>NC_056625.2:233265556-233615139 GCF_002870075.4 Lactuca sativa | reverse complement strand
TCCGGTGACTGGTGTCTAGCCAAAACAAGGGGGAGAGAAGGTAAAAAATGAACCTCCTTATAGACCGAAACCATCTACTGAACCGAAAGGTAATGAAGCTTTAGTCAGTAACAAGGAGAAAAAGAAGAAGAAGATTGGTGAGGATGATACAGAAAATGAGGATGATGTCTATGCGAAGTATCCTAAGAAACCCTTTCAAAAGGTAAAGTCCTCTGAAAAGGAAATGGAAGAAAACTACAAGAAACAAAAAGCTGAGCTCGAGTAGAAGCGAAAGGAGGCGGAGCTCCTAGAGAAGAAAAAGTCCATGTTTCTTGTCTGGACTATAGATTCGCTTCAAAGATGCACAATCGGCAAGCCAAGTATTCTTTGGCTTGAGCCAGTAATGTCCTTTGGGCTCGAGAACTCCAAGGATGCGCATTTCGATATGCCAATCACACGAAAGGCATTTATCTTCCATTGCTTCAATTCGACTGTTGCTATTCCTTCCCCAGACCCGAAGGTAGATAGGGATCTGCTGGAGTTTTACTTGGAGTTTGCTCAACCCCAGTACTTGACCTGGAGTTCCAACAAGATTACCACTGACAAGGTTCTAAAGCCCTACTCAGCGGGGAAGTTCATTAATGTCAAATTCAAAGTGACATGAGGAACCGAAGGTTCAATTCACAACTTCACCCTTGCTAATCTACCGAACCTCAATCCCCAAGACTGGATACTCCTCAACAACATTCTTCTGTCAAATCCTCAGGAGTACCAGCCAATAATGGATCATGTCAAGCGTATGCTTGTATGCTACATTCATGAGGTAGCGAAGATGGACCTGGAGATTGCCTCTGCTATTCACAAGCGAACCACGATCAAGACTATGGGCAGAGCAGTCAATGTCAACACTATGGTCAGGGGGAAGATAGATTCAAAGTAACATATGGTTATGTTCATCAGCGGCGAAGGTCTGAAATGCATATTCTCTCTCCTTGACAAACACCACTTCTCAACGTCTTGCCTGGAGCATATCTTGGAGATCATTCAGAGGTGTGATCAGAACAGTGCTGCTGACAAGAAGTTGTTCACTGACATGCTGAGGTGGTATATCCAGTTTCGGCAGACACTTCTCGCAATAATTCCTCGTCTGTTCAAAGTAATAAAGACAGTGAAGCCAACACAGAATAAATCATCTCTCGCCTCATTTGACGCAAAGGGGGAGATTGTTGGGATTATTATGTTGCGTCATGGGCTCGGTTCTTAGCCCAGTTTTGATTGTTGGTATTGGGCCTGTCCAACCGTGCATATTTTTGTTCTAGGGTTTACTATATAAGCTGCATGCATGTGGTCTTAGACATTATCGCTTTTGTTAGTTTTCTCTGAGTTTTGTAAACCCTAGCTCGCCTCTACAGCGGAAGTTCTTCATCGAGCTCTGCTGCGGCATGACTTTATTGAATCATAAGCATACATTTGATTCCATTCTCTGTTCATTCTCTTACTGTTTCTGTCTTGTTTGATTTCCATAATCATACCTGTGAAAGATCTAATCGATCTATAATTTAATTCTCATCAGACGCTAATCCAACTGTCTCCCACTTGGATAAGCCTAATAGCTATAAATGCAACTGCACCTTTTCAATCCGATTAGCAATCGCAGTTCTCAAAACTCTTGATCTTATCAATAACTGTCCTTCAAATAAGGGATCATATAATCCTCTGTTCTAGATGTTGGGTCAACAATATGGTTTATACTTTACTTTTCTAGGAAAATGTATTTTTCTGTAATATTTTATGAGTTTACGTTCAGTGGGTGTTTACGGCCGGAAACCCATTTACGGCCCATGTTCTCTGGCCCATGTTCCCCTTGTATATATAGGTGTTAGGGGTGAGGAGTAGGGATTGATGAACAGAAAAGGAGTGTACGGCCTAGAGAGAAAGAAGATCAAGTGTGTGTTAGTGTGTGTGAATCTCTTGTATCCGGATCATCATTCTATTTATCAATACATACAGATTCATATTATTCTTCTTCTCCTTCTCTTCTATTTGATCTGACATCATACGTTTGATTGGGATTCCACACCATCAAATGGATCTGATTGATACACAGGCATTTTGGGGACTTACAATTGGTATCAGAGCAAGGATTGTATCAGTCAATTTTGTCAGATCAGGATCTTATTTTATCTTATTTTTGAAATATTTTTGTATTTTTGGATAGATCTCTGAAAATTAAGGGTGGTTTCTTCTTTGAATTTTTCATAAAAACGAGTTTTTGATCGAGTTTTAGAGCAAAAGGGGTGAAAAACGTCGTTTTTTTTTTCACGAATTCGTTGAAGGTTTATTCCCTTTGAAGGGTTTTCGGCCGGAGTTTACGGTCGGCGGTGGCGACATTTACAGCTAGGGTTTCCGGAGTTTATGGCCCCGGAGTTTACGGTCCAAGGTTTACGGCCCCGGAGCTTGCGGTCCGAGTTTGCGGCCCAGTAGTGTTTCCGGCCTTGCAAGCAGTCTCGCACAGTGTTTAATTAAAAAAGGGGTCAGGATTTTGAGGGTGTCGGGGATTGAACCCGAGACCTCCAATTGAAGATTTTATGGTCTAAGAAGATGAGTTTACGGTCTAAGAATGTTCTTGGACCGTAAACTCTAGTTTGTTCCATTGAGTTTAGAGTTTTCTGCTTGGTCACTCTTTTTCTTTAGAGCAGAGGTGCATTCGCTTCTTATACCATCTCCATCACTTTTCTCCATTATAATTCGTTTCACCAATATAACCCCTGAGACTCTCAGTATTAATGATCTTAGTTTCATGCCACTATGTACTAGGTGAAACCCAAAGTTCAACACCACTAATGAATTGATGGTGAATTCTAATATTCAAGATCTTACTTGTTACCTAATGAAATCTCTTTTTACTTTTGAGTGATCTTTATGAGTTTGTGGTTATTCAAAATCTGCATTCATGATCTTAGTTTCATGCCACTATGTCCTAAGTGAAACCCAAAGTTCAACACCACTAATGAATTGATGGTGAATTCTAATATTCAAGATCTTACTTGTTACCTAATGAAATCTCTTTTTACTTTTGAGTGATCTTTATGAGTTTGTCTTAAACCAAGGCTTCTCTTACCCTAAAGATCCAGTTTAATTTTTTTTTAGATTTCCTTACTTCCTTTTGTCACTATAAAATTTATCCTGCCTACTTGTTCAACACATCACAATGATCTCACAAGTACTTCATTCAGTTTCGGTCTTATTTCAAGTATCGAAATTATGAATTGAAGCGAAAGCCACTCTTTATAACCTTCAAAAGATGCCTTTCAATACTTCTCAACAAGTTATTGATCATTATTTAATGGGAAACCAAGCAAGCACTTTAATGTCTCTCTTGACATTGAAGGAAGTGATTTATGCCCAGAATCCATTGTTTTATGTCTACTTCCCATAAATTTTGCTTTATTTCATTATCTTTTACACCCTATGCACGAAAATTTTTAATTTTCCACACTCTGGTTCTTTTATGGCTGTTCAATAAAGTATTATAGGCAATGGGGATTCAAGTGTATTTTGGAGTGACGATTGGGATAAAGTGAATGTTGACTCAACAGTTATCCAAACGGTTTGGCGATTTGAAAAAGGGTATTTTATGGAATGGCGTGCAAAAAGGAAACGTCCTTTCTCTTTCCTGCGTCATCTAAGGCATGCCAACTGTTCATCCGTCAAGTCAGGCGCTATTTTTGAGATAATCCAAGATATCAGCCAGATTTTTCTCTCTCTTCCTTGTACGTATAAAAGGAATTGAAATGGTACTCTCTCAACTTTTATCACTTACCAATCTCTCTCAAAGAACACCGATGATTTTTGTTACTGTTCACCATCTTCTCCAAGCTACTACAAAGGCAGACTCTTCGTCCGTTCATGATACCTCTGTTCGTCAACCACTTCTCAAAATCAAACCCCATCAGAACCTGATCATCGATCTCACTCCGTTTATCTATGCGCCATACATGCTATATGTTGTTGAGTGTCTCAAATACTCACCTCTCGTCGAGGCGCTAACCAAAGTCGAAGTCGTACCAATGTCATGCCTTTCTCTTGTCTACTCCACTGCCTACTATGACAAGGTTCATGAAAGGATTCACTTCGAAATCCACAATGAGAAGACCTCTATCTCCAAGCACCGCTTATGTGCCCTAATTGGTCTTTCTCAAGAACAATCTCTGGTAAACCCTGAATCTATCACCATTGGTCAATTGTTTTCAATGTTTCATCAGATGGGGTATACCGAAACCCTCACCACCATCACAAAGTTCAAGAAGTCCTGCCTTCTTCCTCAATGGAATGGCCTTTTCACATTTCTATTCAAGGGACTCTCTGAGCGAAGCGCCGGCTCAGATGGTGCGAGCAAGTCTTTTATGACTGTGCTTTATGGGCTGTACCATGGGATTGACTTAGATTATGGGTCAATTATCTGGCAGCGGTTGGTTCAAAGCTTGGTCTCTTCATCCAGGCACTCTGAGATCTCATGTGGGCGATTTTAGTCAATCATCACCAACTGGGCAATGGACCGCCTTCATGTTCCCATCATGGCGGATTCTATTCTCTCATCCATTGCTACCTTTCACACAACCAAAATCAGTGTCACAGATCCAACCAAGTACTCCTTTATTGGATCTATTCCTGAAGCAATGCTCGCTCGTATCTCTACGTTGAGTAACGTTCTCCAACAATACATGAAGCTTCCATCATCAGGTCCAAGGGAGCTTACGCCAGCCATGGTTCGCTCCATTGAAGAGGCTGACAAGCCAGCTAAAAGGGTTAAGAAGAATGACACTCAGATGGAGGCACTTTCTTCCAAACCAACAAAGGGGAAAACCCCCAAGAAGCGAAAGTCTGATAAGGCTGCTACATCACAGGCTCAACCTAAGAAGCAGAAGAAGCCCGCTAGGAGTCTTATCTTACAATCTTCAAGTGATTCAGATTCAGAATATGTTCCTCCTAAACATAAGAATGCTCCTCCTTCAGAATCTGAGGGTGAAAGCTTTGATGAAGAGGCTTCGGGCCGAGGTGATACCCCACCTCGCTCCCCTACCCCAGAAATTCCAATTCGCTTTCACCCTCCATCACCTCCACCTGTAACCATCCCGGTATCTATCCCTCCCATTTTTCCCATTCCAACCACTCAACCATTCACTATCATTCCCATCCCTACTCTTATATTCACAAACACTACTACTACCACTACTACCACAGAAGCTCACTCCACTGCTCCCAATCCTCCAGTAACAACCGAACCACCTGGCACAACCAAATCCTTATCTCCCACTCAATCTACAGAAACAACCCCTATTCTAGGCGGTGAGGACCTGAAATTTGATTCCACGTATTTCATTCCTTACCGTGTGTTGAGTGACGATGATGATGATGAGCCTGTTACAAAGCGTCATCTCAAGGAAGTGAACGAAAAACTTGATCAACTGCTTTAAAGGCCTTGTTCTCATCTGTTGTTACAGAACACAGTACCTCACTCTCTGCTGCAGCTAAAGCAATTGAAGCCTCTACTTCACAGTGTCAACAAGCCTCCCTTGCTGTTGATGCTTCTACTAAGGAGTGCAAGGAAGCGACCGCAAAAGTCTATAAACTAGTTTCTAAAGCTCACCTGTTTCTAGATTCCTTGCAGGCTGCTGCTAAGAAGAATGCTCAAACCGTCAACGCTTCAGTGGAGAAGCTTCAACGGTCCCTTCAGTCTGAACGTTCCAATCTTGAAGCTACACGCCAGGCCATTGAAGCAGCCAACGTAACTTTACATGCTAACGTCAATGACCGACTGACTCAACTGGAGGCTGAGTTAGCTGTAGAGAATCGTATCATGGATGAGCTAGACAGGCGCACCTCACAGTTGAAAATGCAAAACTACAAGTTACGTACTGCTACTGCTGAGGTTATAGACCTAAAGTCAGAAAGGGAGGTCATTCGGAGTTTTGTTGCTGATGTTCACTCCATCCTCCTTCATCTCCTTGAGGCTCACGATCCTATCATCACCATTACTATCAGGCGCCATCTGGCTGATAAACTCAGGCCAACATTGGACATCCTTAGTCGTATCGAGGGTGTTCCGGTGACTGGTGTCTAGCCAAAACAAGGGGGAGAGAAGGTAAAAAATGAACCTCCTTATAGACCGAAACCATCTACTGAACCGAAAGGTAATGAAGCTTTAGTCAGTAACAAGGAGAAAAAGAAGAAGAAGATTGGTGAGGATGATACAGAAAATGAGGATGATGTCTATGCGAAGTATCCTAAGAAACCCTTTCAAAAGGTAAAGTCCTCTGAAAAGGAAATGGAAGAAAACTACAAGAAACAAAAAGCTGAGCTCGAGTAGAAGCGAAAGGAGGCGGAGCTCCTAGAGAAGAAAAAGTCCATGTTTCCTGTCTGGACTATAGATTCGCTTCAAAGATGCACAATCGGCGAGCCAAGTATTCTTTGGCTTGAGCCAGTAATGTCCTTTGGGCTCGAGAACTCCAAGGATGCGCATTTCGATATGCCAATCACACGAAAGGCATTTATCTTCCATTGCTTCAATTCGACTGTTGCTATTCCTTCCCCAGACCCGAAGGTAGATAGGGATCTGCTGGAGTTTTACTTGGAGTTTGCTCAACCCCAGTACTTGACCTGGAGTTCCAACAAGATTACCACTGACAAGGTTCTAAAGCCCTACTCAGCGGGGAAGTTCATTAATGTCAAATTCAAAGTGACATGAGGAACCGAAGGTTCAATTCACAACTTCACCCTTGCTAATCTACCGAACCTCAATCCCCAAGACTGGATACTCCTCAACAACATTCTTCTGTCAAATCCTCAGGAGTACCAGCCAATAATGGATCATGTCAAGCGTATGCTTGTATGCTACATTCATGAGGTAGCGAAGATGGACCTGGAGATTGCCTCTGCTATTCACAAGCGAACCACGATCAAGACTATGGGCAGAGCAGTCAATGTCAACACTATGGTCAGGGGGAAGATAGATTCAAAGTAACATATGGTTATGTTCATCAGCGGCGAAGGTCTGAAATGCATATTCTCTCTCCTTGACAAACACCACTTCTCAACGTCTTGCCTGGAGCATATCTTGGAGATCATTCAGAGGTGTGATCAGAACAGTGCTGCTGACAAGAAGTTGTTCACTGACATGCTGAGGTGGTATATCCAGTTTCGGCAGACACTTCTCGCAATAATTCCTCGTCTGTTCAAAGTAATAAAGACAGTGAAGCCAACACAGAATAAATCATCTCTCGCCTCATTTGACGCAAAGGGGGAGATTGTTGGGATTATTATGTTGCGTCATGGGCTCGGTTCTTAGCCCAGTTTTGATTGTTGGTATTGGGCCTGTCCAACCGTGCATATTTTTTGTTCTAGGGTTTACTATATAAGCTGCATGCATGTGGTCTTAGACATTATCGCTTTTGTTAGTTTTCTCTGAGTTTTGTAAACCCTAGCTCGCCTCTACAGCGGAAGTTCTTCATCGAGCTCTGCTGCGGCATGACTTTATTGAATCATAAGCATACATTTGATTCCATTCTCTGTTCATTCTCTTACTGTTTCTGTCTTGTTTGATTTCCATAATCATACCTGTGAAAGATCTAATCGATCTATAATTTAATTCTCATCAGACGCTAATCCAACTGTCTCCCACTTGGATAAGCCTAATAGCTATAAATGCAACTGCACCTTTTCAATCCGATTAGCAATCGCAGTTCTCAAAACTCTTGATCTTATCAATAACTGTCCTTCAAATAAGGGATCGTATAATCCTCTGTTCTAGATGTTGGGTCAAGAATATGGTTTATACTTTACTTTTCTAGGAAAATGTATTTTTCTGTAATATTTTATGAGTTTACGTTCAGTGGGTGTTTACGGCCGGAAACCCATTTACGGCCCATGTTCTCTGGCCCATGTTCCCCTTGTATATATAGGTGTTAGGGGTGAGGAGTAGGGATTGATGAACAGAAAAGGAGTGTACAGCCTAGAGAGAAAGAAGATCAAGTGTGTGTTAGTGTGTGTGAATCTCTTGTATCCGGATCATCATTCTATTTATCAATACATACAGATTCATATTATTCTTCTTCTCCTTCTCTTCTATTTGATCTGACATCATACGTTTGATTGGGATTCCACACCATCAAATGGATCTGATTGATACACAGGCATTTTGGGGACTTACAATTGGTATCAGAGCAAGGATTGTATCAGTCAATTTTGTCAGATCAGGATCTTATTTTATCTTATTTTTGAAATATTTTTGTATTTTTGGATAGATCTCTGAAAATTAAGGGTGGTTTCTTCTTTGAATTTTTCATAAAAACAAGTTTTTGATCGAGTTTTAGAGCAAAAGGGGTGAAAAACGTCGTTTTTTTTTTCACGAATTCGTTGAAGGTTTACGCCCTTTGAAGGGTTTTCGGCCGGAGTTTACGGTCGGCGGCGGCGACATTTACAGCTAGGGTTTCCGGAGTTTATGGCCCCGGAGTTTACGGTCCAAGGTTTACGGCCCCGGAGCTTGCGGTCCGAGTTTGCGGCCCAGTAGTGTTTCCTGCCTTGCAAGCAGTCTCGCACAGTGTTTAATTAAAAAAGGGGTCAGGATTTTGAGGGTGTCGGGGATTGAACCCGCGACCTCCAATTGAAGATTTTATGGGCTAAGAAGATGAGTTTACGGTCTAAGAATGTTCTTGGACCGTAAACTCTAGTTTGTTCCATTTGTGCATGTTTTGGTGCATTTCTTGAAGGGTTACAAGGTTCTATGCACTCATCGAAGTTCATTGGAGGTGTTTAGGGGAAACTAACACCCAACAAGGTGTTTAAGGTCTAAGAATGAGGGTTTATGGTCCAAGCATGTTCTTGGACCATAAACTCATGTCCATGCCTCATATGGTGCGATTTTGGGGTCCTAATTTCATGCATGCAAGTTTCTAAGTCATATCTAAGCCCTAGAAGTGTTTGGAGGGGTTTTGAGGCTTCAAAACCCTCATAAGAGGTGTTCACGGTTTTGGGAGGGTCCCCAAACCATAAACACATGTTCATATGTGTTTTGGGTGATTCCAACATGAATTTGCATACTATACAAGTTAAACAACAAGTTTAGGTTGGATTCCTTACCAAATGATGCTTGAAATGAGGTTTTTGGACCAATTTCGAGTTCTAGAGAGAGAGAGTAGTGAGAGAAAGTTGTGAGATGGGCAAAAGTCTTCAAAAGTTGTCTACTCAACCTTTATATAGGGGTTGGGTTTGAGACTCGGTGAAATTCTACCCGATACTGACGTTATACGATGCTTTTGGTCGCACCCAATAAGGTTGCCATAATTCGTTATGAGTCTATACTAAATGATATATGAAAGGATACACTTACTTGAATACACTTACATGGATACACTTACTTGAATACACTTACATGGATACACTTACTTGAGTACACTTACACGGATACACTTACTTGAGTACACTTACATGGATACACTTACTTGAGTACACTTACATGGATACACTTACTTGGATACCTTTACATAGATACTTTGTTAAAAGCATGCCTGTATATGTATAGTTATATAAGTAATGTTTAAAGGACTTAGGAAGGCTAACCCACTTTATTTCCTTTTCCTCGTTAGGATGTGGTCTGGTAGGGTATCGGGTATCCGTCCGAAGGTCGTCTAAATATTAGTTATATATCATGTGTACATATACGAACATAATAGTTCTAGTCAGTCAGTTCAGTACCTTTGGGTAGTGATGAGATATGGTCCACTGGCGTGGCCTAGATTGCCCTAACGTGCCAACCTGGCCTGGCGCGCTCCTGCCAGCCTTGCCTGGCGCTCCCTTGTCAGCCTTGCTGAGGACTCCCTTGCCAGCCCTCCTGGGGACTCTCCTGCTGGCTCGGTCAGGCGCTCCCTCGCCTGGCACTCCTTTGCCATCCTCTCCTGGTGTGCGCCCGCCAGCCCCGCCCGGCGCCTCCGGGCGGCCTTGCCCAACTCCTTGCTAGTTGGGCCTGAATGGGGCTTGGCCCAAGGCCTGACCTAATTGTCCTCTATATAATGAATAGTACCCCCTCCATGGAGAGGGACCTTCCCCTAGACTCTCCCCCAAGTGGTTTAGCCACCACTAGATCTTCCCCCATGGCTCAGCCGCCACTATACTCCTGCCGGGTGGCTCAGCCGCCACCTGCCGCCGTCAGCCACCACTAGCACCAAGATGGTCCTCTCCAGCTAAGGAGAACCATCTCAGATCTTCTAGTTGATCTAACTTGACCGTCGGAGCTCGCTCCCGGGGCACAGTCCCTGGGACGGCTCTAACGCATCTCTCTGATTGTGACTAGCAGATCTCTGCCGCTGCAGAAGACTAGGAGACTCGCCGGAGGTCCCATGTTCCATCAGGTAGCAAAGGAATATGTTCATATATCCCTAGTAAGCTATTGTAGGAATAGTTTTGGGCTTATATATGATTTGGTAATAAATACGGATTTCGACCTAGCGATTCGTTGCAGAAGTCACCTTTAATTCCAAATGTAGAATAGGGACTACCAATCATATTATTACTTACTTACAGCGGGTCTCGTGAGAAGACTACTTACTTACTAGACAGGACTAACCATTCCGGCACCCAACTGTTAGCAACAGAGGTAATGAACATCCATGGATGCCTACAGTTAATACGTATATTAGGGTAGCTTTACAGGACTAACCATTCCTACGCCCTGCTGTTAGCTACAGAGGAAAATGAACATCTACAGATGTCCAAGGTTATTACTATTTCGACAGTCGCGATGTCGGGTATATCCTAATACAAAAGGATAAACACTTACATGGCTATATTTTTCCTATTACTTTTATATTGTGATACATTCCCATAAACGATGAGGTAGACTATATATATATATATATATATATATATATATATATATATATATATATATATATATATATATATATTGTTAATGGTAGTCATACAAGGGAAAAACCATCTTTGTTACTTTCAAAATAGTTAGGTCTTAGTAGAAGATTTCATCTATACTAATAGGAATCATAGGGTTTTCTAGGGTTTTTCAAATGCTTTCCATTACTTACAAACATTTCCACACTTGTACGAACTTTCTTTCAAAACAATGTCAAGACTTTCATTACAAGTTTTACAAATCAAAGACACATTAATACTTATGAATTCACCAGCTTTTTGGCTGATACTCGCTTTCAAAATAACTTGTATTCTCAGGTCACAAATACACATGTACGACGACCAGGTTTTGTGAAAACGGAGCAGTTCAGACTCGTCTTTTATTTTGATTATTCATTTTGTTATATTATACTATGAAGGAACACACTTGTAACTAAAATTATACTATTAATGCAATGGATGATGTTGTTTCTTGTTTACTACTTTGCATTATTGTGATACATTACATGACATCCTCCACCCCAGAATGTTTCCGCCGTTCCGGTTTTGGGTTGTGAAAGATTGGTATCAGAGCATTGTTTATAGTGAATATAGTATATCAACCCGTAAAAGATATGCTAACTATAAATACAATGGGATTCAAATACTCTGACTAAGAGTTTATACTTTTAAATAATAAAATATTTAAGTAACTATACGTTCCTGCATTCACACTAAAATCGGTGTCACAACGACAAGAACAAAAGTATTCCGATTGTTGAATATCACAAGTAAGCTTAGGGATGTATAGTCAGTCTTGGGAGTGGCATACCTGATCAACTATGCTGGTCCGAGGAGTGATTAGCATACGCCCAATAATGGTTGTGATGTGGCCAATACACTTACATGGATACACTTACTTGAGTACACTTACATGGATACACTTACTTGAGTAAACTTACATGGATAGACTAACTTGAGTACACTTACATGGATACACTTACTTGGATACCTTTACATAGATACTTTGTTAAAAGCATGTATGTATATGTATAGTTATATAAGTAATGTTTAAAGGACGTAGGAAGGCTAACCCGCTTTATTTTCTTTTCCTTGTTGGGATGTGGTCTACTAGGGTATCGGGTATCCGTCCGAAGGTCGTCTAAATATTAGTTATATATCATGTGTACATATACAGAGATAATAGTTCTAGTCACTCAGTTCAGTACCTTTGGATAGCAAAGGTATACGTTCATATATCCCTAGTAAGCTATTATAGGTATAGTTTTGGGCTTATATATGATTTGGTAATAAATATGGATTTCGACCTAGCGATTCGTTGCGGAAGTCACCTTTAGTTCCAAATGTAGAATAGGGACTACCAATCATATTATTACTTACTTACAGCGGGTCTCGTGAGAAGACTACTTACTTACTAGATGGGACTAACCATTCTGGCACCCAACTATTAGCAACAGAGGTAATGAACATCTACGGATGCCTACTATTAATACTTATATTAGGGTACCTTTACGGGACTAACCATTCCTATGCCCTGCTGTTAGCTACATAGGAAAATGAACATCTACGGATGTCCAAGGTTATTACTATTTCGGCAGTCGCGATGTCGGGTTGATCCTAATAAAAAAGGATAAACACTTACATGGCTATATTTTTCCTATTACTTTTAATTTATGATACATTCAGATAAACGATGAGGTAGACTATATATATATATATATATATATATATATATATATATATATATATATATATATATATATATATATATATATATATATATATATATATATAGGGAAAAGTGAATATACCCTTAAGGGTATATAAGCTTAGGTATCCAAACACACTATAATACGTCGTTTTGTTTAATATATTTATTATAATGTGTGTAAACTTCAACTCTTAACTTGATTAACTTTCAAGATTTTCGAAATTTCACTAGTATCTTTCTTTTATATCATATCTTTTTGCCAAACACTTATTAGGCTATATATATTGTAGTTGAAAATGAAAATTACGTAAGAGGAAGATTTATTTGTAATTTATAATAATCTTAGGAGTAAATCAAGTTTGAAGTTAAATTATAAGAACATTGAACAATTAGAATGTATTATATGATACAAAACGACGTAGTATTGTGAGTTTGGGTACCTAAGCTTATATACCCTTAAGGGTATATTCACTTTTCCCATATATATATATATATATATATATATATATATATATATATATATATATATATATATATATATATATATATATATTGTTAATGGTAGTCATACAAGGGAAAAACCATCTTTGTTACTTTCAAAACAGTTAGGTCTTGGGAGAAGATTTCATCTATACTAATAGGAATCATAGGGATTTCTAGGGTTTTTCAAATGCTTTCCATTACTTACAAACATTTCCACACTTGTAGGAAAATTTTTTCAAAACAATGTCAAGACTTTCATTACAAGTTTTACAAATCAAATACACATTAATACTTATGAATTCACCAGCTTTTTGGCTGATACTCGCTTTCAAAATAACTTGTATTCTCAGGTCACAAATAGACAGGTACGACGACCAGGTTTTGTGAAGACGGAGCAGTTCAGACTCGTCTTTTATTTTGATTGTTCATTTTGTTGTCTTATACTATGAAGGAACACACTTGTAACTAAAATTATACTATTAATGTAATGGATGATGTTGTTGCTTGTTTACTAATTTGCATTGTTGTGATACATTACATGAATTCCTCGGCCCCAAAACGACTTGCTAGCGAAGCCGTCATTTCAGAACTTCGAAGTACTTATGCCAGAAATACCTCATCTTCAGAGACCTCAATAGGACTTCAATTAGAAATCATTACTCTCTGCCTCGCATAGATGAATCAGTTGACCAACCGCAAGGAACGATGTACCTTTCAGAAATGGACCTATGATCCGAATATCACCAGTTCTGAGTGTTAGTAAAGGATGTCGCAAGGATAATCTTCCAAACTCGACACGAACACTACTAGTCCGTAGTGATACCCCTCGGATAGGACCAATACACCCGTAGTATTCATGAACTTAATGAATACGGTACGCCATTCTTACTTGGATCAGTTCGTCATTGTCTTTATAAATGACTTACTTATCTACTCTCGTAGTAAGAAGGAAATCATAAAGATCATCGACAACAAACCCTAGAAACATTACAACCAGAGAAGCTTTACGCGAAGTTCTCTAAATGCGAGTTTTTAGATTTGAAGAGTCGAATTCCTAAGACACATTACCAGTAATGTGGGAATTCTTGAGGACCCTGCCAAAAATCAAAACCGCTGAGAATTTGTCAGCACCGAAGAAGCCGACAGGAATTCGCCAAATTTTAGGTCTCGCTGACCTACTGTCGAGAGTTCATTCAGAACTCCTTGCGGATTACGAAACCTCTTATAACTTTGACTCAGAAAGGAGTGGCCCTTGACTGGGAAGACATGCAAGAGAAAGGAAGCCTTGGAATTTCAAGTGAGAGGCCAAATCCTTTTGGAAATCTCACTATAGTAAGGCTTGATACGCTTCAGAAAGCGTCGTAAGCCAAATCCAGAATTGTTAGGACCTCCAAGATTCTTGCTAGAATCGGTCCTGTAACTCACAAACCCAACCTACACCACAAACTTAGTAACGTACATTTTACCCTTCACGTCTCGAACTTGAAAACGTACCTTTCCGTCAGGACTCTCGTAAGCCCACTCGACGAGATCGAGATCAACGAGATCCTCGCCTTCGTGGAAGAACCGTAGTGACCCTCGACCGAGTGGTCAAGCGGACGAAGCAACGCCGCCGCCCATTATTGAAGGTTCGTTGGGATACCAACCGAGGACCCGATTTCGCTTTTGAGCACGAGAACAAATCGATTAGGAAGTTTCCCCACCTCATTGCTCGATTATTCATGCCTACTCCTTTACCTAAATTCTAATTTTGGGAGGAAATTCCCTCTAACGGGAGGATGATGTGACAACCCGAAATTTCCATCCTATTCAGTCTAACACTTCTTTGAAAGTCAAACTCATTGCTGTTATCTTTTAGCACAATTAGAAGTTTATTTGAGCATTCTGAGCCTTGTACACTTAAGGAATAAGTGTTGGGGTTAATCGGCTGAAGTTTTAGCTCAAAGAAATGACTTTAAACACTCATGCAAGGAGTTCACGGCCAACACATGGGAGTTTACGGCCGTAAAATACATGTGGGCCGTAAACTCTTGCTTATATGATGAAGAGGTGGGCATTTGTTCATTCATTCCTTCCATTTGGCCCAAATCCTCTCAAGTATCATCCCGATCTTCATTCCTGATCTTCAAAACTCGTAAGCTTATTGTCTTAACTAGTTGATATCTTGCATGAACTAGTAATCTTACATGATTTCATCCATGAAATCATTCCATTTTGTAGATCTTCAAGTTTCACCAAGAACACACACTAGTGTTCTTGGCCAAAACCGACCATTCGAGCTCGTACATTGTAAGTACTCTTGATACAACTCATTGTACACTAATTTTATCATATTTAGAGCTTAGAAAACATAAGAAATCAAGGGATTCAAGGAGTTTACGACCAAGGAATGTTCTTGGGCCGTAAACCCCTTTTAAGGGTTCAAATGACACCCTAACACCTTAGTAAGCCTTGGTTAGTGACATAGAACCATACGCCATTCACCTAAGGACCAAAATTCATGAAATAGTACTCCTTACCATGAGTTTACGGCCGTAAACTCATGGGAGAGTGGTCCCAGGGCCGTGAACACCAAACAAGGTCATTTTAGGACCTTAAACCCATCCAAACATTTGTTTAAAGATTTGGAGCACTTAACCACTTAAGCCCTTAGAGTTTTAGGCCCCTTTTGGTGACCAATTGAGATTTTACGGCCAGCAGTAAACTCCTCTGGGCCATAAACTCCAACAAACATGGTCATTTCACCATAAACTCCCGTATGAGGCTTTGCACTCCTTTGTTGCAACCCGATAGCCTCCTAGCACTTGACCAAAGTGTTTTCCTCGCAATAGGATGTTTATACATGTTTAATTAGTGTTAAAATCACTAATTTTTTATATACATATGTCTTCATATCTAAGTAGGATCATTGTGTGTGTCTAAGTCTTCACTTGACACCAAGCACTTGTCCGACACTTCCTTCCGATCCGGTCACTGCAGGTGAGTTCATACCCCTTGAATTAACCTTTTAAATGTTTTTAAATGTTTATAAATGATTTATGGGGGGATACAAGTTGAATCATGTTTAGTTATTATATCAGTCACATGTGATTAATAATTAACATGCAAATGGCTTTACTATACGTTAACTGTTTTACCAATCATATTTCTTCAAATGTTTATCTTAAACGTTTTTAGGTGTTTAAAACAGTTTATTAAACTGTTTATTAAACACTGTATGTTCATTTTAAACCCTATTACATTTGTGTTTCAAACAAAGGTTCCTTTATACTTAAACTGTTTTGTTATCAAACAAATAGTTTCAAACCGTTTTATAAACTGACATCAAGTCAATCTTTTCTTAGGTATTAATCTTTTTCAATGGTTTTATAAAACTCCTTATATGCTTTTATATTGTCAATTACATTCCCATATATGTATAGTTATATAAGTAATGTTTAAAGGACTTAGGAAGGTTAACTCACTCTATTTCCTTTTCCTCGTTGGGATGTGGCTATGGGGTATCAGTTATCCGTCCGAATGTCGTCTAAATATTAGTTGTATATCATGTATACATATGTAGACATAAAAGTTTTCCTCAGTCAGTTCAATACCTTTGGGTAGCAAAGGCATACTTCAGGTTATACACTTACATGGTTAGTAATTATTATAGGTATAGTTAGGAGATACCACTTACCATTCCAAGTACAAGGAATCACACAAGAGTCAGTTCATTCATGAGTCTATACTAGCACATTACATGTTACATGAGTATGTTTACATAGATACGTTTACATGAGTACGTTTACAAAGATACGTTTACATGGGTACGTTTACATAGATACGTTTACATGAGTACGTTTACATAGATACGCTTACATGAGTACGTTCACATAGATACGCTTACATGAGTATGTTTACATAGATACTCTTACATGGATACTTTTACATAGATAAGATATGATGAGTTACTATTACATATTATATGTATAGATACTGTTATATAATTCTCCTTCTTTTCTTTATTTTGTGATACAATCACATAATCGACGAGATAGATTGGACTTAATATCCTAGTACCAAAGGATACTTTGTGGGACTAACCATTCCTATCACCGCTGTTAGCTACAAAGGTAAATTCACATCTACGGATGTCTACGGTTGATACCATTATAGGTATACTTTAAGGGACTAACTATTCCTACACCCAGTTGTTAGCTACAAAGATAAATATACATCTACAGATGTCTTCAGTTAACACTGTTAGTTATCCTAGTACAAAAGGATAATACTTAAGTTATTTATATTATTATTACCTTTACCTTGTGATACATTCACATAACCGATGAGGTGAATCATATTTGTGTATCCTAGTTCCAAAGGATACAATTTCTTATATTAATAATAATAGTCGTACAGTCGGGTCTTGGTAGAAGACTACTTTCAAAATAGTCGGGTCTTGGTAGAAGGCTACTTTCAACACAGTCAGGTCTTGGTAGAAGGCTACTTTCAAAACAGTCGGGTCTTGGTAGAAGGCTACTTTCAAAACAGTCGGGTCTTGGTAGAAGGCTACTTTCAAAACAGTTAGGTCTTGGTAGAATATTTCATCTATACTAATAGGAATCATAGGGATTTCTAGGATTTTTCAAACGCATTCCATTACTTACAAACATTTCCATACTTATACGAGCTTTCTTTCAAAACAATGTCAAGACTTTCATTACAAGTTTTACAAATCAAAGACACATTAATACTTATGAATTCACCAGCTTTTTGGTTGATACTCGCTTTCAAAATAACTTGTATTCTATGGAACAAATAGACAGGTACGACGACCAGGTTTTGTGAAGACAGAGCAATCCAGACTTGTCTTATGATTAATGCAATGGATGACGTTGTTGCTTGTTTACTACTTTACGTTGTTGTGATACATTACATGACGTCCTCCGCCCCAGAAGGTTTCCGTCGTTCTCGGTTTTGGGGTGTGACAACTACCAATCTCATACATCTAGGTGAACATCACATCTTCTTTCTCCCTCTCTCTTTATCTCTCGGCCGATAGCAATTACACACACACACCTCCAGAAATTTTTTTCAAGCTATCTCTAATCTCTCGATAACACTCACTCCTTTTCACCAAAAAAAATCTAAGACTTATGTGTATGGCTTAAGAGATTTCCATCTAGATCATCAAAACTTGGTAAGTCATTACATCTCCTAAATGGATAAACTCCATTCCTATGATAAGATCATTCCTTCTAAACATTTTATTTCTTGATCCATACTCTAGAACTTCTTAGAACTCATGATCAACCCAAGGAAAGCTTGCTAGAGCCAAAGATCACATCACCTTCTTCCATTCTTCTTCAAAACTGAAACAACAAACCCCAAGGTGATTTCATACCCTTTGTTTTCAGTTTTTACATGATTTTTGGGGGAGAATATAAGTAAAATGTGTAGATCTATGTGTTATATGCTTGATATGTGTGATTTTTTGGTTTATCTTGTGAAAAATGTGTCGGATCTAAACTCTTCCCGATATCTTAAGCAATACTGAGTGATAATCCATGAACTAACACACCTTATACATCATACTATCAAGTTAAAAGCATTTACATGTTTAATATATGAAAATTTAAAGCAAAAAATCTTGTCAAGGGTCATATTTGTCAAGAAATCAAAAATAAGGGCAAAAAGTAACACTTTTGGTTTTTATAAGGATCAAACAGGTCATACTTGTGTAAAAATGGATTTTTATGGTAAACAATGTTTTCAAAGGGCCAAAAGTGTAAATTTTAGCCTAATGGGTTTAATATTGGGCCTCATAATTTTGGACTGAAATTTGCGAAAACTAAGGAGTTTTGTGGTTAAAAATGTCATTCGATCAAAGTTTGAGACATAAATGTAAATAAACTAAATTTAGGAGTGAAAATAACATTTATTTCTAAATTGGGACTAAACATGCAAAGTTTTTGGATTTTGGGCCAAAAATGTAAAATTCACGGGAATTGGGCCAAAAGCGATTTTTTTTTTTACAAATAAGGGATCAAAATGTAAATTCTTACAAATCAAGGTTTGAAATGATCAAATAAATATTTTGAGTCAAATGTATTAACTATTAAACCATTAGACCAAAAATATAAGTTTTATTAAGTATTTAAAATGGTATATTTTATAAACCAATAATATCGTTATAGATCAAACATTGAGTATCATAATATCGAAAGTAAATGTTTCATATAAAAACACTATACCACATCAAATATACAAAAATAGAACAATGGTATCCATATTGGGCTTGGTACTTGTAATACATGTTTATTGGGCCTTCGTGATCCATTTGCATGTTTAACGTGCCCACAGGATCAATTTAGGTCTTTTAGGCCTTACTGACCCAATGACATGCTCAATGGGTCTAAATTAATTCTTACACGTTGTTGGGCCTTAGTGGTCCATTTGCATGTTAATTTTGCCCGGAGAAAATCAATGTATTGTGACAACCCGAAATTTTCTATAACTTTGAAAGCTCAGTCAGTCGACTCAAGTTAGTGTCAGACTCATTCCTGCTGTCATTTAGCATAATTTAGAGTCTGTTTGAGCATTTTGAGCCTAATACACTTAAGAAATAAGTATTAGAAAGTACCTGCTAGAACCATAGTGTAGCAAATCAGACCATAACCCACTAACAATGAGTTCACGGCCACAAGACCATGAGTTTACGGCCATAAACTCAAGTGGTCGTAAACTCAAGAGAATATATATGGTCCTTGTCCATTTTCTCCTTCTTTCCTTTCCTTGCCTGATTTTACTTCAAATCCTCTCAACTATCATCACGATCTTCACCTTAGATCTTCAAAAATACTAAGTATTCTTCCTTGACTTGTTGATACACCTTTTAATCTAGCATTCTCTCATGATTTCATCCATGAAAATCATGTTTTCATAAAACTTCAAGTTTCACCAAGAACACACACTAGTGTTCTTGGCCAAAACCGACCATTTCATGCTCCTATATCGGAAGTACTCTTGTCCTAACTTTTTATGTACTAGATTGAACATGCTTAGGCCTTAGAAACATCAAGATTTTAGAGTTGGAAGAGAGTTTACGGCCAAGAATCTCCCAAGGCCGTAAACTCCCTATAATGGTGCAATGTTGCCCTAATTTCCTTCCTTATGCATAGAACTTGGACTAGAACCTTCCACCATTGAACTAGCGACATTAAACTTTGATTTGGTACATAACACCTTGAGTTTACGGCCGTAAACTCATGGAGGAATGGTCCCTAGGCCGTAAACTCATGTTAAGGTCAATTCTTGGACCTTAAACTCATATAGACTCTTGTTTAGCCTTGGAACACCTAAACACTTGAGACTTCCTACCTTCAAGAACCTAAATATGACTCTTTAGAGAGTTTACGGCCAGGAGTAAACTCCCCTGGGCCGTAAACTCCTCAACACTCTCCATTGAGAGTGGTCCTTGGGCCATAAACTCAATAGCAATGCTTTACGCCCCTTGGATGCAACCCTAATGTACTCTTAGCACTTGAACCAAAGTGTTTTCCACGTTTTAGGGTGTTTATACTTGTCTAATTAGTGTTATAATCACTAACTGTATACATATATATGTCTTTATATGTTATTAGGATCATTGTGTGTGTTCAAGTCTTCACTTGACACCTAGCACTTGTCCGACACTTCCATACGATCCACTCACTACAGGTGAGTTCATACCCCTTAATTAACCTTTTAAATGTTTTTAAATGCTTTTATGGGGCGGAATACAAGTTGAATCATACTAGTTATTATATCAATCACATGTGATTAATAACTACCATACAAATGGATTTACTACACTTTTAGCTGTTTTACTCAGGAATCACACTAAGAGTCAGTTCATACATGAGTCAATACATACACTACCTTAATACATACTATAGGAAGAGACACTAGTACATACTATACAAAGAGACACTAGTACATACTATATGAAGAGATACTACTATATACTATATGAAGTAACACTTCTACACACTCATGGACTGACCATCCTACACTTGGCTGCTCGCAACAGAAGGTGTGTTCATCTACGTATGTTCTCGATTGTACTATTCGGCGAGTTACCACGACGTCGTGTTTTTCCTATACCAATGGATAAATTCTTAAGCATTATACAATTTTCCTTATTACCTTTACATTGTGACACGTTCACATAAACGATGAGGTAGAATATATTTTGATATATGTATACTATTTGCCTTATTCCCTTTATTTTGTGACACATTCATATAAACGATGAGGTAGACTATATTTTTATAATAATAGTTATACATGGGAAAACCCGTCATTTTACAGTGAAGCATACCTTCAAAAAGTCGGGTCTTGGTAGAAGACTACTTTTTATACTATTAGGAAATATGAGATTTTCTAGGGTTTTCATACTTATACACGCTTTTCCTTAAACAATTACAAGTCTTTCATTACAAGTTTTTACAAATCAATGTGTGACAACCGTCAAAATTCGAGTTGGTTCTAGATTTGACTAGACTTAGTTGCACATATAGGCACTACACACACTAGACTTAGTAACTAGAAGCTAAGTTATAACCTACTAGAAACTTGGAAACAATTAGAATCAATGGATAGTGTACTTAGATTTCACATTGATATGTGAATTCTACATCTACTGAGCTGTAGTGACTATCCATATTTGGGTCACTCTTTGACTCGAACAACATTTCATCAATCGTATACACACATCATGCACTTGACCTAGAAGTAGAAGTTAGTTCAAAGTCTCATAGAAACTTAAGTCAAAGTTGAAGACTAGGATTCGTATAATTGATTCCTCAATTTCGCTTGAATCTCAGAATCACTACATAGAATGCCAATAAACCGATAAAAATAAATTACAAACATTCTTTATAACTATTAAAGAGTTATAATGCCATAAGATAATTTGAAGTCTCAAATATTCAATTTGTTTTGATATCCAAAGTTTATTAAACTCCAAAACCCTAAAAACCTTAAAACCTAAATTTTATAAAGTTTAACATCAAGAATTTTATAAAAACAGTTATGAAACTTATAATATTATCTTAAAATAATTAAATTCAAGGAAATATAATCAAGGAAAATAAAAATTGAAGTCATTAACATATACCCTTAATTTATAAGTCAAAAATCAAGGTTTCATGAGCAAAAACTTGGTTAGGGTGTATATTTTATAAAAAGTTTGATATTTTTATAAAAGAATTGAATTTTTTTATAAAATTAAAAGGGAAGGAGGGAAAAATACTCTCAAAACCGTCCATCCTCTTCCCAAGACACCTCCCCTCTTCCCAAAACACATAATCACTCCTTTCTCTCTCACACTCCACTTTCTCTCACATTTTCTCTCACTTCTCTCTACCTTCACCACTCCATTTCTCTCTTCCCCTCTCTAGGAACCACGAAAATTTCCAGGAAAAAAGTTCAATAACACTCATGATGCTCAAAATATTCATCATCTAGTGGTGTTCATTAAGGTAGAACACGATTTCCTTTCATTTTCCTCCATGTTTTCAACGTTTTTCTTGCATTTCCTTCTTTCTACACCTTTCTCTTAGAAAAACATGTGTTCTTGTTCATTCACTTCAGTTTTGATGTTGACGGTGGTAGTATTTCACCCAAAAACAACATGCATGTTGTTAATGGTGAAATCCAAGGACCAAAACCTAAGTCAAAATCAACATAATGCACTTTTCTACAAGTTTTGGGTAAAAATCACCACATGCACTCTAAGTTTTCTTTCAAAAACGATTTTTGAACATTTCAAACTCATGAATGATCTTTAAACCAACATGCATGTGATGATCTTCAAGCTTAGATGCTAGATCATCAAAGTATGTTGTTAAAAGCTTTCAAATATGTTCATGAAGGATTTATTTCCAAATAAATATTTAAAACTCCTTTTCTGATCAAATCCGATTTTTCCCAAATTCCCATCAACAAAATAAGATGCTCTGTAAATTTCCAGAAAATAATTCATTCTTATCGAATTATTAGAATTATTTCAACAAAATAGGGCAATAAATCATATAAAATCGTTTCTGAGGTCTATAAATCCTAGATAAATGTGTGGATAACCCTATGCTAAATAATGACTTCACATTAATTGTCATCGATTTTTGTTACTGTTTAACATGTTTTTGAATTTGCTTTTTGTTTGCCATCAATAAATCATAAAAGCACTTTTGATAAGGTTAAAGGGTAACCTAACAATTTTTGAAGCTTATACACTCTGTGGAAAAGCCAGAAAAGTATTTTCAGAATTTTGCATAATGTATTCCTATTTTTCTCCGATTTTTGTATTTATAATGGGCTAAAAACAGGAAAAATAGTTTTACTCATCCAAAAATTATGAAAAATTACCAGAATATCTTGTAGTACATTGGGAGTCTACATAAAAATGTTTATGATTTTTCTACTCTGTATACTATTTTTTTCCTATTTTCTAAGATTAAATACACTTAAATACACAAAATCGGATTTCAGCATATAATAACCACAGTTGGTATTTTTGCCAGATTATTTACTCTGTAAATGAAGTGTACAAAATTTTTGGTAATTTACTTTGACTTTTTAATAATTATTATTCAATTAATGATTACTTAAGAGGATTAAACAAGAAAAAATAGCAACACTAATTGAAAAGTATCTTTTATATTTTTCACAACTTCTACAAGTATAATAAAAGTGTTACAAAAAGTTTTGTGAATTTTGGAAACTGTTACCGATTTATTTCTTTTTTATAGAATAAATACACAAAAATTAGAAAAATTGTATTAAACTTTCTGAAAACACATATTAGTATTTTTCCTAGATTATGTACACTGTAAAATAGTTACACAAAACCTATAAGAATTTTTCATGATAATTTACTATTTTTCCATGATTTTATGATTATTCATGGATTAAATGGTGAAAAATAGTTAGACAAATCAAAAATTCAAGAAAATTTATCCTAAAGTCTTTGACTTCAATTAAAACTGAAATGCAAAGTTTAGGAAAGCTTAGAACTAAATTGATTTAGTTTTGAATATTTAATCATTGGAACACCTTTAAAATGATAAATATCAGCATTTCAATAATGGGAAATTTCCATCTAAATTGTTATATAACAATTGATTCATTGAAATTTAATTTTCACAGAAAAACATTTGTAACTTATCAATATTAAATTTTGACACACTATTGGCATAATTCTATTGTAGTAGTAAAGTATACTAGTGTTAGATTTCGATTAGAGACTCACTAGCGAATACCATTATTGTAGGAATCGATTTTGGTACGAGTAGAGCGTAGTCAAGGCACCATTTGCATCATCTCAATGCATATTGTGAGTATTCACGCACTCCCCTATTTTAAGTTTTTAAATGTTTTTGGGGTGGAAAAGCATGTCCTAAACTATCTTTATGTTTGTTGTATTTATTTTGACTTGTATGAAACTTGGTTGCTATATTTCGTATGTATGTGTATGTTACTTTAATTCATGAGGACTGTATCACTGTTAAGTCCCTGGAATCTCTAGACACAACTCGTTAACTCTTTTGAGCCTATGGTTATTATGGATAGTGCTATCAGGAGGTAAACAACTCCTCACTCGCACGATTCGCTTGAGTGCATTTTACCATTTTCTACACTATATTTGCGATACACATAGTAGTCAATAGGGTACGATTCGGTCATTAGGCTTGGGTTGTGAACTCATGAATGGAAACTTGATGCACATACGAATCTTTATGCACACGTGAAACTTGTACTCTCATGTTAGCAACGACACTTGTATACTTATTTTAGCAATGAAACTTGTATACTTATTTTAGCAACGAAACTTTTATGCTTATTATAGCAACGAACTTTGTTTCTCATTATAGCAACAAACTTTTATTACTAAAAACTTATATACTTGTTTTAGCAATGAAATTGTTTGCTCCTTGTAGCAACAAAATTGATTGCTCATTTTAGCAATGAAACTTGTTTACTCGTTTGAGTAACGAACTTTATCTTCCATGAGAATATGAATGTTGCATCTTATTTGGGCAACATACTTTATCTCTCATGATGACAAAGAACTTTGTTTTTACAAACTTATTTACTCATTTTAACAATATACTTTTGTTATTGGAAACTCTTATCAAAACTTTGATTTCGATTCATGAAACCAATATTATTTTGTTAAACTTGTGAGTACTCACCAACTATTTTCATAGTTGACGCTCGTTTTACATGCTTTTTAAGGAATTATCGAGTAAGTGGCACTTAGGGACACTTCACTTTTAGGAGCATTCGCATGTGTTGTATTTCTATTTTCATTGTAATTTCTTGTAAAAGCTGTTCAAACCCATTGTAAATTTGTAATGATTTTTAATACTATCGTTGGTGTTGTCTTTTAACTTTTCCCATGAAACTCTTTATACTGCCACGCCTCGTGTTTCCGCTCTAGCGGGGTGTGATAGAAAATGGTATTAGAGCCGAAGGTTATAGAGAATACCGGTTTTCCTTTGGAAAACCACAACTATAGCCAAAAAAAAAATTCTAAACGTTTTTAAAATACTGAACATACTACTGGTATAACTAATTCGAGTACGCATTATTGGACTTTAATTAAGTATAGCCTGGCCAACTATGCTTAATTAAGGAAACTTAATGCGAGGCTTGAAACGGTTATAGTAGATTTATGTTCAAAACGATTTTCAGCTTGAACTTTTGAAAAACAATGTTTTTCGGTGTGCGTGCTGGCATTGCATATAATAGGCATTCATCTAGGTACACTTAGAAACTAAGTGCACTTTTACCACAATGCCTTTATTTAGAAATATTCTTACCCCTTATCAAGTGCTAGGTTAACCACTTAGGTTATATCACTAGCCACTCTAGGAGCAATGCACTTAGTACTGAGAATGAGTATTCCTTGGTAGCTATTGACTTTACATGTAAGGTTAGTAGATAGATATACACTAGTAATAATCATAAGTCGAAACCTATACCAATTATTGCTCAATACCTCTTCATCGTCTTCGTACTAGAGTTACAACTATGAAAAAGTGTTTCGATATCGACACGAATGATAATTGGAGCATCGCGTAAGGAGGTAGATGAATCGCCACTAAGTAATCATTTGGATACCATTGGTGGGCATTCCGGATTCGACTCACGAGGAGACACGGAGGTTTAACCCATACGTGAGACTTCTCTACTACGCTACGAATTTAGCTTTAGGGTGTTTCCACCTTGAGCTTAAAACTTAACATAGGATATCCCTTTGACCTATATAAAAGGGTCATAAACTGCATTGACACCATAAAACATTTTACTAACAAATTTTCTTGTCCTTTATCTTTGGGAAAAAGACATTGGTACTTGTCTTATACTCGCCTTCTACTCCCCTTAGTATTTAGGTACGATCAGCTACACTAACATACTTATTCCTTACTTCTTAATCTTCCATCGAAAAATTATTTCGCTTCATCGGTTTTATTTATCATCGATAAAATATTTTATAACCACTTCATTCAACTTAGTATACATTTCCTAACAATTTAAGCCATATTCTCGCTAAAACTCTTTTGACAACTTGCTTTAACTTAACGCTTTTCTTCAAAACTCAATTGAACCAATATTGGTTTTTAACATTGCTATTTCAATTTCAATTCAATTCCATTTCAATGGATATATATGCTTTTAAGGGCATATAAACCATTTTAAACCTTGCTTACCATTTTGGAATGTTTTCTAAAAACTTAGAAACAATTTCTTTTATAAAAGTGTTTAGACTCTATGCTATAAAACTTAAACATATGATATTGAAGTTCATCTTATGTGTAAAAGCTTCACTAGGTCTTTCAAACCACTTTTGTTTTGGTTGACCACTTCCTCATTTAGGCACTATGCTTTACTTAAATGTGTTTTCTTGAAACCCAACATGATATTTTTACCACTTTCTACTTGAAACGTGTTTACAAGACATCACTAATGCGTACATTTCAAAACATACCTTATTTGTATATTTTATTACAAATTAGTTATACAATCTGTAAAACTTCTAAAATATAAAGCATTGCAAGACTTAGTGTTCACTTTTAAATTTCCAGTGACGCACTTTCAACAATATATAATTACTCTTCTAAATCTATTGAGTCTTTACCTTATATGTTTTAACTATTATTAAACACCATTCTAAAAAGTCAAATTCTCAGATTATCAACTACCGTTTGTAGTGCTTCTTCTTTTTCACAAATGAAGTTTAACTTAATAAGATAACTCGTTATTTTAGCAAACATTTTAAGACTCTTACATGTCTATTTAATCATCAATACAAATCGAATATTGAAGTTTGAAATAGATCTCAACCTGGTTTTAAATCTACCTATATGTATTGTTCTTATAATTTTAACAATAACAATCATTGCTGCCGCTACCTTCCTTTTTCTTTCCCCCGCACTTTATTTCTCGCTCTCCTTCTGATTTTAGATCTCGCACGCCATAATATTAACATAATACATTGTCTAACTTTGTGTCTATCTATTTTGCTTCTCTTGGTACCATGTTCGTACACATATAGACTAGAAGTCTACCCTTTCGTTTTGAGCAATTAATACGTGTATAGTTGTGAGTCATAATTTCGATTTAGTCAACTTTGATATATTCAATTATGCCTTTTTCCATATACATCTTGTTTTTATTTTGAAATCTATAGTAAACAAGTAATCCTTATTTACATTTGCTCTTTCGTTCTAAATTTGGAAACTTGATTTAAAATGCAAGTTTCATTGTATTTTTCGTTATAAGTAATACACAAGATGAATACCTTTATGCTTATAATTTTTCTATATCCGAAAAATATATGTGGAGGATATGTATCCTTATGTTTCTTCTTTTCTTTGAATACATCAAAAGTTTTAAATTTTACGATTATCTATTTTCTAAATGATTTTTTTTGTAGAAACACTAAACTATGAATGCACAATTTCCAAAGATTGACATTTTTTAACACCTTTCTTAAAATAGTATTCTACTTTGCAATTTTCAGTGAGTTCCTAACTCTTAAACTTTTTTTTCATAAGTATTCTGACTCCTCTTAAACTTGTATTTGTCCTGACTTAGACAATTATTCAATTTTTACAAAAAGCATAATATCAATATTTCTATAAAAAAAATTCCCTTAATGACGACTTAAACATTTAACTTTAAATTATCTTTTTTTTACTACTTCGTTTGATCGCTACACATATATCTTCATTATCTTGGATTTATTACACATTTTGATAATAATGAGATTAGTTATCATTTCTAAACACACATTTTGATAACAGTGAGATTTCTATCACTTCTAAACACTTAAAATGCTATCTACACAATGTGATTTAAAATATAATAAACTTTCACCGCCTTCATAAGAAACAATGACTCTCTAATTATATATATTCTTCGAATATAGTTTTATAATTGTAATAGTAAACGTGGTAGTAATTATAGCCTCAGAGATCCTCAATCATTTTGTAACTTATTTTGTAGACGACACTTAAAAAGCCTTTACATTCGAAATGTACCAAAACTTCGTTGCCTACCCTTAGTACGTATCTTTAGGAACATACCCTTGATCGTTTATTTTCTTTCGTGCTACCCCTTTTTATTTCAAAATATATCTTTTCCAGATGTAGTAGCCAACCCGGAAGTGAACAAATTGTCCCTAATCTCTTCTTTATTAAGCGGCGAAGTTACACTTAGTGCAAATTTAGAATGCAACTTAAAGATCAATGCGGATTTAACGCTCAGTGCAGTTGGTGCATCATCGAAACTTATACCGCTCTCTTAATTCAGATATTATCTAACTAGATAATCTTTTCAACTAGGTCGCCATGGTCGGATAATTTCTTGCAATCTAGACGGTAGAACTCGAATTAAGGAAACATTAATTTGATTATAGCTAAAGATTTGGGCTCTTCCCTTGAGGAATTAACCCAAAATAATCAAAGACCTCTTCAAGTCACCACCTCTCAAATTATACAATTTTATCCGGCTGAGTTCTAACAGAATGTGTCACGAATTGAATTTCGGGACGAAATTCTTTCAACTGGGGGAGACTGTGACAACCGTCAAAATTCGAGTCGGTTCTAGATTTGACTAGACTTAGTTGCACATATAGGCACTACACACACTAGACATAGTAACTGGAAGCTAAGTTATAACCTACTAGAAACTTGGAAACAATTAGAATCAATGGATAGTGTACTTCGATTTCACATTGATATGTGAATTCTACATCTACTGAGCTGTAGTGACTATCCATATTTAGGTCACTCTTTGACTCGAACAACATTTCATGAATCATATACACACATCATGCACTTGACCTAGAAGTAGATGTTAGTTCAAAGTCTCATAGAAAATTAAGTCAAAGTTGAAGACTAGGATTAGTATACTTGATTCCTCAATTTCGCTTGAATCTCGAAATCACTACATAGAATGCCAATAAACCGATAAAAATAAATTACAAACATTATTTATAACTATAAAAGAGTTATAATACCATAAGATAATTTGAAGTCTCAAATATTCAATTTGTTTTGATATTCAAAGTTTATTAAACTCCAAAACCCTAAAAACCTTAAAACCTAAATTTTATAAAGTTTAACATCAGGAACTTTATAAAAATAGTTATGAAACTTATAATATTATCTTAAAATAATTAAATTCAAGGAAATATAATCAAGGAAAACAAAAATTGTAGTCATTAACATATACCCTTAATTTATAAGTCAAAAATCAAGGTTTCATGAGCAAAAACTTGGTTAGGGTGTATATTTTATAAAAAGTTTGATATTTTTATAAAAGAATCGAAATTTTTTATAAAATTAAAAGGAAAGGAGGGAAAAATACTCTCAAAACCGTCCATCCTCTTCCCAAGACACCTCCCCTCTTCCCAAAACACATAATCACTCCTTTCTCTCTCACACTCCACTTTCTCTCTCATTTTCTCTCACTTCTCTCTACCTTCACCACTCCATTTCTCTCTTCCCCTCTCTAGGAACCACGAAAATTTCCAGGAAAAAAGTGTGTTGGGTCGTGTTTTGTGTTAACTATTGCGTCTATTGGGCTCGTTAGTTAGTCCATTTTGTATCTCTGGTATGGGCCTGTCCATCCGTGAGTTTAGTAGGGTTTAGTATATATAGGAGCTTGCATGCTTCCTAGATAGTAATGATAGAATAGAACGATCAGAGTATTATTTCAGCAAGTTTATTGTTATCGTTCTTGTAACCATAATATCCTCTACAGCGGAAGTTCTTAGTCGAGCTTTGCTGAGGATTGTTTGATCTAATCATTCGACACAAATTGATCCATACTTGTGTTATTTACTGCTTTTACATCCATCACATTACCTGTTAAGAAGATCTAATCGATCTTTAAGTTTATTAATAACTTATCAATTGGTATCAGAGCAGGAGGCTGTGTAATTCATACACATCTTTTCTATGAAAAAGGTTGCGATTAGGGTTATTCCGCATTAACTAATATTTATTGAGTCGTCATCCCATAATTGATGTAACTCGGCATTTATTTGTTTTGCCCTAATCTTATATATATTACAAGTCTGATCTTTCAAACAGGTTACGATCAAGCATCGACGAGTCACAATCAAATCCCATAAACATCTCAAATAGCATTGGATCAATGACGAAGATTCCCATCCTTTACACCCAGGATTACGAAGTCTGGGCACATCACTTTGAAGATTATGTCATTGGATCTGAAGATAATGGATACCTTATCTAGGAAGCAATCGTGTCTGGACCATTCGCTCATTCTGCAACGTCTAGAATCATTAAAACACAGAAAGAGTATAAAGATCTGTTGAAGGACGTAAAAGATATTGCTCAAGACAAAAAGGATAAGTTTCAGTGCAATATTAAAGCATTGAGACTAATCAGATTCGCTATTCAATCGGATACTTTCAGGCTAGTGAGTTCATGCAGCACTGCCAAAGAAATATGGGATAGGCTACGAGAGTTATATTCCACAGACGAAGATCTGGAGCATTCCATTCAGACCCGACATTTATCTGAGTTTGGAGAATTTAAGCAGAATCCCGAGGAAACTGTTACTCAGACATTCGATCGCTTCAATCATCTTCTCAGTAAGATGATTAAACACGATATTGAAAGGAAGTTGATTGAACAAAAAGTTACGTTTTTGAATGGTCTTAGATCTGAGTGGAGAGTGGTTGTGTCCACTGTTAAAGCTCATGAGCAATTCAAATCTTATTCATTGGCTAAGCTGGTAGGAATTTTGAAATCCCAAGAAAAGATGGTCTTGCAGGAGAAGAATGTGGTTTCAAGCTTGGGTTCCTTGGCCCTTCTTTCAAAAAGCAAAAGTGTGATGGAAGATGAAGACCTTAACTTAGAAGACTATGACCTTACCTCTGAAGACTATGCAATGATGGTGTCAAATCCAAAGAGGTTTATTAAGAAAAGGTTTCCTACCAATAAGAACCGAAATTGGCAAGGAAGCTATAGTTCTGAAAAAGTGAGGGAGGAACCGAAGGCAGAAGAAGCAAAGAAAGAGTCGAAAGTTGAAGGGGATTCTGGGGTGAACTCCTATCACTATGGAGGAAAGAACCACTATGCTAAAGATTGTGTCCTAAAGAAAATGGCAGAAAAGGATGAAGAAAAAGATGAAGAAGCTGTGTTGATGAAAAAGCTGGAAGAGATCAAGAGAAAGAAAACTGCTGCTAACCCTTCTATGAATGCTTTAATTGTGCAGGGTTCGGTAGCGGATGATGAGTTCGGTGGCGTGGAGGTCTGGTCAACCGACTCTGATGATGATGAAGTCAGAAAGCCATCCCATGGAAAGGCTTGTGTTGCGAAAGGTGAAGGAAGCGGTGGAAAGTGTTTGATGGTGTCGGATGTATCTCAAATGAGGGGATACAACACAGACGGTGGGAATGAAGACACGAAGGAGCGAGAGGACTTGTGCTTCACAACAAAACCGCTCAACGTGCGGTTTAATGAGCTTGATGAATTAATCAAGAAGGTACAATACATTTTTGTTTCATTCAAAGTCCCACAAAACTCATATGAAAAGGAATTAAAAAATGTAAATTCAAGAATCTCTCATCTAGACAGCAGTTTAACTCAAACACGGGTCACCAATTCTAACCTAACTGACCAATTAAGCAGGGTGTCTTCAAAGAGTGAGGAACGGAGGATGTGCATAGAGCTGAAGGAGTCGGAGTTGATCAAATCCAAAGACGAAAACATTTATTTACAAAGAGACAATTTAAAACTTTTGAAACAAAGAAATGTGTTTTGTTTGATTGCTAAGCGTCTTTATTCTAACATCACTCAACTTCATCTTAACTGTGAAATAGGACAGAAAATTCATCGCATGATTTTGCCCTTTCTTGAGTTTAAGGAAGATGAAATTGACGCAGAAGCATATAATTGCGAAAGTGTAGTTTCGTCTGAGGATGTAAATCCGACGTATATGTATGGTCTAGACAAAATCGAATCTTTCATAAAGTCCAAGGACCATAAGGACATGCTGAAAAATCTTTTGGATGAAAATGACAAACTGAAACTAAGGACCGAAACCATACAAAAGTTTGACTCTTTGAATGCCAACTTGAGCTCAGAAAATAAAATTTATGTTGAAAATGCATCTGAGCTTAATGTGGATGATGATATGAGTGAAATTTCTGTAGAGATGAAATTGACTGTTCTGAGTTTGTCAAGAGCGAACCCGAAAACCACAAAAATCTTATTTCAGAAAATTCTGTGGAGTTTGCCCGTTTGTCCCACCAAAAGTCCCCGATCCTTGAAGAAAAAGTTGTTGTATACCAAAAGGTAAGGACGACTCCAAATCAGGTATATAAGGTCACAGGAGTAACCAAACATCAGACAGCCGAACTCACAGCCATTGTAAATGAAGATAATGCTGATGGCTGTGATGAGTTCTTCTGGTCTGCCCCCATCGACAATGCTGATGAAACCGTTGGTCTGACGGAACGGACATCCTGGAAAACCAAAGGCAGATATGTGCCAGAGCCTTTGAACAAGCCTAATAACTTCGACGTGCCAAGTACTAGTGGTACAAAAGACGTTCCTGAAGAGAAAGGAGTTCCTGCAGAAAAAGTCACTCCTTCAAGCGAAACATCATCAGTTCAGAGTGAACCGGCAGACAAGAAGCAAAAGCAAAAAGCCAACATCCACCGACAGCCGAAGCAAGTAAAGGATCAGAAGCAGCAAAGGAATCAGAGATACAAGAAAAATCTCTCTGAACGAAAACATTTTTTGCGATCTCAAAATGCCCATTTCTCTTATCATGACAGAAATCCAAAGTCAGAGAAAAGTGCTGAGAGGCAGCAAGAAAGTAATAATAACCAAAAGGAAAGGTTCGGTTCTGAGGATCATAATAACCGAAAGGAAAGGTTCGGTTCAGAGAACACCAGCTACCGAAAGCAAAAGTTTGGTTCCGAGAGCAAAAGCAATCAAGGTTCCAGGTTCGGTCCCACTAATAATCAAAAACAAAAGGGATACCTAGAACCTCAAGTCAAGCAAACTTCTTAGTCTAACTTCTCTCATTCTAATTCTTCTCAACCTCATTCTAAATCCAATTCTGTTCATACTCAAAATCCAAAATCTTCAACAGATTTGAAAGGCAAATCGAAGGTTTCCTCAGTCAAGACTGATCAAAAGCATTCCAATGTCCCAGTGCCTAAACCTGAATCCAAACCGTCTGTAACAAATCCCAATAAAATTAAGGTTTTCACCATTAAAAAGAAAGATGAAACAACTTTAATAAAAAGAACATATCTTGTTGACATCTCTCTTACTATTCCTGTTCCTGTGAAAGGCTCACGTGGACCCAAGAAACTTTGGGTTCCTAAATCTGCTTAATTTTTATAGGTTATCAGTGACAAGCAGTTTGATGAAGAATGGTATATTGATAGTGGCTGCTCATGTCACCTGACAGGAAGGAAGGAAGAGCTGAGGGAATTTCGGTCTCTTTCAAACGGTGGAAATGTCAAGTTCGAGAACAACTCATTCGGCACTATAAAAGGCTATGGAATGATAACAAATGGAGATTTCACAATCAGAAAGGTTGCATACATTGAAGGACTACAACACAACCTCATTAGTGTATCTCAGCTTGTTGGATGAACCGGTCTCAAGGTCTCTTTCGACGATGAGGGTTCAGAGATAATTGAAAAGAAAACAAAAGGTGTAATTCTCAAATCAGAGCGCAAAGGCGAAATGTTTCCCCTGAATTTCAAACCTATCAAAGGAAATCCAGCTATCTACCTGTTATCCAAAGCACAATCTGACGAAAGCTGGCTGTGGCACCGAAGGCTCTCTCATCTCAACTTCAAGGATATCAACAAACTTGTCACAAGTGGTCATGTTCGAGGTCTTCCATTGCTCAAATTCGATCGAGAACATTTATGTGCTGCATGTGAAATGGGGAAGCAAAGTCATCAAAGTCACCCATCGATTGTAAACACTAAAGTTGTTGAACCATTAGAGTTAATTCAGATTGACTTGTGTGGTCCATCATCTATCGAAAGCATCGGCGGTAGCAAGTATATTCTTGTTATTGTTGATGACTTTTCACGTTTTACATGGGTGTTCTTTCTGAAGCACAAATCTGAAGCAACTCTCAAGCTAAAGACGTTTATCAAGCAGGTTGAAGTGCAGCTGAGGAAAGTCGTTCGCAATATCAGGAGCGACAATGGGCTGGAGTTCAAAAATAAAGAATTCGAAGACTTCTTGGCAGAAAAAGGAACCAGTCACAACTTCTCAGCTCCCTACACCCCTCAACAAAACGGAATTGTCGAAAGACGAAACCAATCTTTGTGTGAGGCAGCCCGAACCATGCTAAGTTTTGCTTCTTTACCTTTATATTTTTAGGATGGTGCTATTGCTGCAGCATGTTTTACGCAGAACAGGTCCTATCTCAATAAACGCTTTAATCTCACTCCTTATGAGATCATCAACAACAGGAAGCCAAATGTCAAATTCTTCCACGTATTCGGCTCACGGTGTTTCATCTTCAATTCTAAAGAACATCGTAACAAGTTTGACGTGAAAGCCGATGAAGGGATATTTATGGGATACTCTCTCGCTTCGAAAGCATACAGGGTTTTGAACAAACGATCGAGGAAGATTGAAGAAACTTATTATGTGACTTTCGATGACTGCTATGACAAAAAGCTGAAGGCCAGTGAAGACACAGTAGGAGAAATTTTTTCTCAAACAGGCCAAGTCACAGCCTCGATTGCAAATCTGTTTGAGAAGTTTGTTGAGTTATTCGATGAACCAGAGAAGGCCACTCTCTCGGAAGCTAGTGCAGCAGACAACAAAGTAGATCATCTGAAGCAACTCATCGAAAATGCTGCCAAGCAAATGAATGAAGGAGGATCAAGTTCCAACGACCCTCGACAGCACGATGCTTCAATTGAGGGGGAGGATCCCCCTTCTTCTTCACAGTCGGGCTCACATGTTGAGGGGGAGAACTGTTCTCTAGCTGCTCCCGAACGCCTAGCTGTACCCGAAAGCCAATCTGTACCCGAAAGTCCTGTGGTACCCGAAAGCTCAACACCACTCGAAACTCCTGTAGCTCCGGAAAGTCAAGATATATCTGATAGCTCATCTGTTGAGGGGAGAATGTCGATATGTTTGATGACGATGATAGTCAATCTGAGCTAGAAGAGATGGTAAATGCTGAATTGGATCCATCCTATGATCCAAATTACCCTCCTCTTGTCAAATGGACCAGAGATCATCCTGTTTCACAGGTTGTTGGTAATGTCTCTGAAAAGGTCCTGACCCGATCTCAACTAAAGGCAAAGCAAACTTCCTTACTTTTAAAAGTAGAGTTCTGTATGTTTAACTCCGTCGTCTCAAAAGTTGAACCAAAGACAGTTAACACTGCTCTTGATCACTCCGGTTGGGTTCAAGCTATGCAAGACGAACTTAATGAATTCAAAAGAAATAAAGTTTGACGCCTCATTCCAACTCCTCCAGATGCCTCGATTCTTGGTCTCAAATGGGTCTTTAGAAATAAGTTGGACAAGGAAGGCAATGTGATTAGAAACAAAGCTCGTCTAGTGGTGAAAGGATACTGCCAGGAGGAAGGAATCGATTATGAGGAAACTTTTGCTCCTGTGGCTAGGCTGGAATCTGTTCGAATATTTCTTGCCTATGCTGCACACAAGAACTTTGAGGTCTACCAAATGGACGTAAAGTGTGCATTTCTAAATGGAGAGCTCAAAGAAACGGTGTACGTAGAGCAACCTCCTGGATTCGTCAATGAAAAATACCCCAAACATTGTTATATTCTGGACAAAGCGGTATATGGACTGAAACAAGCACCGAGGGCCTGGTATGAAACGCTAACCAAGTTTTTAAAGACGTCCAAATTCAAATAAGGTTCGGTTGACCCAACCTTCTTTCGTAAGAAGGAAGGTAACCACCTTATGATTGTTCAAATCTATGTCGATGATATCATCTTTGGCTCAACGAATCCTAGCTTAACGGTTGAATTGAGAAAGTTGATGGAGACTAAATTTGAAATGAGCTCAATGGGTCCAATTAACTTTTTCCTTGGTTTAAATATTAGACAGGGACCCGAAGGCATCTTTATTAACCAGGAAGCTTACACAAAGACTCTCCTTGCTAAATTTGGCATGATGGGAGACTCAAAGGTTAAAGTTCCAATGACGTTCGACACCAAGCTCACTCCATCCTTAGAGAAGCCAGCAGTCGACATTACGCTATATCGCCAAATGATCGGTTCTTTAATGTACCTTACTGCTAGCAGGCCTGATATAATGTTTTCTGTTTGTTACTGTGCTAGATTTCAGGCAAATCCTCGTGAACCTCACATGCTTGCAGTGAAGAACATACTCCGGTATCTCAAGCGAACTACCTCTCTCAGCTTATGGTATCCATCCAACTCAGGTTTCTTCGTTCAAGCCTATTTAGATGCAGACCTTGGAGGTTGTGGACTAGACAGGAAAAGCACCACTGGAGGCTGCCAATTCCTTGACAGGAAGTTGGTTAGTTGGCAATCAAAGAAACAGACCTATGTGTCTCTGTCTACCGCTGAGGCAGAATACATCGCAGCTGCCTCCTGTACTTCTCAAGTGATTTGGATCCAAAGCCAACTCAGGGACTATGGACTCAATATGAAAAAGATCCCACTATATTGTGACTCTGAAAGTGCAATTAGAATCTGTCATAACCCAGTGCAACACTCAAAAACTAAGCACATAGCACTGAGGTATCACTTCATTAAGGATCATGTAGAAGATGGGAACGTCGAAATACACTTTGTTCGAACCACTGATCAACTGGCTGACATCTTCACCAAAGCCCTTCCTGAAGCATCTTTTAACAAAATACTACAAGGGCTAGGTATGATGGAATCAGAGTCAGTACTAAAAATTACCTCTTAAAGCTCAAAAGCAAGAAGCGAAATAGACCAAACGTTCGGGTTCGGGTCTTGTGCTAATGTACCGAAATGAACCGAACGCTCGGGTTCGGTTGCATTATCTGCTTTTCGCTCATCCCTCAAAGGTATTTTCCTTGGTTGTAGATCTTATGTATAAATTTTCCATATTCGTTTCTCTTATTGTCAAAGTTGTTCTCTTTTTCAAATCTATTTTCTTTGGCGACCAAAATCAACCGATCGTTAAGGTTCGGTTCCAAAATTTTTCTCAGCTGAAATAGACCGAACGCTCGGGTTCGGTTCCAAAGTTTTTCTCCACCGAAATAGACTGAACACTCGGGTTCGGTTCCCAAATTTTTTTTGTGTGTCTCAATTTTTTTTATTATCAAAAATTCCAAAAATATTTTTTTTTCTTTCATAAATTCAAAAACTCCGAAAATATTTTTTTATTTAGCTTGGCTTTCATTTTTTTTATTTTTCTTTATTCATTTTTTTGTGTGGGTATATAATTTCATTAGCTAAGTGTCCCTAGAAGCATGCTGTTGTATGTGTCCAAAGCCTCACCTGATTCTGAATAATAAGCCTTACAGACCTGGTATAAACAAACATTGTCTTCTCAATTAGACTTTCTTATTTATTCTAATCATGGGCTACCTAACTCTCTTCTCACATGAGATATGAGTTTTCTACTTGGTCCTAATCTTTATAGCAGAGGTACTTTGATTTCTTTACACCATCTATGTTGCATTTCTCCATCACATTCGCTTCACAAACGTAACCCTTGAGACTCTCAGAAATTACCACTGAGGTTTATGGTTGCACAATTTCTGTGTTCATGATCTTAGCTTCGTGTCACTACGTGCTAAGTGAAACCCAAAATTCAATACCTATTATGCATTGGCGGTGAACAATTAATTTGCTCAAGCTTTCACTAAGGTATTAACGAAGATACCACATGAAATCTCTAATTTTCTTTTGAGTGATTCCTATGAAATTGTTAACACCCATAACATTTCTTCCCTTGTGATCCAGTTTTAATTTTTGTTTAGATTTTATAAATTTCCTAGCCAAATTAAAATTATCTGCAACCTACTTGTTCAACAGACTACACCGGTCTCACAAGTACTTCTTTCGATTTCTGTCTTATATCAAGATTAGGAATTTTGAATCGAAGCGATATCCACCCTCATAAGCCTTATTAAAAGAAGCCTTTCATCACTTCTTAATAAGTGTCTGATCGTTATCCAACGGGAAACCACACAAACACTTTAAAGTCTCTCTTGACTTTGAAGGAAGAGATTAGTGCCCGGGATCATTTGTTTCGTGTCTTTATTGACATCATATATTTTCCCAAAAGTGTTGCTTTATTTATTTTCTTTTACACCCTAAGCACGAAAATCATTGATTTTCCAAAATTCAGGTTCTATTAATTACAAGGCATTCTAAATGGATTGGTGATTTATTAAAGGATGTGGTAAATATTTATCCACGTGGGCGAATTTTTTTAAAGATGCTGTTTTATTCTAAAGGGTTAAGATGACGACATGATGACTCAGGCGAGAGTCTAATCGATTTGATTTCAAACGGCGCAAGAGGGACGCGTGCGAATCTGAACCGTTTCATCTCCAAACGGTGCCTGATGGGAAGGCATGTTATTAGGGGCCTGACATTCTCTCTCATGCGTGATCATCGGAACGCCAACTGTCACGAATCAGTCAACTCCGAAAAACCCTTCGTTTACAATAGAAGATTTGGGAAGATCTTTCTCTCTCCTTAAACCACAGTATAAAAGGCAACATCCTCCACCGTTTACCTCTTTACTGCAATTAAAATTCCCAGAGAGCAAACATCCCTAAACCTTCACTGTTCATCATCTCCTTCACTTTCATCATAGCAATGGCAGATTCTTCCTCAGTTCATGCAACATCCCACATTTTGCCCATCCGCCCACAGCAAAGCTTGATCATCGATTTGACTCCTCAATCGTATGATGCATTCATGTTCCCCATCATCGAGTGTCTGAAGTTTTCTCCAATCGCTCCTGCACTACAACAAGGTCGTCGACAGAATATTCTTTGATATCTTTGAACACAAGGCGTCGATTTCAAAGCCGCGATTTTGCTCGTTGTTAGGGTTTGATGCAGATTCTTCCAGAGTCAATCCGGAATCCATCCCCATGGGTCATCTGTTCAACATGTTCTACAACATGGGATACACGGAGGTGCTTACTACGGTGATGAAATTCAAGAAGTCGTGCCTACCTCCACAGTGGAATGGGCTGTTCACTGTTTTGTTCAAGGGCTTATCTGAACGAAGCGTCGGGTCTGATGGAGCCAACCGTTTATTTCTCTCCATCATGTATGGTATCTACAATGGCATCAACATGGACTACGGGTCCGTTCTGTGGCAACAACTCATTCAGAGACTCTCCTCCACTTCCAGACATTCAGAGATTTCGTATGCTCGATTCTGGACCATTATCACGAAATGGGTAATGGACAAGTACCACATCCCCATTGTCGCTGGTGCTCCAATGTCTTCGATTGGTACCAGATCATGGTGTCGGATGCTTCAAAATTTCCGTTCAAGGGGTCTATTCTGGAAACGATGTATGGTGATGTTCCGGCTGACAGCAAGATCATTCAAACGTATAAGGAGTTCAGACGTTCTGGTCCAAGGGATCTTACTCCGGAAATGTTGAAATCCATTCATGAAGCCGACAAGCCTGCTCCAAGAGGCAAGAAGGCTGATAAGGGAAAACAAGTGGCCAAGGGGGCGAAAGCCCCGTCTCCAAAGAAAAGGAAACCCACCAGAGCTGCTCAGTCTCCACAGCAGAAGAGGAGAAAAACCCAACCGCGACGAAAGTTGATTATCGCTTCCTCCTCAAGCGAGTCTGAGGGTGATAGTTCTGATTCTGAAGGCTATCAACGTGGTAACACTCCACCACGATCTCAAATCCCTGAAGTTCATGTCTCTAGTTCTCCAATTTCCTCTCCACCTAAAACCATTCCTATTTCTATTCCCCCCATAACTTCCACTACTCACATACCTTCCACTTCCATCCCAATACCACCACCAATATTCACCGAAGCAACCACAACAACCACTGCAGATGTTAGAACTAACGTATCTGATATGGGGGTTCAAACTGACGCACCTAAATCTACCCCCGCACCCGAAACCAACCTAGCACCCGAACAAACAACACAACCCGGACCTACCCATACTACCGAACCACCAGCTTCACCACCACCATCAGAGGGAGAAGAACCATTCCTTGGCAGGGAGAATATGACTTTTGACTCGGTCTACTATAGCCCGTTTAAAGTACTAAGTGATGACGATGATGACGCTCCTGTCACCAAAAGGCATCTCCAGGAGCTCCGTGATAAAATTGACTCACTCATCGCCTCTTCTTCTACTTCTCAGTCATCCATATCTGAAGCTGCAGTTCAGAAAATTGTTGACGCTTTCTCCAAAGCTCAGCAAGCTTCACTTGCTTCTGCAACCACCGCCATAGATGCCTCTACCAAAGCCTGTCAGGCAGCGACCGAAAAAATCGATAAACTATTTACTGATGCCTCTTCCCTGTTGAAATCTTTATAGGAGAGTGCCAACGCCGCCAAGACTACGCTGGAACCGATTGTCCACCAACTGACAACATCAGTCGCAACTGAGTTGAAGTCATTCGCTTCTCTTCGTCAAACAATTTCTGACGACAACTCTACTTTCCGAACAACCATCGAAGAACGTCTCTCCAAGCTTCAAGAAGATTTGGCTGCTGAGAACACTCTCATGGATGCTCTCGCAAGGAAGACTACCGCTCTGAAGGTCAAGAGCATTCAACATATTAGAAGCACATGATCCAATTCTTAGAAGCACATGATCCAATTCTTAGAAGCACATCATCAAATCGTGTGTTTCGGATGTCCACTCTGCCATCTCCAACATCTTCGAAGCACATGATCCAATTCTTAACTACACTGTGAGGCGTGACCTTGCAGAGAAGCTCGCTCCCGCCCTCGCCCTACTCAGCAAAATCGAAGGGCTCCTTGATTTCGTGTCCATTGCGAAACAAGGGGGAGAGAAGGAAACAATGTCTCAACCACCTCCTACTTCCACAGCTACTCACACTACCGAACCTCCTCCAGTAGGACAACCCTCTGGTCCCGGTGTGAAAGACAAAGGCAAAAATATTGCTGAGGAAGAAGAAGAAGAAGACAAAGAAACAATCGCCGATTTGTTGAAGCGTAAAAGTCGACGCAATGAGGCTGACATCAGTGCTCGTGTGGCAAGAGAGGCTGAAGAAGCCGAACGTAAACAGAAGGAAGCCCACGACCTTCTTGAGAGCAGGAAAACTATGTTTCCTTTCTAGACTCTTGAGAGGATGAATAAAGAAGCCATTGACACACCGAGTATCTTGTGGCTGGAACCTGTGATCTCTTTAGATCGTTCCAATACTGTCGACTCACAGTTCGACATGCCACTGACCCGAAAGGCTTTTATCTTTCATGCCTTTTCCAGCGTTGCAAAATTCCGTCATCCTCATCCACAGGTTGATCGAGACCTAATCGATTTCTATCTGAAGGCTGCTCAACCCTAATATCAGACTTGGAGCGCTCAGAAAATTGTCAACGTTCGGGTCTTGAAGCCGTACAGTGAAGGTAACTTCATCAATGTCCGGTTCAAGGTACTTCAGGGATCTGCCAAAACAGAACATACTATTTCCCTTGCAGATCTTCCCAACCTTAATCCCCATGATTGGATTATCTTGCACAACATCCTCCTCACCAACGAAGCTGAATACGGTCCGATCATCGACCATTTCAAGAGGATGCTCATGTGCTACATCATGGAAGTTACATTGATGGATCAGGAGATTGCGAGCGTATTTAAGAAGAAACCTACAATATCTCCTGTTGGCTTTGCCAGTGATCTCAACCAAATGCAGATGGGGAAGATTGATTCGAGGAGGAATTCAGTCATGTTTACCAGAAACGAAGGACAGAAATGTCTTTTCGCCTTGGCTGACAAACATCTCTATACCACTACATGTTTGGAGCACGTTTTGGGGATCATCCACAGATGCAAGTAGAACACAACAGATGATATCAAGTACTTTGATGATATGATTCAATGGTACATTCGGTTCAGACAGACTATTCTCGCTCTTATCACACGTCTGTTTGATACTGTAAAGAAGGCTCCTACTGCTGGCCCGAAGAAGAAGTAGTCTCGCTCTAATTTGACGCAAAGGGGGAGATTGTTGGGTCGTATTTTGTGTTAAGTATTGCGTCTATTGGGCTCGTTAGTTAGTCCATTTTGTATCTCCGGTATGGGCCTGTCCATCCGTGAGTTGAGTAGGGTTTAGTATATATAGGAGCTTGCATGCTTCCTAGATAGTAACGATAGAATAGAACAATCAGAGTATTATTTCAGCAAGTTTATTGTTATTGTTCTTGTAACCCTAATATCCTCTATAGCGGAAGTTCTTAGTCGAGCTCTGCTGAGGATTGTTTGATTTAATCATTCGACACATATTGATCCATACTTGTGTTATTTACTGCTTTTACATCCATCGCATTACCTGTTAAGAAGATCTAATCGATCTTTAACTTTATTAATAACTTATCAAATTCCAATAACACTCATGATGCTCAAAATATTCATCATCTAGTGGTGTTCATTAAGGTAGAACATGATTTCCTTTCATTTTCCTCCATGTTTTCAAGGTTTTTCTTGCATTTCCTTCTTCTTCTACACCTTTCTCTTAGAAAAACATGTGTTCATGTTCATTCACTTCAGTTTTGATGTTGACGGTGGTAGTATTTCACCCAAAAACAACATGCATGTTGTTAATGGTGAAATCCAAGGACCAAAACCTAAGTCAAAATCAACATAATGCACTTTTCTACAAGTTTTGGGTAAAAATCACCACATGCACTCTAAGTTTTCTTTCAAAAACGATTTTTGAACATTTCAAACTCATGAATTATCTTTAAACCAACATGCATGTGATGATCTTCAAGCTTAGATGCTAGATCATCAAAGTATGTTGTTAAAAGCTTTCAAATATGTTCATGAAGGATTTATTTCCAAATAAATATTTAAAACTCCTTTTCTGACCAAATCCGATTTTTCCCAGATTCCCATCAACAAAATAAGATGCTCTGTAAATTTCCAGAAAATGATTCATTTTAATCGAATTATTAGAATTATTTCAACAAAATAGGTCAATAAATCATATAAAATCGTTTCTGAGGTCTATAAATCCTAGGTAAATTCGTGGATGACCCTTATGCTAAATAATGAGTTCACATTAAATTTCATCGATTTTTGTTACTGTTTAACATGTTTTTGAGTTTGCTTTTTGTTTGGCATCAATTAATCATAAAACCACCTTAGATAAGGTGAAAGGGTAACCTAAAAATTTTCGAAGCTTATAAACTCTGTGTAAAAGCAAGAAAAGTATTTTCAGAATTTTTCATAATGTATTCCTATTTTTCTCCGATTTTTGTATTTATAATGGACTAAAAACAGGAAAAATAGGTTTACTCATCCACAAATTATGACAATTTACCAGAATACCTTGTAGTATATTAGGAGTCTACATAAAAAATTTTATGATTTTTCTATTCTGTATACTATTTTTCTCCTATTTTCTAAGATTAAATACACTTAAATACATAAAATCGGATTTCAGTATATAAAAACCACACTTGGTATTTTTCCCAGATTATTTACTCTGTAAATGAAGTGTACAAAATTTTTGGTAATTTACGTTAACTTTTTAATAATTATTATTCAATTAATGATTACTTAAGAGGATTAAACAAGGAAAAATAGCTACACTAATTGAACAGTATCTTTTATATTTTTCACAAATTCTACAAGTATAATAAAAGTGTTACAAAAATATTGGGCAATTTTGGAAACTTTTTTCTATTTATTTCAGTTTTTATTATAATAAATGCACAAAAATCATAAAAATAGGTTAAACAGTTTAGAAACCTATTTTTATATTTTTCACAGATTAAGTATGTGTAATAACACCTGTAAAAAAGTTTTGTGAATTTTTGAAACTGTTACCTATTTACTTCTTTTTTTATAGAATAAATACACAAAAATTAGAAAAATTGTATTAAACTTTTTGAAAACACATATTAATATTTTTCCTAGATTATGTACACTGTAAAATAGTTACACAAAATCTATAAGAATTTTTCATGAAAATTTACTATTTTTCCATGATTTTATGATTATTCATGGATTAAATGGTGAAAAATAGTTAGACAAATCAAAAATTCAAGAAAATTTATCTTAAAGTCTTTGAAATTTAATTTCAATAATGGGAAATTTCCACTTAAATTGTTATATAAAAATTGATTCATTGAAATTTAATTTTCACAGAAAAACGTTTGTAACTTATCAATATTAAATTTTGACACACTATTGGCATAATTCTATTGTAGTAGTAAAGTATACTAGTGTTAGATTTTGATTAGAGACTCACTAGCGAATACCATTATTGTAGGAATCGATTTTGGTACGAGTAGAGCGTAGTCAAGGCACCATTTGCATCATCTCAATGCATATTGTGAGTATTCACACACTCCCCTATTTTCAGTTTTTAAATGTTTTTGGGGTGGAAAAGCATGTCCTAAACTATCTTTACGTTTGTTGTATTTATTTTGACTTGTATGAAACTTGGTTGCTATATTTCGTATGTATGTGTATGTTACTTTAATTCATGAGGACTGTATCGCTGTTAAGTCCCTGGAATCTCTAGACACAACTCGTTAACTCTTTTGAGCCTATGGTTATTATGGATAGCGCTATCAGGAGGTAAACAACTCCTCACTCGCACGATTCGCTTGAGTGCATTACCATTTTCTACACTATGTTTGCGATACACATAGTAGTCAATAGGGCACGATTCAGTCTTTAGGCTTGGGTTGTGAACTCATGAATGGAAACTTGATGCAGATACGAATCTTTATGCACACGTGGAACTTGTACTCTCATGTTAGCAACGACACTTGTATACTTATTTTAGCAATGAAACTTGTATACTTATTTTAGCAACGAAACTTTTATGCTTATTATAGCAACGAACTTTGTTTCTCATTATAGCAACGAACTTTTATTACTGAAAACTTATATACTTGTTTTAGCAATGAAATTATTTGCTCCTTGTAGCAACGAAATTGATTGCTCATTTTAGCAATGAAACTTGTTTACTCGTTTGAGTAACGAACTTTATCTTCCATGAGAATATGAATGTTGCATCTTATTTGGGAAACATACTTTATCTCTCATGATGACAAAGAACTTTGTTTTTACAAACTTATTTACTCATTTTAACAATATACTTTTGTTATTGGAAACTCTTATCAAAACTTTGATTTCGATTCATGAAACTAATATTATTTTGTTAAACTTGTGAGTACTCACCAACTATTTTCATAGTTGACGCTCGTTTTACATGCTTTTTCGGGAATTATCGAGTAAGTGGTACTTAGGGAAACTTCACTTTTAGGAGCATTCGCATGTGTTGTATTTCTATTTTCATTGTAATTTCTTGTAAAAGCTGTTCAAACCCATTGTAAATTTGTAATGATTTTTAATACTATGGTTGGTGTTGTCTTTTAACTTTTGCTATGAAACTCTTTATACTGCCACGCCTCGTGTTTCCGCTCTAGCGGGGTGTGACACAATGACACTAAAATACTTATGAATTCACCAGCTTTATGCTGATACTCGCTTTCAAAATAACTTGTATTCTCAGGTCACATGTAGACAGGTACAATGACCAGGTTTTGAGAAGACGGAGCAGTCAAGACTCGTCTTGTATTTTGATTATCCATTATCTTGTTTTATTCTATGAAAGAACGCACATGTATTTAAAATTATACTATTAATGCAATGGATGATGTTGTTGCGTGTTTACTACTTTCCATTGTTGTGATAGTTTACATGACGTGCTCCGCCCCAGAACGTTTCCGCCGTTCTTGGTTTTGGGGTGTGACAGATTGGTATCAGAGCATTGTTTATAGTGAATTGAACCCATAAAAGATATACAGACTATAAATACAATGGTATTAAAATACTCTAACCAAGAGTTTATACTTTTAAATATTAAAATATTTAACTAAGTATACATACCTGCATTCATACTAAAAACAGTGTCACAATGACAAGAACAAAAGTATTACGATTGCTGAATATCACAAGTAAGCTCGGGGATGTATGGTCAGTCCTGGGAGTAGCATAGCCTGATCAACTATGCTGGTCCGAGGAGTGATTATCATATGCCAAAGAATGGTTGTGATATGGCAAAAAGTCTAAAAACTTACCAACACTACTACAATGAAGATATTAGGAGTACCCTGTGTTGCTATAATTACTTAGTTGAGAACTAAAAATATCTTCATTATTAGGTCAATAGTTGCTAAGTGGATACACTAATGTTATATGTAACTAGGATGTCACAGACTTAGAATCTGTGAATTTTTGCTTTACCCTTATTCCTTGTGAATATGGAGTTAAGGTCACTTATTCGAAGGCCTATCCTGTTTTGATTACATATAACCGGTATGCAATTTACAAATAGTGAAGTAACTAATGAAGATTATCTTATAATTATCTAGTTAGTACGTTAAATAATTATTTCTTTACCCTAATTCTCGCGTAGATAACATGGCTGGACTCCATCCCCATGGCGACCTGTACCTTCTGAACGAAGGCAATGCCGGATGGTTTGGAGAAGAACCAGAGGACGATCATCCAATCCCTTTGAACGATTGTCACACCCCAAAAACGAGAACGGTGGAATACGTTCTGGGGTGGAGGACGTCATGTACAATATCATAACGATTAGTAAAGACAAGTAAAAACATCCATTGCATTAAGATAATAATTGTAATACAAGCGTGTTCTGTACAGTTTGATAGACACCAAAAGTATAATCAAAATAAAGATGACTCTTGTATGTGCTCCATTTTCTCAAAAGATGCATCTGTACCTGCCTACTAATGACCTCAGAATACAAGTTATTTTGAAAGAGTTTATCAGCATAAAGCTGGTGAGTTCATAAGTATTTAGTGTAATTGCTTGTATAAAAATGTTCACAACCATGTAGTATAAAGGATAAGTTCGACGTTTGAAAATAGTATAAACCCTAGAAAACCCTATCTTTTCCAATAAAAAGTAGTCTTCTATCAAGACCCGATTGTTTGTTTATTCCTTTGAAAATGTACAAGTTTTCCCAGTAACTATTAGTGTGAAAATATAGTTTTAGACTTTATTCATGTAAAGTGATGGGAAAAATAATGTTTTACCCCAACAGCATCGTTGTCGGCTATATGTAATGAAGTGCAGGCTTTAGGTAGTATTAAATGTACAATACACCTCGGGGAGTCTGTTTTGCCTTTAATTCTTAATGTATTAATTAAAGGTTTGAGTGTGAACTCGTATGTAACCATGTTGATTTACAATTGAATCCTATTGACCCTCCGAGTCATATGTAGTAATGTGACATTTGTCACCCTTTGGCCTTTCAGCTCGAACTGTAGCTAGCAGTCAGGATGTGGGAGTGTCTATCCCGTATAGATCTATACACACAATGCCTGCTCTCCCTCCAGGAGTCTCTGGTTACCAAGTGATACCATGGTGACGTGTCGTATCGGGAAATAGTATGTCACATTGTAGTTATAGTACATTCCCTTGTATATTATATAATGTATCTTTCGGTTATAAAGTATATAGAGTGTTCTCTTGCATAGTATATGGTATTCCCTTTTGTATAGTATTTAGTATTCTCTTTGTATAGTATTTAGCATGTATTAACTCATAATTGTACTGACTCTGGTAGTTACCCTGGCAAAAGTATTAATGAGTAGTAATCCTTAACTATACCTATTATAGTTAAATAGTAATGTTGGTTGCATGCCTTTAATGCACAAAGGCATTGAGCTGAAAGTGTCACACCCCAAAACCACGAACGGCGGAAACGTTCAGGGGTGGAGGACGTCATGTACAGTATCACAACAGTGTAATATAATAAACAAGCAACAACATCATCCATTTGCATTATAAGTAATGTTTTAATACATGTGTGTTCTTTCATTGTAGTAAGACACCAAAAATATACAATCAAAATAAAAGACGAGACTTGTCTGCTCCGTCATCTCAAAACCTGGCCTCCGTACCCGTCTACTGATGACCTGAGAATACAAGTTATTTTGAAAGTGAGTATCAGCTTCAAAGCTGGTGAATTCATCAGTATATAAGTGTCATTGCCTTGTTTGTGAAAATCTGTTATGAAGGCCATGTAAATCGTTAAATGAAAATGTTGAGGTAAGTATGAAATCCCTAGAAAAACCCTTATTTTCTATAAGTATGAAATGTAGTCTTCTACCAAGACCCGAATGTTCTGTACATATGAAGTGTAGTCTTCTACCAAGACCCGAATGTTTTGTAAGTATGAAGTGTAGTCTTCTACCAAGAACCGAATGTTTTGTAAGTATGAAGTGTAGTCTTCTACCAAGACCCGAATGTTTTGTTTGTAAAATGATAGTTTTTCCTTTATGTTGACTAGTACTAAAAGTACTTAGTCTAACTCATCGTTTATGTGAATGTGTCACAAAATAAAGTAAACAGGAAAAATGTAATATTGTAAGTGTTGTCACTGGGTACTAGGACCAACACAACATCGCATTAAGCGAAATGTATAACCTAATGAACATCCGAAGATTGTCCAATTGTCCTCTGTAGCAGCAGCAGGTGGGTGGAAGGGTTAGTCCCAAATCGATCTTCCTAATATAAGTAGTAACCTTAGACCTCCAAAGATGGTCATCGACCACTGGTGCTAATCAGTGGGGTTCGGAATGGTAAGTCCCGCCTTTCTATCCCCTTGAATCGAGATAGGAAAGACAATTTACACAGTAAATACTAATAAATCATCTTCATAGTTCTATGTATAAGTATCCAGGTAAGTGAATACAGGATAATGCACCTATGTAAAAGTGTTCCTATAGGGTATTCATGTATGTGTGTCCATGTAACAGGTACGTATATGTAAACATATTCATGTATCAAGAAATCTTAAGTACGTGTACTCATGTATCATGTAAGACGTTGGTATAGACTCATGAATGAACTGACTCATGTGTGATTCCTTGTAATAGAAGTAATGTTTGTTATCTTCAAACTATCCCTATGATAATTCACTGTAATATTACTAAATGATCATGTAGGTTTGTACACTCTTACTACTCAAGAGTGTGGGAAACAAAATGAAAGATGTAAACTATAACGTCAATACATATATAAGAATATAAGTGTATATGCATAGTTTAGTTCAAGAATGAAAAATGGTTTTTGTAAGACATCTTATGGGTTTTGAACAATAATTAACAATGACTTGATGTCATTTTAATAAACATTTCAAAGGTAAAGCATTTGGTAACAATGTGCTTTTAAAATGAAAAACCATTTCGTGCATCACATTTTGTAGCATGTGAAATCTGTTAAATGACAAACACAGTTATAAAATACATATCAATGATTTAATAACATGTTTGTTTCTACTTGTGTTCCCCCCATTAAAGCATTTAAAATCATTTAAAACATTGATTAGGGGTATGAACTCACCTGTAGTTGGTGATTGGGATGAACTGGAGAGTATAGGATGGCTAGATGTCAAGCGAGGACTTGTGCACCCACTACGATCCTAATGAACATATAATCACACATATATGCACTCAATTAGAATCAAAAGACTAATTGATAATGTTAAAGACATCCTAGACATAGATAACACTTTATGTAAGTGTTTTAAGCCGTAAGGACTTCATCTAAGCTATTGTGGGACAGGGTACTTCAGTTTACGGTTTCCAAAGGACCCTACATGAGAGTTTACTCTCCATAAACCATCACACATGGAGTTTATGGTTGTAAACTCTTGAGTTTACGGCCGTAAACTCTGAAACATGTGTGTTTGGTGTGTTTTGAAGTCCCAAATGCTTTCTAGAATTATTCTAACTTAGTGGCTAAGTCCTTGGAATGGTTTAAGGTATAGAAGTACTCCAAATAGGAGTTTACGGCCTCAAGGCCATTTCCCCTTGGAGTTTATGGCCGTAAACTCTCTTGGGGTGTTTCCTTTGTTGCTTCCAAGCCTCTTGCACTTGTGGGATATGTTCTAGACTTTTATTCCTAGCATATGAAGGCATTAGGCACACCTTAGTGCCCTTTTTAGGAGTTTACGGCCCAAGAACCATGTCTTAGCCGTAAACTCACTTGGTTAAGTGATTTTGGTGTGGTTTGGTCCCTCCATTTAGTGGGTACAATTTCTTGTAAAGGTCTAGGGCTTTAGGTGTCATGAAAACACCCTTTATGTCCATTTATATGGAGTTTACGGCCTAAGCTTCACTTGGGCCGTAAACTCACTTTCATTTGTGTCATTTGATGTGTTTAAGACCTTACACTACTTGGGAAAATAGCCTAGATGCAAGCCTTAAAGTCCTAGTGTCCTCAAAACACCTTTTAGTGTTAGGAAATGGAGTTTACGGCCTAAGAGAGTTCTGGGCCGTAAACTCCCAATCTTGGGTGGATTTGTGTGTGTTTTCTTGTCCCTAACATGCATACATAATGGTCTAAGGCTTTATCATAGCACAAATGTCGGTTTTGGCTTCGTTTCGGGAGTTTACCGCCCAAGAACACCTTGGGGAGTAAACTCCTAGATCTAATGATTTAGCCATCTAAATCATGTTATAAGCATCTAATATGTATTCTAACACTACTAGAAAGAGTTCCTCACAATCTGGGATAAAAATCCGAAGATCCGTCAGAGAGAAAATGGCTTTTCTCTAGTTGGAATTGTGAATAATGAATTAATTTAATTCAGAAAACTATTTATAGTCCTGAAATATTTTGATAGAAAATATTTTTATTCTCGAACTTGGACTGTAACATTATGAAACTTGAAATGTTCAAATTTCACAAACCCAGGAGCATCCACTCTCCTGATATCTCCTAAAGTGTAAACCCTAATGTACACAAACTTGTTCGGAAAAGTCTGAAAATCACTGAAATTGGATTGGCTTCTATTGAATAGATATTGTTCGTACAAATGGAAATTTCGGGTTGTCACATCATCCCCCCGTTAGATGGAATTTCGTCCTGAAATTAGAATGTATGCAAATAAGAAATTACAAATAACTAAGCAAAAAGGTGAGGGTATTTCAGTTTCATCTGATCCTCACGTTCCCAAGTGAATTCCGGTCCACGCTTTGCGTTCCAGCGCACCTTCATTATCGGGATACGGGTCTGCTTTGTTTGCTTGACCTCTCGGTCCATGATCTCTACTAGTTCCTCCACTTAGTTGAGGCTCTCGTTGATCTCTATCTCGTCGAGTGGAATGACAAGAGTCTCGTCAGATAGGCACTTTTTCAAGTTTGACACGTGGAAGGTAGGATGTACGTTACTGAGTTCTTTCGGTAGATTGAGCTTGTAAGCCATAGGGCCGATTCTTGCGAGAATCTAGAAAGGCCCTATGTATCTTGGATTGAGCTTCCCACGCTTTCCAAAGCGTATCAAGCCCTTCCAGGGTGAGACTTTCAGTAGGACTCGGTCGCCCACCTGGAACTCCAATGGTTTCCTACGCTTGTCGGCGTAGCTTTTCTGTCGGTCTCTAGAGGCTTCTAATCGTTCACGAATTTGAACGATCTTCTCTGTCGTTTCCCGAATGATCTCCGGACCCATGAGAGTGCTTTCGGGAACTCGTCCCTTAGCTAACTGGGTATCACCCACTTCAGCCCAGCACAGAGGGGATCTGCACTTTCGGCCATAGAGGGCCTCGAATGGAGCTGCCTTTATGCTCGTGTGATAACTGTTGTTGTAGGAAAATTCAACAAGGGGTAAATAAGTATCCCAATCTTTTCCAAAGTCTATCACACAGGCGCGCAACATATCTTCTAAGGTTTGGATAGTTCTCTCACTTTGCCCGTCGATCTGTGGATGGTAGGCTGTACTCATGTCCAGCCTAGTTCCTAGGGAACTTTGTAATGACTGCCAGAACCTAGAAGTGAATCTACTATCTCGGTCTGAGATGATAGATAAAGGAACACCGTGCAGCCTTACAATCTCCCTAATGTAAGTTCTGGTAAGTTTCTCCATCTTGTCTGTTTCCTTGATCGGTAGGAAGTGTGCAGACTTGGTCAGTCTATCGACGATGACCCATATGGAATCAAGTCCACCCGTCGTCTTGGGAAACTTGGTTATGAAGTCCATAGTGATCCGCTCCCACTTCCATTCTGGTATCTCCGGTTGTTGTAGAAGACCGGAGGGTTTCTGGTATTCGACCTTGACCTTTGCGCAAGTAAGGCATTTACTCACGAAGGTAGCAATATCTGCTTTCATGTTAGGCCACCAGTATAGCTTTTTAAGATCCAGATACATCTTATCTGAACCCGGGTGGACGGAATAACGAGTGTTGTGAGCTTCGGTCATGACCAAGTCTCTGAAGGCACCGTGTTTCGGTGTCTAGATTCGATCCATGAGGTATAAGGCTCCGCCACCCTTGACTTCCAAGTTCTTATCCATCCCTCTAAGGGCTTCACCCGCCACGTTTTCAGGTTTCAAAGCGTCGAGCTGAGCCTCCTTTATTTGCGTGGACAAGTGTGAATGGATAGTTAGAGTCAAAGACTTGACTCTACGACCAGCATATTCTTTTCGACTTAGGGCGTCGGCTACTACATTGGCTTTACCCGGATGATAACGAATTTCGCATTCGTAATCACTTAGTAGCTCGACCCACCGTCGTTGTCTCATGTTGAGCTCTTTCTGGTCGAAAATGTGCTGTAGACTTTTATGGTCTGTAAAGATCGTGCTTTTTGTACCGTATAGGTAATGTCGCCAGATCTTCAGAGCAAACACCACTGCTCCCAGTTCAAGATCGTGGGTTATGTAGTTAACCTCATGTGTCTTCAGCTGTCTCGAGGCATAGGCTATGACTTTACCTCGCTGCATCAGAACACATCTGAGTCCTTGATTGGATGCATCGCAATAAACAATGAAGTCTTCTATTCCTTCAGAAAGGGATAGTATCGGGGCGGTGCACAAGGCTCGTTTGAGCGTTTGGAACGGTCTTTCCTGTTTCTCTTCCCAGTCGAAGGCCACGCCTTTCTGGGTCAGGGTTGTAAGAGGTTTTGCTATGCTGGAGAAGTTTTGAATGAACCTGCGATAGTAGCTAGCCAGACCTAGAAATTGACGAATTTCAGTAGGTGTCTTTGGTGCTGACCAGTTCTCGATGGCCTTAATTTTGGAAGGGTCCACGTGTATACCTTCTTTGCTAACTACATGGCCCAAGAATTCGACTCGTCGAATCCAAAATTCGCACTTTGAGAACTTCGCATAGAGCTTCTCCGTTCGCAATGTTTCTAAGATTTTTCGGAGATGTTGACCATGCTCCTCCTTACTTCTACAGTAGATGAGTATGTCATCAATGAAGACGATGACGAATTGATCTAAGTAAGGACGACACACCCTATTCATTAGATCCATGAATACTGCGGGCGTGTTAGTTAATCCGAATGGCATCACTACAAACTCGTAGTGCCCATAACGAGTTCGGAAGGCTGTCTTGGGAACATCCTCCTCTAACACTCGTAGTTGGTGGTATCCGGATCGCAGATCTATCTTCGAGAAGTAGTTGGCTCCTTGAAGTTGATCAAATAAATCGTCAATGCGGGGCAAGGGGTAACGATTTTTAATGGTAAGTTTGTTGAGTTCCCTATAGTCGATGCACATGCGAAACGATCCATCTTTCTTCTTGACGAACAAGACCGGTGCTCCCCATGGTGAGAAGCTTGATCGAATGAATCCCTTCTTGAGAAGTTCGTTAAGTTGACTGGAAAGTTCCTGCATTTCAGCCGGTGCCAGACGATAAGGAGATTTGGCTACAGGGGTAGCCCCTGGCATTAAGTCGATTCTTAACTCGACTTGGCGTTGAGGTGGTAAACCGGGAAGTTCTTCTGGGAATATGTCGGGAAAGTCGCGTACTTCTGGGATTTTCTAGATGTCTTTCTGTTCTTGGCTGGTATCGACGATGTGTGCGAGAAATGCATGGTACTCCTTCCGCAAGCACTTCCGGGCTTGAATGCACGAAATGATGCGAAGGCTCGTACTAGGTTTGTCGCCGTAGATAGTTAAAGTTTCGTTGTTAGGAAGGTTAAGACGAACTGCTTTTTCGAAGCACATAATGTCGGCACACAGAAGACTCAACCAATCCATACCGATGATAACGTCGAAACATTTAATGGTAACTAGCATGAGATCTATCTTGAAAGTATGACCATCTAAAGTTAAGGTACAACCTACGTATATGCAGTTGGTACTCTCCGTTTTCCCGTTAGCCATTTCTACCGTGAATGAACTATCTAATGCACATGGTTTTAGTTTAAGCAGGTGTGCAAAATTGTGACTTACAAAACTTTTCTCGGCTCCACTATCGAAAAGTATGCAAGCATATGAGTTATCGAGGAGGAACGTACCAATAACTATCGTAGGATCAGCTACTGCTTCCTCATGACCTAGAGCCATGACTCTTCCCACTCCTCCAGCCATCCCTGCTTTAGGGCAGTTTCTCTTGTAGTGGCCCACTTCGCCATATCCGTAACAAGCTTGGCCCATACCGGCGTTAGGAACCTGAGCAGCTTGAGCTGTTGGAGTTTTGTAGAAGCGGACGGTGTGTCCCTTATTGTTGCAGTTAGAGAACTGCATCTCCCTGCAAGGCCCGTGGTGGTGGAAGTTGCACTTGGTGCACTTCGGGAGAGTCCCAGCATATGTTTTTGTTGGTAAGAGGTTCGCAGGGGCAACAGGAGTCACTGTGGCAGCATTGATCGCCACTAGTTGTTGCTTATTGGAGGATCCTTGCGGAGCCCCTCTTTTCCTCTTATTCCACCCCTTCTTGTGGTAGTCGGGGTTGGACTTTTGTGGTACAGGTGTAGGGATTGTTGTGTTCAGAGGTTTCCGGTGATCGATGAGGGATTGTGCTAGTTCCTTGGCGCTATCAAAGGTAATAGGCCTGGAAGCGATCACACTTGACTGGATCTGGGGCGACAGTCCCCAGATATATCCCTCGATCTTTTTGCTCTGGAGAGCAACCATGTCGGGGCATAAGTTTGCCAAATCACAAAACCTATTTGTGTAGGTAGTGATATCGGATCCAACCATTTGTAGACCCCAGAATTCTTGCTCGAGCTTTTGTATTTCACCTCGAGGACAGTATTCCTTCATCAGCATTTCCTTCAACTTTTCCCAGCCGATGGAATACGCCACAACCAAAGTTTGATAGTTAACATGGCTGCTCCACCATGTTAGTGCTCGGTCAGAGAAGGTACAAGCTGCAAACTTGACCTTGCTGCTCTCCTGACAAGCACAGATTTCAAAGATGGACTCCATCTTTTAATTCCATTGTCTCAACACCATAACACCCCCAGTTCCATTGAAGCTGCAGGGTTTGGCGTTAGTGAAGTCCTTTTAGGTGCATTCCCGAGGGTGTCCATGGCTTTCGCCGTGGTTCGAGGGTGGTGCACCTGTTCCTGATTCACTAGGGGCAGGAGCGTTGATTGCTGACACAGCAGCTGCAACTGCTGCTGTGAAAGCTGCCTGGAAGATAGTGGCATCAAAAGGATTTGGTGGTTGAAGAGGTACAGGTGGTGGTGGAGGTGGTGGTATTGGTGCTGCGTTATTTGGGTTTGTCCTTGGATTCCTGCGTGGCGGCATCTTTAACTATACGTTGAAAAGATGACGACATGGATAAGAATAAATGATAAACGAATGTGTCTCATGGACTAAATCCCCATAGTCCAACAACAGCAAGAATAGTATGATTAAATGAAGAAGATAGCATTTGCATAATAACTTCCATAAGATTTGATATCTGTCAAATAATACTGGAATTACAGATGTAGCAAGTTCAGGAAAAATGGCCTAGAAGTAGGCCTTACATCAACCAAGATGGAAAATTTTGACAGAATTAAGACGAGATCAAGACCTAACAGGTCTAAGATTTATACAGATAGGAAATTAGACCAAAGTTTTACATAAACTAGGTTATATCCAAAAGATGAGTCGTTGAGATTCTATCGGCGACGATAACTGCTAGCATGAGTCCTCGATCCCGAAAGTAGACGTTCAATGTCCCTTATACGCCTGTCCGACCTTGCTTACTGAGCTCGAAGTTCTCTAACTTCCGCTTGGGTTTTAGCAAGTTCCGTTTGCAGATTTGCATTGCGGACCAGAGTCCTTTCATGAGCAGACTCTAGTGGGCGAATGTGGACAGTGTTAACACCAGAGTTGGCGTCAACTTCCAAAACTTGATTGATAGTCGCCTGAGCTATTATCGAGTTCCGAGAAATCCTACGCACCATGATTGGTAGGACTCTATCAGCAGAACCTCCTTCAGTGAGGTTGTAGAAACTTCGGTCTCCATTGTAGGGAATGGGCTGACCCTGTTCATGACTCCATGTAATCAAGTTAGTGGCCCACTTAGGTGTGGGTCCTTGAAACACAGGGCGAGGGTTCAGGTTTGGGTTTTGAACAACTGGGGGTAGGTTGTTGACTTCTGGCTCCGAGTCAGAACTATCAGAAAAACCTTCAACATGGTGATCATCCAAAGGAATTGGGTGACCATCTTCTGGTTCAGCCTCTAGCCAACCAGCATTGCCTTGGTTTGGGAAGTACGAATCGCCATGGTGAAATCCAGCTATTTTAATCTACGCGAGAAAAGGGATATAAGAAATAGCTAAAATAGACGAACTACTAAGATAATTACAGTAAGATCAAATACCCATATGGTATTCCTTTATGGTTGTGTTGGTAAGTTTTTAGACTTGTTGCCATATCACAACCATTCTTGGGCATATTCTAATCACTCCTCGGACCAGCATAGTTGATCAGGCTATGCCATTCCCAAGACTGACTATATATCCCTAGGCTTACTTGTGATATTCAACAATCGTAATACTTTTGTTCTTGTCGTTGTGACACTGATTTTAGTATGAATGCAGGCACGTATACTTACTTAAATATTTTATTATTTAAAAGTATAACTCTGAGACAGAATGTTTTAATCCCATGTATTTATAGTTAGTATATCTTTTATGGGTTGATATACTTAATTCACTATAAACAAAGCTCTGATACCAATCTGTCACACCCCAAAACCACGAACGGCGGAAACGTTCAGGGGTGGAGGACGTCATGTACAGTATCACAATAGTGTAATATAATAAACAAGCAACAACATCATCCATTTGCATTATAAGTAAAGTTTTAATACATGTGTGTTCTTTCATTGTAGTAAGACACCAAAAATATACAATCAAAATAAAAGACGAGACTTGTCTGCTCCGTCTTCTCAAAACCTGGCCTCCGTACCCGTCTACTGATGACCTGAGAATACAAGTTATTTTGAAAGCGAGTATCAGCTTTAAAGCTGGTGAAGTCATAAGTATATAAGTGTCATTTCCTTGTTTGTGAAAATCTGTTATGAAGGCCATGTAAATCGTTAAATGAAAATGTTGAGGTAAGTATGAAATCCCTAGAAAAACCCTTATTTTCTATAAGTATGAAATGTAGTCTTCTACCAAGACCCGAATGTTCTGTACGTATGAAGTGTAGTCTTCTACCAAGACCCGAATGTTTTGTAAGTATGAAGTGTAGTCTTCTACCAAGAACCGAATGTTTGGTAAGTATGAAGTGTAGTCTTCTACCAAGACCCGAATGTTTTGTTTGTAAAATGGTAGTTTTTCCTTTATGTTGACTAGTACTAAAAGTACTTAGTCTAACTCATCATTTATGTGAATGTCTCACAAAATAAAGTAAACAGGAAAAATGTAATATTGTAAGTGTTGTCACTGGGTACTAGGACCAACACAACATCACATTAAGCGAAATGTATAACCTAATGAACATCCGAAGATTGTCCAATTGTCCTCTGTAGCAGCAGCAGGTGGGTGGAAGGGTTAGTCCCAAATCGATCTTCCTAATATAAGTAGTAACCTTAGACCTCCGAAGATGGTCATCGACCACTGGTGCTAATCAGTGGGGTTCGGAATGGTAATTCCCGCCTTGCTATCCCCTTGAACCGGGATAGGAAAGACAATTTACAGAGTAAATACTAATAAATCATCTTCATAGTTCTATGTACAAGTATCCAGGTAAGTGAATACAGGATAATGCACCTATGTAAAAGTGTTCCTGTAGGGTATTCATTTATGTGTGTCCATGTAACAGGTACGTATATGTAAACATATTCATGTATCAAGAAATCCTAAGTACGTGTACTCATGTATCATGTAAGACGTTGGTATAGACTCATGAATGAACTGACTCATGTGTGATTCCTTGTAATAGAAGTAATGTTTGATATCTTCAAACTATCCCTATGATAATTCACTGTAATATAACTAAATGATCATGTAGGTTTGTACACTCTTACTACTCATGAGTGTGGGAAACTAAATGAAAGATGTAAACTATAACGTCAATACATATATAAGAATATAAGTGTATACACATAGTTTAGTTCAAGAATGAAAAATGGTTTTTGTAAGACATCTTATGGGTTTTAAACAATAATTAACATTGACTTGATGTCATTTTAATAAACATTTCAAAGGTAAAGCATTTGGTAACAATGTGCTTTTAAAATGAAAAACCATTTCGTGCATCACATTTTGTAGCATGTGAAATCTGTTAAATGACAAACACAGTTATAAAATACATATCAATGATTTAATAACATGTTTGTTTCTACTTGTATTCCCCCCATTAAAACATTTAAAATTATTTAAAATATTGATTAGGGGTATGAACTCACCTGTAGTTGGTGATTGGGATGAACTGGACAGTATAGGATGGCTAGATGTCAAGCGAGGACTTGTGCACCCACTATGATCCTAATGAACATATAATCACACATATATGCACTCAATTAGACTCAAAAGACTAATTGATAATGTTAAAGACATCCTAGACATAGATAACACTTTATGTAAGTGTTTTAAGCCGTAAGGACTTCATCTAAGCTATTGTGGGACAAGGTACTTGAGTTTAGGGTTTCCAAAGGACCCTACATGAGAGTTTACTCTCCATAAACCATCACACATGGAGTTTACGGTTGTAAACTCTTGAGTTTACGGCCGTAAACTCCCAAACATGTGTGTTTAGTGTGTTTTGAAGTCCCAAATGCTTTCTAGAATTATTCTAACTTAGTGGCTAAGTCCTTGGAATGGTTTAAGGTATAGAAGTACTCCAAATAGGAGTTTACGGCCTCAAGGCCATTTCCCCTTGGAGTTTACGGCCGTAAACTCTCTTGGCGTGTTTCCTTTGTTGCTTCCAAGCCTCTTGCACTTGTGGGATATGTTCTAGACTTTTATTCCTAGCATATGAAGGCATTAGGCACACCTTAGTGCCCTTTTTAGGAGTTTACGGCCCAAGAACCATGTCTTGGCCGTAAACTCACTTGGTTAAGTGATTTTGGTGTGGTTTGGTCCCTCCATTTAGTGGGTACAATTTCTTGTAAAGGTCTAGGGCTTTAGGTGTCATGAAAACACCCTTTATGTCCATTTATATGGAGTTTACGGCCTAAGCTTCACTTGGGCCGTAAAATCACTTTCATTTGTGTCATTTGATGTGTTTAAGACCTTACAATACTTGGGAAAATAGCCTAGATGCAAGCCTTAAAGTCCTAGTGTCCTCAAAACACCTTTTAGTGTTAGGAAATGGAGTTTACGGCCTAAGAGAGTTCTGGGCCGTAAACTCCCAATCTTGGGTGGATTTGTGTGTGTTTTCTTGTCCCTAACATGCATACATAATGGTCTAAGGCTTTATCATAGCACAAATGTCGGTTTTGGCTTCGTTTCGGGAGTTTACCGCCCAAGAACACCTTGGGGAGTAAACTCCTAGATCTAATGATTTAGCCATCTAAATCATGTTATAAGCATCTAATATGTATTTTCACACTACTAGAAAGAGTTACTCACAATCTGGGATAAAAACCCGAAGATCCGTCAGAGAGAAAATGGCTTTTCTCTAGATGGAATTGTGAATAATAAATTAATTTAATTCAGAAAACTGTTTATAGTCCTGAAATATTTTGACAGAAAATATTTTTATTCTCGAACTTGGACTGTAACATTATGAAACTTGAAATGTTCAAATTTCACAAACCCATGAGCATCCACTCTCCTGATATCTCCTAAAGTGTAAACTCTAATGTACTCAAACTTGTTCGGAAAAGTCTGAAAATCACTGAAATTGGATTGGCTTCTATTGAATAGATATTGTTCGTACAAATGGAAATTTCGGGTTGTCACAGAAAGGAATACTTTTATATCTTAACACAAATATATATGTTATATAACTAAGAATTCAACGACAGTCAGACTAATAACAAGATACCCTAAGTCCACAATCAAACAAGAACAGGAGGTAAGGTGAGCTATTAGCCCTAAGTCCTTCAAGTCCTACTTATACAAATATATTAGTGTAGATATGGTTTGAAGATAAAAGAAGTTTAAAAGAGTTTTTAGAAATAAAGTTTATAACAACTTAATATGAAATGAGTTTGATAAACATTTGAAACAGTTTTGTTGGAAAAGCGGTTAATAACATAGCAACTCCTTTTTAGTTGCAAGTTATAAATCACATGTGATTGATATTACAACTTGTTTGATTCAACTTGTATTCCCCTCCCCCCATAAAATCATTTAAAAACATTTAAAAGGTTAATTAAGGGGGTATGAACTCACAGTTTAACGTAGGGTCCGAGTGTGCGATCGATATGAGTGTTGAATGTCAACGGATGCTCTGAACACAAGTGGTCCCTATTAATCATATGGTGACACGTATATGAGTTAGATCTAGGGTGTTTCATGACTACACATGATGGGAAATCACCCTAAAGACTTGGATTCATTAGGATTAAGTGTCCCATGTTTCGTACTTAGTGATTCTTACAAGTTTAAGGCCAAATATGGGTACTAGAGTGGGTGTATGGCCATAAAAGTGAGTGTGCGGCTAGGGAATGTGGCCAGACTTGTGTGTGAGGCTGCACACTAGAGTGTGCGGCCGTACAGAGGGTGTGTGCGGCCGTACACAGGAGTGTGTGGCCGTACACTCCTTGTTTGAGTCCTATATGTCAATTTTGAGGGGTTTCAAGTGTCAAACTAAGTCTTAGATAGATTATAGAGGCCATACCCTCACTTTGGAGGATGTTTTGACTGTGTGCGGCCACCTGATGAAGGTGTGCGGCCGCACTCCTTCAAGGGGGTGAAGAACACGAAGAACACTATGAGTTTTAAGCTTAGATTCAAGTGTTTTACCTCTATAACAAGCTGAAAGGTGATGTTCATCACGTTTTGGAGGCCTTCTAAGTGTTCTTGGATGATGTTTCTAGAGAGAGAAAGTAGAGAGAGAGAAGGTGCAACCAAAAGTGAATGGAAGGGGGTCCTCTACTATATATAGGGTCGGGTGTGAGGCTGGAGGGGGTTTGCGGTTAGGTGTGCGGCTGGCTGGCCGTACACTCTATTGTGCAGCCGCACACACCTCTCTTGGTGTGTTTGGCTTGATTTTGTGATGCAACACCCTTCGTAACCCTTCTTAAGGCCCATATCTACGATATACTAAGCCTAAAGCACTCATGCGGACTCAACATTCTGCTAAAAGATGCTAAATTCAAGTGAATTATAGATATATTGATCGATTGTACAGTGTAAAAGTGACGGGTTGTCACAATGATCACCATGCTGAAGGCTTTTCAGATGTTTCTAACTCCGAGCCCAAGGTTGCGAACCTACCCCCAGTAGCTCCCATTCCGAATCCTAACCCTCGTCTGACTTTTCATGGCCCGACGCCTCCTTGGATAGAATGCTTGGAAACATGGAGCAAAGAGCAAGATCAACCTATGTTTTTTAATGGAGACCGAAGCTTCTACAACTTAAGCAAAGGGAGCTTAGCAGACATAGTTCTGCCAATCCTGGTCCGTAGAGTTGCCCGAAATGAAATTCAGGGCAGGACGGCTCTCCATCGTATCGCAGAGGTTGATGCCAATGCAGGAATGCATACCATCCGCACCAATCGCCTTGAAAATGCTCGTGAGAGATCTGAGAGAGACCACGAGGCCCTACTACAAGCACTAAATGAAACTTGAGCCAAATTCATAGAGCTTCGAGTACGCCAGAGGGTGTACGAAGGATATCTGCTTGATATGGAATGACAACTGGCTGAACTGAGAGTTCACGAGAGGGTTGACTGTCACCAGTAGGAGAAGCTTTATTTTCCTTCCTTGTTATAAGGAATTTTTTTTCTTGTCTATGTCCTATGTACCACTATTCTGTGTAACTATCTTGTACCGTAAGTAGTTTTAGTCAGGCCTTTCTACTATCAAAAACTTTTCTACTCCGGATGTGATGTAAGACCTACTACAAGGTCAATTTTCCCAAAATTATTACATCATGAACATCAATGATATTGACAGTCGGCTAAGTCTGTGTCAATCTTTGTTCAAATACTTTCATCATACTATCGTTGGAGTCTATCTGAAACTCACTATAGTCAAGTTATTGGACTATAGTAATTTAGCTCCGGGATCATTTCCAATTCTCTTTCAAAGGTTGGATCATATTATCCACCAACCAATGATACCCTAGTTTGGACGGCAAACGTCTTGTGACCACTCTATGAACTTACTTCTACTCCGTACTAAGACTGCATCATACGGACGTAGGTCAAACCCTTGAGAACATACTTCTACTCTTTACACTAATGATTGAAATACATCTAGGTTCATCCATAATCACTAACGAACTCCTTTTCTTTCGTATAACATAATCATGTTGTCGTCCAAAAATAGTCAACCGAGCAACAAAACCCCTATCCTTCATATTGACGCCGCTACATTCCAAGTTGCGGTAATAGCTGTCGTGACAGCTGTCCTTCCAAACCTCAACTCTGGCGACGCAAACAAGACTAGCAAAGGAGTTGACAATTCTGATCGTTGTATCGATCCGGGAAACCAACAAATAATAACAGTCACAAACACCCAAAGCCACAAGTCAGAGTTTAAGAAACGAAAGCATCAAGCCCAAAAGGAACGCAAGCGATTTCAAAGGCTTGCCATGCAACAGCCACCTGTGGCGACCCCTGCCACCTCAGCACCGGTGAACCGATATGAGGGAACACTCCCGAAGTGTAACAAGTGTAACTATCATCATAATGGAGCTTGTCGGGTATTGCAATGCATTAATTGCAACAAAATGGGGCACATTGCTCGTTTTTGTAGAACCACCTCCACCACCGGAGCCAGCCAAGTTTGCTATAGTTGTGGTGAGATAGGACACTATCATAGGAAATGTCCAAAAGGGAAGAACAACGAAAGCACTCGTGTCCACATAACTCCAACCCGACACATCACTTCCACCACCGATGCTGGTACTAGCCAGATGTGCCACCAATGTGGTGAGATAGGACACCTCAAGAAGGAATGTCCAATAACAAGGAACTCTGGAGCAAACGGGAAGATACTAAGGATCACTGCCACAGGAGAGACTACTCTGGACCCACGTTGAAGTAATTAAGGCGTTTCGTTGTACCAGACTCATAAACTGTTTAAAACTAGTGCAACTCGATTCTTATCTTTTGCGAGGCCCGTCAGTCAAGGGACCCTCGTGCTGCGTATACTTGCCTTTTGTAGTATACCTTGTTCGTAGCAGGAGTCTTGTAGTTAATCTAAAGTACTGTAACTCTGTTAAAAGTTGCACTGTTGTGTTTTGTCTGTAAGGCCTTTATGATCAAGTCCAATGCCTTTATTTCCAAGTGAGTCTGATATTATGATACAACTTGAGTCAATTCAATCCTCACAATACCAGTTTCGTGCGAAAATCTCTTTCTCCGTAATCACCTTTCTAGCGAAGCCGTCATTCCAGAACTCCGAGGTACTCATGCATAGAGTACCTTATGTTTCGTATCCTTCCCAAAGAAACCTTAGCAAACCTCCCCGGAATACCACTCATACAGTACGCCAAGTTCAATCCGAAGACCCTTACGGTTAATCTATCGCTAAGAATGTATACACAAGGGTGGTATATAATCAAGGTTCTACATGTTTAGAATTGATGATTCCGCTTTAACTTCTTTTCCTTGTTTGGGTGTGATCTTAAAGAAGAATCATTTATTCGACTACCTTTTCAATCTTAATTATATACGACTCGTATACACAAGACTGTGATTGATGAACAATGTATGACCTCTAATATGAACTTCAGGACGGAGACTGCTCAAGACTACGAGTGATCGTGTTGTCATGCGAATAAACTTAGAATCCAATACTACCCCTATAACCGATTTGCCCTATAGTCTAGCACTTACAGAGATGCAAGAACTATCCGGTCAATTTAACGGACTGCTCAGCAAGAGCTCTGTAAGACCAAGCTCCTCACCCTGAGTAACTCCGGTCTTGTTCTTCTAGAAGAAAGACAAATTGTTTCGTATGTGCATCAACTAACAGAGACCTCGACAAGATTTCAATTTGGAATCGCTGCCCTCTACCTCGCATAGATGAATTGGTTGACCAACCGCAAGGAACGACTTACCTTTCAGAGATAGGCCTGAGCTCCGAATATCACCAGTTACGAGTGTTAGAGAAGGATGTCCCGAGGATGACCTTCCGAATTCGATGCGGACGCTATGAGTCCCTAGAGATACCCCGCAGATAAGACAAATGTGTCGCAATATTCATGGACTAAATGATTAGGGTATGCCGCCCTTACTTGGATCAGTTCATCATTGTCCATGTAAATGACCTACTTATCTACTATCGTAGTAAGAAGGAGCATAAAAAGCATCTACAACAAACCATCGAAACATTACGATCAGAGAAACTCTACGCGAAGTTCTCTAAATACGAGTTTTGGATTTGAAGAGTCGAATTCCTAAGGCACACTGTTACTAAAGTGGGAATTCATGTAGACCCTTCCAAAAATCAAGACCATTGAGAGTTGGTCAGCACCAAAGACGCCTACGGGAATCCGCCAATTCTTGGTCTCGCTGACTACTTTCTTAGGTTCATTCAGAACTTCTCTCGAATTACGGAGCCTCTTACGACTTTGACCCAGAAGGGAGTGGCCCTTGACCGGGAAGAGAAGCAAGAGAAGGAAACCTTTGGAATTCCAGGAAGGGACTACGTTCCAATGAAAGTCAAACCCACGAAAGACTTCATACGCTTCGAAAACGTGAAAAGCTAAATCCAAGGTACATAGGGCCTTTCGAGGTTCTTGCTAGAATCGGCCCTGTGAATTACAAATTCAACCTACCCCGCGAACTCAGTAACGTGCATTCTACCTTCCCACTCCTTGAAACCTTAAACAATACCTTTGCGCCAGGACTTTTGTAATCCCACTCGACGAGATCGGGATCAACGAGAACCTCACCTTCGTGGAAGAACCGTAGTGATCATGGACCAAGAGGTCAAGAGGACGAAGCAAAGCCGCATCCCATTAGTGAAGGTTCGCTAGAATGCTAAGCGAGGACCTGAATTCACTTGGGAGCATGAGGATTCAATCGAATAGGAAGCATCCTCATCTCTTTACTTGATTATTCATATCCACTCCTTTAACTAAACTCTAATTTCGGGACGAAATTCCCTCTAACGGGGGGACGATGTGACAAACCGAAATTCTCTATAACTTTGAAAGCTCAGTCAGTCGACTCAAGTTAGTGCCAGACTATTTCCTGCTATCATTTAGCGTAATTTAGAGTATGTTTGAGCGTTTTGAGCCTAATACGCTTAAGGAATAAGTGTTAGAATGTACCTGCTAAAAGCACAGTGTAACAAATCAGACCATAACCCACTCAAAATGAGTTCACGGCCATAAGACCATGAGTTTACGGCTGTAAACTTATGTGGCCATAAACTCAAGAGTATATATATGGTCCTTGGCCATTTTTCTCATTCTTTCCTTTCCTTGGTTGATTTTACTTCAAATCCTGTCAACTATCATCCCGATCTTCACCTTAGATCTTCAAAACTAATAAGTCTTCTTCTTTGCCTTGTTGATACACCTCTTAATCTAGCATTCTCTCATGATTTCATCCATGAAAATCATGTTTTCATAGATCTTCAAGTTTCACGAAGAACACCAAGAACATACACTAGTGTTCTTGGCCAAAACAGACCATTTCAAGCTCCTATATCGTAAGTACTCTTGTCCTAACTTGTTATGTACTAGATTGAACAAGCTTAGGCCTTAGAAACATCAAGATTTAAGAGTTGGAAGAGAGTTTACGTCCAAGGATCTCCCAATTCCGTAAACTCCCTATAATGGTGCAATGTTGCCTTAATTTCCTTCATATGCATAGAACTTGGACTAGAACCTTCCACCATTGAACTAGGGACATTAAACTTTGATTTGGTACATAATACCATGAGTTTATGGCCGTAAACACATGGAGGAATGGTCCCTAGGCCGTAAACTCATGTTAAGGTCAATTCTTGGACCTTAAACTCATATAGACTCTTCTTTAGCCTTGGAACACTTAAACACTTGAGACTTCCTACCTTCAAGACCCTAAATATGACTCTTTAGACAGTTTACGGCCAGGAGTGAACTCCCCTGGGCCGTAAAATCCTCAACACTCTCCATTGAGAGTGGTCCTTGGGCCATAAACTCAATAGCAATGTTTTACACCCCTTAGATGCAAACCTAATGTACTCCTAGCACTTGAACCAAGTGTTTATACTTGTCTAATTAGTGTTATAATCACTAACTGTATACATATATATATATATATATATATATATATATATGTGTGTGTGTGTGTGTGTGTCTTTATATGTTATTAGGATCATTGTGTGTGTTCAAGTCTTCACTTGACACCTAGCACTTGTCCGACACTTCCATAGAATCCATTCAATACAGGTGAGTGCATACCCCTTAATTAACCTTTTATATGTTTTTAAATGCTTTTATGGGGGGGATTACAAGTTGAATCATACTAGTTATTATATCAATCACATGTGATTAATAACTAGCATACAAATGGATTAACTACACTTTTAGCTGTTTTACTCAGTATACTACTTCAAAATGATTTCTCAAAATGTTTTTACATATTAAACCCTTTATCAAACTGTCTTACATACTATATCTCTCCTTTCAAACTCTGTTATAACTACGTTTCAAACAAAAGTTTTCATGTACTTCAAGCTGTGTTTCAAACAAAGGATTTCTTATACTCTAAACTATTCTTATCAAACAAACTGCTATTATATTGTTTTTATGAGCTGACATCAAGTCATCCATTCTTATTTATTAAACTTTTCAAAGGTTTTACAAAACTTCTTTTAAACTTTTATATTGTCAAATGCATGCCTATATATGTATAGTTATATAAGTAATGTTTAAACGACGTAGGACTTCTAGCTCGCTTTAATTCCTTTTCCTTGTTTAGATGTGGCCTTAGGGTATCGGTTATTTGTCTGAATGTCGTCTAAATATTAGTTATATATTATGTATACATACGTAGACATAAAAGTTCTGTCAGTCAATTCAGTACCTTTGGGTAGCAAAGGCATACTTTCAGTTATACACGTACATTACTAGTAACTATAATAGATATAGTTAGGAGATACTATTTACTATTCCTAGTACAAGTAATCACACTAAGAGTCAGTTCATACACGATTCATTACATACACTACTCTAATACATACTATACGAAGAGACATTAGTACATACTATACGAAGAGACACTAATAGATCCTATATTAAGAGACTATAGTGCATACTATATGAAGAGATACTACTATATACTATATGAATTAATACTTCTACACACTCATGGACTGACCATCCTACATTGGTTGCTCGTAACAGAAGGTGTGTTCATCTACGGATGTTCTCGGTTGTACTGTTCGGCGAGTTACGACGCCGTGTTTATCCTATACCAATGGATACATTCTTAAGGATTATACAATTTTCCTTATTACCTTTACTTTGTGAGACGTTCACATAAACGATGAGGTAGAATATATTTTGATATAAATATAGTATTTTCCTTATTACCTTTATTTTGTGACATATTCACATAAACGATGAGGTAGACTATATTTTTATAATAATAGTCATACATGGGAAAAACCGTCATTTTTATAGTGAAGCATACCTTCAAAACAGTCGGGTCTTGGTAGAAGACTACTTTTTATACTAGTAGGAAATATGAGATTTTCTAGGGTTTTCATACTTATACACACTTTTCCGCAAACAATTACAAGTCTTTCATTACAAGTTTTTTCAAATCAATGACACTAAAATACTTATGAATTCTCCAGCTTTATGCTGATACTCCTTTTTAAAATAACTTGTATTCTCAGGTCACTAGTAGACAGATACGATGACCAACTTTTGAGAAGACGGAGTAGTCAAGACTCGTCTTGTATTTTGATTATTCATTATGTTGTTTTATTCTATGAAAGAACACACTTGTATTTAAAATTATACTATTAATGCAATGGATGATGTTGTTGCTTGTTTACTACTTTGCATTGTTGTGATACTTTACATGATGTCCTCCACCCCAGAACGTTTCCGCCATTCTTGGTTTTGCGGTGTGACATGTATGCTTAATGGGATTCAACGTGTCCGTTTGCGTGTCATCTTGCCTAGAAATAACTTACCTATTTAATGGGCCACATCTGTCCTTAGGCATGTTTGTTGGGTTGTGTCAATCACATTCAAGTATCATCAGGCGTTAGTAAATCCAACTACGTTTAACATTAATCATATTCATGTGAAAATTATTGGGGTCTAATGAGAATTATCGGTCGACATCATTGAGTGTTTGGCCGAAGCCTGTAGTTATAATCAGAGTCTCCAGGAAGGGAGAGCGAGAGGTTGTGTATAGATCTATATGGGGGTGATTCCCCCACAACTGAGTAGTTCGCTACAGTTAGACTCGGCCAATCTATGGTGACAAAATCTTGATCAAAACCGGCATTTGGAAAAATGCCAAGATAGGCAAATTAGTCATTTATCATGCCTTCTTATAACGACTCACATAGAGATCCTTTACTGTCTATACTTTTCAGGGGAATTCAAATTTATATATTGTGGCGATACAAAACAATTCATACGATAATACAATTATTAAAATACTATTATAGATCGGGAAATATCAGATTTTCCGCGAAATATGATCATTCTCTTTTGTTTACATACATCAAATACAAAACAGGGAAAACTTTTGGGTTTCATTCATTTTTATATGTTTTGAAATCACGCATACAAACCTATATTAGATCATCACATCATGTTGTAAACGAATTTTTCAGAAATATCGGATTTTCTGGGTTATACCATTAATACAAAGTTTTTAATCAAACTTGCTTATGAACTCACAACTATTATATATGTTGACCATTTTCAAAATAACTTGTGTTCTCAGGTAACCGTTAAGTCGAAGAACATTCATGTATTTTGGGAATCTAATTTTGAGAAATGACAACTCTCGTACAATTTATGTTTTGAGTATGCAATAGTAAACAATGTACTGTTGGTTGTAATATGTAATGTTTGGCAATGATCGTGTTATGATTTATGTACATTCATTGTGATGATAATTCAATTGATAGTCACACGAGCCCTCGGATGTTTCCGCCATCCGCTTCGAGGGTGTGATAGGTTGGTATCAGAGAAATGTTTATAGTGAAAGCATATCTAACCATAAATAATATGCAACTATAAACAAAATGGGACTAAACAACTCTAAACAAAGAAAAAGTTTCACGCTTATGTGTGCATATTAGAATAACAACCTAACAATATTTAATAAAAGCTTCTGAAGGAAATTGAACACTATGATTAAACTTGGGCAGTTATGTAGTCATATTAGGGATAATAATAGCCTGATCAACTATATTTATTCAGAATATGACCAACATGTGTTTGGGAGTAATCATAGCGGGAAATGTATCCAAAAGCCTATATCACTCTCCAATATCTCTAGGGAACCCAAACTTAAATAACTGAAAATATACTATAGGGATAATCTAAATATGATTTATTCATGCGTTCTCGTGCAGTCAGTATGGCTGGTTTCCACCACCCCGGAGATCCTTACTTTCCTAATAATGGAAATAACGGATGGCTAGAGGAATCTAAAGAGGAACCTGAGGAGGAACCCGTGGAAGAGGAAGAACATGAAGAAAAAATCGAAGAGGGGCCTGCAGAACCTGTGGCAGATGTTGAAGAAGAAGAGTTTGTTAACGACAACGATGATGATTCGGACACGGAGTTCGTAGTCATCAATCCACCATACCTCGTGAGGGTGCCAGCTCACTGAATGGGCCCTAATGGACCTACACCTCCCTGGGGTATCGACATTTGGAAGTGCAGCCGACAGCAAGGACATCGACCCTTGTTTGGTATGGCAAGAGAGTTCTATGACCTGAGGGATGGAGGACCAGCTGATCAAGTACTTCCGTTCATGGTGAGACGATTGAGGGATACTGGTGATCTAGCTCAGAGCACCGCCGACCAGATGCACCAGATGCGAACAAGAGTTGCGAGGCTAGAGCATGAAACACAAGAGGTTATCTGAGAATTCCACATGAGGCAGGTGAGGTGGAAAGCTCAACTTCGAGACGTAGAGCGACAGATGGCTCGCCTTCAGGGAGCATCCACTTCCTCCCACCATGACTAGGACCAGCCGTATCTTTCATTAGTATTATGTTTAGGTGATCTATGCTATGTACTATCGACTGTGTGTTTAAGTGACTACACTACTCATAGGGTCGTCATGCTGTCGAATTTTATACTCTTATGTACTGTATGCCTTTTGGCAAATTTTCATGTATTAAAAATAATCACTATGAATGAAAATGCTCTATGTTTATTTATGATGTTTTTATCTGTTATGTGTTTTACTTTGTATGTGAATACATGGAATCACTTAGAACACCCCTATCAATATGCCGAGTCAGTGGCATTCTAACTAAGGAATGCAATACATACTCATCATTTCTCTGCTCCATGACATAAAGATGCCTCAACGACCCAACCATGGAAACCCCGAGACACCAACGCCCATAGAAATAAACTCGGACACATTCCAAGCAGCGATGTCCGCTGCAATCACTGCAACACTTGCCCAAATTCGCAACGAAAACAACGGAGAATGCAACGGAAAGGGAACCGGAAGCACGAACCAAGGAACAAACTAGGGAACTGTAAGAACTTACTGTTGGATATAGTGTCTAAGCCCATAACTATATTTGGTATGTACTTGACCCGACCCGGCATGGTCCATTTGGGTTGCACTTCACCCGAACAATTTATGGATAATATTTGAGAATAGTACAAGTTATGATTTATTAATATATTATAAGTTCTAATATATTAATATAAGATCATATTATTTAATTAGTAGTGATCTATAATTAATCTAGGATTAATTTAGTGATCAAAGATATTACTAATTAAATATGGGCTTCTATATTTATATTGTGTGGGCTAATGCTTATTTAGAATGGGCTAGGCTTGGATGGAAAAGTCCATGGATACTCCATGGAGCTTTGACCCATGGATCTCATGGAAATGAAGAGACATGGGTATTAGGGTTTACATGGATGTAACCCTAATCCACCACACTATATAAAGGAGGCTTTGGTTCTTGAAATCATACTAGTTGACACTTGTTGAGGTGAGGCCGATTTCAAGATAGTAGTATTTATTCTCTCAAAGTTCCAAGTTTGTGGTGATTTGTGACTTTCATTTGAGGCATCCACATTATTGGTGCTAGGCTCTAAAACTCCAAGCAATCAACTACAACTTCAAGGTAAGCATTTCTACTAGCTTTATTTGATTCATGTTCCCCATGCCATGCTAGTTAAGATATGAACCTTGGAAAAATAATTATTTGCATGTATCTTAGACAAACATAGATCCAAGGTTTATTAGGGTTGCATGTACACTTAGGAAGTGTTAGAATGCTCAAAAGACCCTTCAGTGGTATCAGAGCCTAGGTTTGTTTGTTTGATACTTGATGCAAAAAAAAAAAAAAAAAAAAAAAAAAAAAAAAAAAAAAAAAAAGTTGGAAAAGTCGAAAAAAAAGAAAAAAAAAACGGAATTTCGGCTTTAGTTGCTGGAAATGGATTGGAAACATTACTCTAAACTGTTTTGGTACTTGAAAACTTGTTTTAATGGAGTAATGTTTTTGCTAATTCATTTACAACAACTAGTTATCAAAATTACAAAGTTTTATGTGATTTTGATTCTTGAAAGTGTTCATATTCATATTCTTGTTCTTATGATGTTTAGATGATCATAGGAATTATTTGTAACCTATGTGGTAATTTAATTCTTGATCATAATGTGTTTTAATGGAGTCCATAACTTGTCCTCAAGTTATGGAAAACCAAAAGTCTCTTGGATTAAAAACCATTAAAAGAACATAAGAGTTAGAAAAATGAAGAGTCTTCATTTTATTACTCTATTAAACTCATAAGTTACAAGATATGAAAAGTTTTGAAAGTTTACAAAACTTGCCCTCAAGTTTTGGAACAAGTAAAGTTAAGTTAAAACTTTAGTTCCAATCCTTAGAATTTTAAAAGTTAAAATTCAACCCTTATACTTATATTATTATGATTTAATAATTATATATATATGTATAAGAACAAAGTCGTCTTACCGCTAGTACGCCTCATTCACGAAGCCGGTCTATAAGGTGGGTATAAGGTTGTTGCCTATAAAATGGTGACTTAATGGGTGTCCACTCTCACCCACCGCTTGCTTGACTGGTGGAGGGTCGTTAGCCGAACGGGTAAGACAAGGACTTATAAATTCTCATTCAAAGTATGATGAATATTATAAAGTAACTAAATGTTTTATTAAATTCCCAATCTTAGTTACTTTAGGAAAAATGTGAATAAGGTGCTAATCCATGAAATTACACTTTACACTTTGATTAAGTCGTTGGTGGAGCGTGTGTGGTTAACCGGCACACTAACTTGGACTTAACAAGGTAGGTAAAGGGTGACTTAAAGGTTTATTATAGTATCGGTGGAGCGTGTGTGGTTTACCGGCACATCGATTGAGTGATAAACCTTAAGGGTACCAAGTGATTTGCATGGTTACTTCACACCTCGTTTTGTGATCCTCGGCATCCCAGTCACAAAACTTGGAGGGCACACTTGAGATTGAAACATGCCTTTGAAAAGTTCATTGAATCTCAAAGAATCTAGGAATTTCTAAGAACCAATCAAAAACCTAATATTTAAACATTTCGGTTTTCGTGGTGGAAATTGGTGAATCGTCATTCACCTACCTTTCAAATATGGTATAGCTTAGATTACGGCATACCTCTTCTAAGTTATATTATATTGTGATTGGATCCTAGCCTTAATATTACATTTGGGTGTTTTATTAAGGACTCTCTTATATCTAAACTAATCTTGTTCTCTTCTTTTCAGATGTCTTCAAACAATGCTTCTGGCTCTAATCCTAATGGCTCCTTTACCCTTATGAACTTGTGTGGGAAAGTCACCTTTGATGGATCCAACTTCAATGAGTGGATCAGAAACATCAGGATGATTACCCGCTACGAGGACAAAGAATATGTCCTTGACAAGGAGCTTAAGGAGATTGATGAGACCACTGCAACTCCTCAGGAGATCGCTGACTTTCGGGCACATGAAAGGGATGCTACGAAAGTGGCTTGCATCATGATGGCCACGATGACAGCGGAACTCCAAAAGTCTTATGAGGATTTCTACCCTTATGAAATGCACCAAGATTTGATGGAAAGATACCATCAAAGTGCAAGACAAGAGAGGTATGAAATCATCTGCTCCATGATAACAACCATGATGAAGGACGGGGAATCCGTCACGAGCCACATGCAGAAAATGCAAAGGTATGTAGATCGTTTGCTGAAGCTTAATGTGAACTTCCCTGAGGATCTTGCAATAGATATCATTTTGCACTCCTTACCATCGTGCTATGATCAATTCCGCATGACATATCACATGAATAAGGAAGAGGTCACACTCAGCAAACTTCAGGGACTTCTCAAGACCGCAGAATCAGGTCTTAAGGGGAAGTCGGTTGCTATCACTCCTACTCCAAACTCAACTCCGGTTTTAGCAATTGGGAAAAATCGATGGAGGAAGAGAAAGAGGTCCTCGAAGGGTACCAAGGCTCGGACCCTTGATGGCTCTTCTTCAAGTGGAACCAAGAAAGGTTTCGTCACTCCTTCTTCTGACCCAAAAGAGGCTGAATGCTTCTATTGCCATGAAAAATCTCATTGGAAGCGGAACTGCCCAAAGTACCAGCAGGATGTGAAGGATGGGAAAGTCAAACCCAACCATGCAGGTACTTACACTATCATTTCTAATAACTCACCCCATTCTAAATCTTGGGTCCTTGATACCGGTTGTGGTATTCATATTTGTTGTGACTTGCAGGGACTAAGAAGAAGTGAGAATGTGGAGCAAGGAAGAATAAACTTGATCATGGGGAATAGGAAAGCTTTACCTGTTACCAAGATTGGAGTTTATACTTTATCGCTAAGTAGTGGGTTTAATTTAGATTTGAATAAATGTTGTTATTCGCCAGGAATGGCAAGAAATATTATTTCCTTTCATGCTTTGTACAAACAAGGGTTTACCTTTTCATTTAATAATGAAGTTGGTTCTATAGATGTTTTCTATAATAATGTTTTTTATTTTAAAGCATTACCTTGTGATGGTGTGTATGAAGCTGTATCTGTTATAGATAACTTAGGAAATAATGTTTTGTGTATTGATTCTACTAATAATAATAACTTGGATAAAGCATCATTATGGCATTGTCGTCTTGGACATATAAGCAAGAAACGCATAGGCCAACTCCAAAAGGATGGAGTCTTGGAGTCGTTTGACCTAAAGTCAGATGATAGTTGCGAATCATGCTTACTTGGCAAAATGACAAAATCACCCTTCACAGGCTCGTGTGAGAGGGGTGAAGGTTTGTTGGACCTTATACACACGGATGTGTGTGGACCATTCAAACATGCCACAAGGGATGCTAATCGTTATTATTTGACTTTTACTGATGATTACAGTAGATATGGATATGTCTACTTAATCAAGCATAAGTCAGAGACTTTCGAGAGGTTTAAGGAATTTAAACAGGAAGTCGAGAATCAATTGGGCAGGAACATTAAGATGCTTCGATCCGATCGAGGAGGTGAGTATCTTAGTTCAGAGTTCCTCGACTATCTTAGGGAATGTGGGATTGTCTCACAATTGACACCTCCCAGGACACCACAGTTGAATGGTGTGGCTGAGAGGCGTAATCGAACCTTGTTGGATATGGTTCGTTCCATGATGAGTCGAGCTACGCTACCAATCTCATTCTGGGGGTATGCCTTAGAGACTGCCGCCCATATTCTTAATCTTGTCCCTACAAAGAAAGTTGCCAAAACTCCTCACGAGATGTGGACTGGGAAAGTACCTAAGCTAGACCACATCAAGATTTGGGGTTGTGAGGCTTTCGTGAGACGCGAGACTCATGATAAGCTCGAACCTCGAAGCGAGAGGTGTATTTTCATCGGCTACCCACAACAATCCTTTGGTTACCTCTTCTACAGACCTAGTGATAATGTGGTCTTTGTAGCAAGAAGAGGAGTTTTTCGAGAGAGAGAATTTATAAGCCAAGGGGACAGTGGGAGGCAAATTGATCTTGAAGAAATTCAAGAGTCAAGCGGTGAAGGAACTTCAAACACTAGCCCTCAACTTGAGGAGGAAACTCCTGTTGAGCCAGTTGATGTGCCTGTACCTCTTAGGCGTTCCACAAGAGTTAGGAATGCACCTGAGCATTATTATGGCTTCCATATTACTGCGGAAGGTGAGACACTTATTAGTGATGAGACACTAGTAGGTATGGATGAACCTAACAGCTACACGGAAGCCATGGCAGGCCCTGAGGCTGCCAAGTGGAAAGAGGCAATGGATAGCGAGATACAATCCATGTATGACAATCAAGTTTGGAACTTGGTTGAAAATGTACCAGGTCGTAAGACAGTGGGGTGCAAATGGATCTTCAAGAAGAAGACCGACATGGACGGTAATGTACACACTTATAAGGCACGACTGGTTGCAAAAGGTTATTCTCAAACTCTGGGAGTTGATTATGATGAAACCTTTTCACCAGTGGCCAAGATAAAGTCTATTAGGGTTCTGTTAGCCATTGCTGCATTTCATGATTATGAAATATGGCAAATGGATGTCAAAACTGCCTTCCTTAATGGAAAGTTGGCTGAGGATGTTTACATGGTTCAGCCAGAGGGTTTTGTCAGTACAAAGTACCCCAATAGAGTGTGTAAGCTCGAGAAATCCATTTATGGATTGAAACAGGCACCTCGCAGATGGAATCTTTGCTTTGATGAGAAAGTCAAGGAATTTGGCTTTTCAAGGAGTGAAGATGAATCTTGCGTCTATATCAAGGCTAGTGGGAGCATAGTCAGTTTTTTGGTACTGTATGTGGATGACATACTACTCATAGGAAATGACATCCCAACCTTGCAGGAAGTAAAGTCCTGGCTTGGGAAGTGTTTTGCTATGAAGGACCTTGGTGAAGCTGCCTATATCCTAGGGATAAGGATTTTGAGAAACAGGAGTAAAAGACTAATTGGACTTAGTCAAAGCACCTATGTGGACAAAGTGTTGAAAAGATTCAACATGCATAACTCCAAGAAAGGTGAGTTACCTATTCAGAGTAATGCCAGATTGAGTAAGACACAAAGCCCTAGCACTGAGGCTGAGATAGCAGAAATGAGTCGACTACCTTATGCTTCAGCTGTAGGATCGATCATGTATGCTATGACGTGTACTCGACCTGATGTAGCCTTTGCTTTAAGCATGGTTAGCAGGTATCAGGGGAACCCTGGCAAGGAACACTGGACTGCGGTAAAGAATATCCTCAAGTACCTGCGAAGGACTAAGGACTGGGTCCTTACCCTCGGTGGGAGTGATGACTTGAGAGTTGTAGGGTATAGTGATGCTAGTTTCCAGACTGATAGGGATAATTTCCGCTCTCAGTCAGGCTGGGTCTTTACCCTAAACGGAGGAGCAATTTCTTGGAAGAGTTCCAAGCAAGAGACAGTGGCAGATTCAACTTGTGAATCAGAGTATATAGCAGCAAGCGAGGCAGCAAAGGAGGCTATATGGCTAAAGAACTTCATCGGAGACCTTGGAGTTGTACCAGCTATAAAAGAGCCAATGGAGATTTTCTGTGACAGCAATAGTGCGGTTGCCTTAGCCAAGGAACCAAGGGATCACGGGAGATCCAGACACATCGACAGAAAATACCATTTTATCAGACATCGAATTGAAGAAGGACTCCTCATGGCGAAGAGGGTATCATCGGATGAGAACCCGGCAGATCCCCTCACGAAGGGACTGAGTAGGGTTAAGCATCTCCAGCATGCTCGGAGCATAGGGCTGAAGGATGATATAAGTTTTAGTAGTTAGATAACCCAGAAATTTGTAAAGTGTAATTGACATTTGATGATGAATAAAAGGTGTTTTATTTATGAGTAAAGTGTTGCTATCTCTTGTCGATCTTTTACTATATTTCTTTTGCATGTTTTGACTTCCAGAATAATTATGTTTGGTATATCATATTATTCAAACCTCCACAGTCGGTCATATGTCGGAAGTAGGTATGAATCAAGACTGTCATGATTGGTTGCAGAGGTCTAAGGTGTTGGACAAGGCTACAACAATCATGAGTGCTCATAAGTTCTGAGCATTGGACTCAACCCACGCTCACTGGAATCACTTCATGGAATTTTATCTCGAGTGATCGTGAGACGGTAATATCATATAAGTCTTCAAACCTAGAGATATGATTTGTTACTTACGAGTTGGTTATGCATTGATTGTACGAAAACGCATTGGTAACTCGATGTTATAAAACGTGCTTTTGTGTGTAATTCAATGAGTGGTAGAACAAACATATGAGTCGAAGTTTATCTGTTCCTTCTTGGATTAGAAGCTGATATCTGGGCCACTCGATGATTTTGTTTTGACCTATGTACCGGGCCCGGTCAGAACTAAGTTGATGTGTTCAATTAAGTTCTTTGTCAAACAAATCAGAAATCGGGAAACAAACTGCTGGACAATAAGTAAGACAATGTTCCATGTATTTGTCCGGCTGATATCTAGAACAGAGGATTATATGATCACTTATCTAAATGGCGCGTTCTAGTTCAACAGAGTTTAAAGAGCTACGATTGCTGATCGGTTCCTGAAGTTATACTTGCAAATATAGTTACTAGACTTATCCAAGTGGGAGACTGTTGGATATAGTGTCTAAGCCCATAACTATATTTGGTATGTACTTGACCCGACCCGGCATGGTCCATTTGGGTTGCACTTCACCCGAACAATTTATGGATAATATTTGAGAATAGTACAAGTTATGATTTATTAATATATTATAAGTTCTAATATATTAATATAAGATCATATTATTTAATTAGTAGTGATCTATAATTAATCTAGGATTAATTTAGTGATCAAAGATATTACTAATTAAATATGGGCTTCTATATTTATATTGTGTGGGCTAATGCTTATTTAGAATGGGCTAGGCTTGGATGGAAAAGTCCATGGATACTCCATGGAGCTTTGACCCATGGATCTCATGGAAATGAAGAGACATGGGTATTAGGGTTTACATGGATGTAACCCTAATCCACCACACTATATAAAGGAGGCTTTGGTTCTTGAAATCATACTAGTTGACACTTGTTGAGGTGAGGCCGATTTCAAGATAGTAGTATTTATTCTCTCAAAGTTCCAAGTTTGTGGTGATTTGTGACTTTCATTTGAGGCATCCACATTATTGGTGCTAGGCTCTAAAACTCCAAGCAATCAACTACAACTTCAAGGTAAGCATTTCTACTAGCTTTATTTGATTCATGTTCCCCATGCCATGCTAGTTAAGATATGAACCTTGGAAAAATAATTATTTGCATGTATCTTAGACAAACATAGATCCAAGGTTTATTAGGGTTGCATGTACACTTAGGAAGTGTTAGAATGCTCAAAAGACCCTTCACTTACACCTACAAGGATTTCACCAATGCCAAGCCTCGGACCTTTAATGGGATGGGAGGCGTAATAGCCTTGGAACGATGGATCGAGAAGGTAGAATCGGTTTTTGAAATTTGCAGGTGTCCGGATGAGTCTAAGGTCAAGTTTGCGGCCTGCACCTTTTGGGCTCACCAATACATCGACAGTGTTCATGGATCTCATGAACAGGGTGTGCAGGCCGATGTTGGATCGTTTGGTGATCGTGTTCATCGATGATATATTGGTGTATTCGAGATCCAGAGAGCAGCATGAGGAGCATTTCAGGGAGATCCTCAGAGTTCTAAGATCAGAGACGCTCTATGCCAAATTCTACAAGTGTGATTTATGGTAACGAGAGGTCCAGTTCTTAGGGCATCTCGTCAACCAGAATGGGATATTGGTCGAACCGTCCAAGATTGAGGTTGTGATGAGTTGGGAGGTGCCGAGATCCCCCACCGAGATCAGGAGTTTTATGGGGTTGGCCGGCTATTACCGAAGATTTATCAAGGAATTCTCCAAAATTGTTCTTCCTCTCACCAGGTTGATCTGGAAGGGCATGGCTTTTAGTTGGGGTTCTGAGCAGCAGGCCTCATTCGAGACACTTCGCCAGAGATTATGCGAAGCCCTGGTGTTAGCCTTTCTGGAGGGGATGGAAGATTTTGTGGTGTATTGTGACGCATCGATATCAGGGTTAGGTGCAGTGATGATGCAGAGAAGGCACGTGATAGCACATGCATCGAGGAAGTTGAAGCCTCATGAGATGAGGTATCCCACCCATGATCTAGAGTTGGGGGCAGTGGTGTTCGCCCTCAAGATCTGGCGTCACTATTTGTATGGGGTCCGGTGTATCATATACACAAACCACAAGAGTTTGAAGTACCTGATGGATCAGCCCAACCTGAATATGCGTCAAAGGAGATGGTTGCATGTGGTAAAGGATTATGATTGTGAGATCTTGTACCATCCGGGCAAGGCTAATGTTTTAGCCGATTCCCTGAGCCGGAGGGCGGAGAGTGCCCCGGTACGAGACATTTGTATGAGGATGACGGTGATGGCTCCGATGTTGGATACCATACGAGAGGCCCAGGTAGAAGTCGTGAGGACGGAGAACCAAAAGAGAGAGCAGGTGATCGGGTAGATATCTGAGTTCGTTACCGATAGCCGAGGGCTTATGACCTTTTAGGGTCAGATTTGGGTGTCGCTCATGGGTGGGGAACGTACCATTTTGAAGGAGGAGGCGCATAGATCGAGGTTCTCGATACATACCGGGGCCACTAAGATGTATTTGGATCTGAAAATAGATTATTGGTGGCCCTGTATGAAGAGGGATGTTGCGTGGTTCGTTGAGAGGTGCTTGACCTGTCGTAGGGTTAAGACTGATCACCAGTGCCCGCATGGCAAGTTCAGCCATTTGAGGTTCCCCAGTGGAAGGGGGAACATATTTTTATCAAATTTATCACCAAATTGCCAAGGACCGCGAGTGGTGTCGACGCAATTTGGGTGATCGTTGACTGGCTAACGAAGAGTGCTCACTTCCTTACTATTAGTGAGAGCTCTTCTGTAGAGAGGCTGCCAAAGTTGTATGTGAGGGAGGTGGTATCACGGCATGGAGTACCGATCTCGATTGTGTTAGATCGAGATGTGTGTTTCACTTCCAGGTTTTTGCAGAATTTCCATGAGAATTGGGTACGAGGCTACATTTCAGTACCGCTTACCACCCACAGACGGACGGACAGAGTGAGCGGACGATTTAGATGCTCGAGGACATGCTTCGTGCATGTGTATTGGACTTCAGAGGAAGTTGGGACACGTATTTGCCGTTGGCTGAGTTTTCTTATAACAACAGCCACCATTCGAGTATTGGTATGCCTCTCTTCGAGTTGTTGTATTCGAGGAGGTGTCAGACTCCCATCTGCTGGGAGAGGTAGGGCAGCGAGTGATAGGAAGCACTACGATAGTGCTTCAGACGACAGAGCAAATACAGTAGGTCAGATAGAGGTTGTTGACAGCTCAGAGTCGCCAAAGGAATTATGCGGATATGAGACGGTCCGAGCTCGAGTTCTAGGTGGGAGACTCCGTAATCCTTAACGTTTCTCCTAGGAAAGGGGTGATCTGTTTCCGGAAGAGGGGCAAGTTGGGGCCCCGGTACATTGGTCCTTTCAGGGTGACCACTAGGGTCGACAGGGTAACATACTGTTTGGAGCTACCTGTGGAGTTGAGCCAGATATATGATACCTTCCACGTGTCACAATTGAGGAAGTGTATTGCCGACGAGATGGCAGTTGTACCGCTAGAGGACATTCAGGTGGATGCAAGCCTGAATTATGTTGAGAGGCCAATTGCGATTGTGGATCGAAAGGTCAAGGTTCTGAGGAACTAGGAGGTGCCCCTTGTTCAGGTCCAGTGGCAACATCGGAGAGGTTCCGAGCTGACTTGGGAGCCGGAGTCGAAGATGCAGGAGCGGCAACCAGAGTTGTTTGCGGCATGAGACTTCAAGGGCGAAGTCTGATTCTAGTGGGGGGATATGTAACATCCCGAAATTGAGGTATATCTATTTAACCCTTCTTCTTTTAAAGTAGTCAAGAGTAGCCCCCCTAAAAGAGAAAGTGTTGCTAGTGAGTACGTTGGGCGTATTGATAAGGTACGTTACGCGTACTCATGGGCCTATTATGGGCGTGGACTCCACCCGGTATGCTGGGCGTACCTTAAGCTACACTAGGCGTAGCGAGCCCAGACTCAAAACCCAAAATGAGACTTGTGCACTATATAAGGAATGCTATGGCCTTATCCTCAACCATTATTTCAGAGAGTGAAACCCTAAATGAGAGCTACCACTCGTTCTTAACCCTTGTGTGTGCTTTGGAGATTAAAAGTCCCTTGGTGTGTTGGTGAAGAAGATGAGAAGCCCATTTTGGAAGCTAGTCTTGGAGTGCAAGTTTTGGATCCGAGCTTTGCAAAGGTGTGAGCATCATTTGGAGGTTAAAAGCTTCAAGCTTTCCTTCTTTTCTATTTGTGTTTTGTATAGGGATGTTTTAGGGTTTTGTTCCCCAAGATGATAACTTTATGTGTTAATAAGCCCCTAGTACCCGAGATTTGTCCCATATTATCTTATTTTGGGTTGCTATGTCATAAAAATACAATCTTGGTCATTAAGAGCTGACCATGCTTAACTTATGGGCTTCTAAAGGTTGGAAATGGAATGATTTGAGTTTTGGTGACTTCTACAGCAATGCAAAGGCTTAAAGTCACCGACTTTATGGATTAAGTGGCTATAGAATAGTCAGATCTGGAAGTTGAACGTGTCTCTTAACTGTTTAAGACCCAAAATCAAAAGGAGTATAAGACTAGTACTTACGAGGGGCGTAATCCCAGTACACGCAGCATAGGGGGTCGCGTTCCCTGTTTCTGTGAAATTCTTGGGTACGATCAGCATACAGATTTGGTACGCGCCGCGTAACCCGGAGGGTTGACTTTTAGGGCTTAGCCAATGTTTGGACCTTTGAGCCGTCGGAGGGGTAAAATGGTCTTTTACCCTTCTGATAGAACCTAGAGGGAGCTTAGCCTAGCCTTGGAGAGTCGTATTGATTAGAATAATTATTCTATGTGATTAGGCGGAGGCTAGACCAGTATTTCCGAGATCGAGATTTACCGAGTTACCCGAGGTGAGCCTTTTCACTTTACCTTACCTAGATTGGTAACTATGTGTAGACCGAAGGGTCTTGTGTGCTATGTGTATGTATGAGATTATGTGCATTATAATATATGTATGCTATGTATTGTACAGACCGGACCGAACGGTCCAACGATATAGACCGGATCGAAGGGTCAAACGATACAGACCGGACCAAAGGGTCCTACGAGCTACGGGACTGGAGGCTCCCGCTGAGACACATCGACCGAAGGGTCATACTGTAGCCTCGAGTGGCGTGTGTGTTGCATGTGGTATTTTGGGGAACTCACTAACATTTACGCTTACTGTGTTATGTGATATGTGTTTTAGGTATCTGCGATGATCGCGGGAAGGCGCCGACATGAGTCGTACACACTGACGGATTTTATGTATTGAGATCTTCGGAATTGTTTTTATCGGATGAGATGTGAACATTGAATTTTGGGATTTCTTTATGAATGTATTATGTGTGTTAAAATGAAAAAAAAATTGTTTTGAAAATTTACGTCGTTACAAGTTGGTATCAGAGCCTTGGTTTGAGGGATACGGATGCACCTTCGAGCGTATCTGAACTCAAACTGAGGATTTGAGAAATTTTTCACAATAAAACAATTTTTCTAAAAGAGTAAAAGGTTTTGAAACGAGTAGAACAGAGTAGTGTGTATGATCAGCCAACGTCGAACGGTGATTTCCCAAAATGCCCTTACATTATGTGTTATAAGATGTGATATGATATGTTATGAATGCTAGAGTATGCTAGCTATTCATAATAGAACTAAAGTGGCTTGATTTGTGATGCCTTAGTCTAAGAGATTACTGCTACTATGAGATGCTTGAGAATGAGTAGGTAGCAACGAGGAGCTTACGAGAGGTTTGCTGGAGAGTAGCCTATGCATAGCGAAATTAGAGTACTTGTGATCTGGTATCCTAGGAGGAGGACTTGGGGTGAATATCGATGCGGTGTGGACGGTAGTATAGGGCCCATACTACTGAAGACACCGAATCAGTATGCAGTCCAAGTAAGAATCCTTAAGGTATTAGGGAGCAAGTAGGGTTGAGTTACCGAGTGCGAGTATACTCGAGCGAGTCTCTGATATTTTTATGTTGTATTTCAGGGGCATCATGGTTGGGACACGCCACAGACCAGAGACCAGCGGCGTGAGTTACGAGGAGCTTTGTCAGATGATCCACGATGAGGTGGCTGCGGCGATCCACGTAGAGATACCAGAGATGTTTGGGTATATCAAACCACCTTGATTGAGACGTTTGATGAGAGATACACAACGGTTACTGAGGTTGCGGCTGTTGCATCTACTACGGCCGTGGCTGCTGCTAGACCTCAGGGGCGTGACTGATTGTTGTACCAGGAGTTCAGCAACACGAAGCCACCGGAGTTTGATAAGTCGCAGGATCCGATTGCTACGATGAGGTGGATTTCTGATATCGAGGGATGCTTTTATACCTGCTCATGTGCGGAGCATCTGAGGGTTCGGTTTGCACTGAACTAGCTTCAATTGGGGGCAAAGGACTGGCAGAAGTTTGTGACGGCAGACTTCACTACGGTAGAGCTTACCGCAGTGACTTGGGAAAGGTTCACCGCGATGTTTCGATGTAACTATGTCCCCCCTATGGAGAGGGAATGTTTAGCCCAGGAGTTCTTATCCCTCAAGCAGGGAACTCAGTCTGTGACAGTGATTACTAGGATGTTTCACGAGAGGGCATTGTTTTGCCTTAAGCATGTGTCTTCTGAGCAGGCACGTATGTGCTGGTACTTGAGCATTCTGAGGAGGGATATTCATGAGTTCATGGTGAACTCGTCATACCGGACATTTGCTGAGTTCCAGGAAAATTCCCGAAAGAGGAAGATCGAGCTGGAGACGCAGGCCAGGGAGGTGGTCGAGTCTTAGGGGTGGGACAGACGACCGACGCAGGCTCAGCCGGCCGCTAAGCAGGCAAAGCCTGTTGATTCGAGATCTGGAGGTCCGAAGGGCCGCACTTATAGGAAGTTCAGCAAAAGTCACGAGGGGTGTGCAGAGCTGGGGTCTGTTACAAGTGTAGGAAGCACGGGCATTATGCGATGGATTGCTCCAAGGGATTCTCGATTTGCTTTCAGTGAAACCAGACCGGCCATCGGAAGGCCGAGTGCCCACAGCTGCAACAGGGATCTGCACCTGCTGCCCAAGCTACTGAGATTCGGCCAGCAAAGGCCGAGGAACCAAAAACTTGCAGGAGAGCCTTCTAGTTGACAGCGGAGGAGATCCGCGCAGCGCCCGATGTCGTGGCTGGTATGTATTCTTTCATCTATTTATTTTGAGTTCTAGATATTGTGCTTATATTATGGTATGTGTATGTACTTTTCTTGTGAGTTTTGTACCTGCGTTGGTGTTATTTGACTCGGGTGCGAGTCGATCATTCGTGTCTTTAGAATTTAGTCAGCACATCAGTATCTGTCAAGAGGCGTTGAATGGACCTCTTCGAGTTTCTATAGCTGATGAGCGAGCGGTATATGCTACTGAGCTGATTCGGGTTTGTGTACTCGAGATCTTCGGGGTTGAGTTCCCGATACATCTAGTTCCGAATGCGATGGGGGATGTCTGTGTCATCATAGGCATGGACTGGTTGAGCAGATTCGGAGCAGTTATCGACTACAACGATAGTTGGTGACCATACGAGACCTTAGTGGGGGAGTGATTACAGTGTACAGCGAGGGTACCCGTTCTGGATCAGCGTTTTGTTCGGTTGCTAGACTGAGACAGAGTCTACAACAGGGCTGTAGTGGGTTCGTGGTCTATGTATTGGACACACGAGTGGCCGCAAAGAGTCCGAATTCGGTTGATCATGTACCAATAGTGCGAGAGTTCCCAAACGTTTTCTCCGAGGAGTTGTCGGGTGTGCCTCCCGAGAGGCTGGTGGAGTTTCGTATCGGCTTAATTCCGGGAGTGGCGCCTATTGCCAAGGCACCTTATTGCCTTACGCCACCAGAGATGCAGGAGTTACCCTCGCAGCTTTAGGAGCTGCTGGGGAAAGGGTTTATTTGGATGAGTAGTTCGCCGTGGGGAGCATCGATCCTTTTTGTCAAGAAAAAGGATGGCTCTTACCGGATGTGCATTGATTACCGGGAGTTGAACAAGTTAACGGTCAAGAACCATTACCCCTTATCGAGGATCGATGATCTGTTCGATCAGTTGCAGGGAGTGTCTTGGTTCTCCAAGATTGATTTGAGGTCTGGATATAATCAGATGAGAGTGCATGATGAGGATATCCAGAAGACGGCGTCAGGACTCGTTATGGGCATTACGAGTTCGTGGTGATGCCTTTTGGGCTCACCAATGCACCGGCAACGTTCATGGATCTCATGAACAGGGTGTGCGGGCCAATGTTGGATCGTTCAGTGATCGTGTTCATCAATAATATATTTGTGTATTCGAGATCCAGAGAGCAGCATGAGGTGCATTTGAGGGAGATCCTCGGAGTTTTGAGATCGGAGAGGCTTTACGCCAAATTCTCCAAGTGCGATTTCTGGTTACGAGAGGTCCAGTTCTTAGGGCATCTCGTCAACCAGAATGGGATCTTGGTCAAATCAGCCAATATTGAGGCTATGATGATTTGGGAGGTGTCGAGATCCCCAACCGAGATCAGGAGTTTTCTGGAGTTGGCCGGCTATTACCGAGTATTTATCAGGGATTTCTCCAAAATTTTTGTTCCTCTCACCAGGTTGACCCGGATAGGCATGGCTTTTAGTTGGGGTCCTGAGCAGCAGGCCTGATTCGAGACACTTCGCCAGAGATTATGCGAAGCCCCGGTTTTAGCCTTTCCGGAGGGGATGGAAGATTTTGTGGTGTATTGTGACACATCGATATCAGGGTTAGGTGTGGTGCTGATGCAGAGAGGACACGTGGTAGCATACACATCGAGGCAGCTGAAGCCTCATGAGACAAGGTATCCCACCCACTATCTAGAGTTGGCGGCAGTGGTGTTCACCCTCAAGATCTGGCATCACTATTTGTATCGGGTCCGGTGTATCATATACATGGACCACAAGAGTTTGAAGTACCTGATGGATCAGCCCAACCTGAATATGCGCCAGAGGAGATGGTTGGATGTGGTAAAGGACTATGATTGTGAGATCCCGTACCATCCAGGCAAGGATAACGTTGTAGCTGATGGCCTGAGCTGGAGGGTGGAGATTGCCCTGATACGAGACATTTGTATGAGGATGACGGTAATGACTCCGGTGTTGGATACCATACGAGAGGCCCAGGTAGAAGATGTAAGGTCGAAGAACCGAAAGAGAGAGCGGGTGATCGTGCAGATATTTGAGTTCGTTACCGATAGCCGAGGGCTTATTAGCTTTCACGGTCTGATTTCGTTCATAGGTCGGGCGTGTACCATTTTGATGGAGGAGGCGCATAGATTGAGGTTCTCGATCCATCCCTGGGCCACTAAGATGTATTTGGACCTGAAAAGAGATTATTGGTGGCCCTGTATGAAGAGGGATGTTGTGTGGTTCTTTGAGAGGTGCTTCACCTGTCGCAGGGTTAAGGCCGAGCACTAGCGTCCGCATGGCAAGTTGCAGCCACCTCAGGTTCCCCAATGGAAGTGGGAACAAATTTCTATGGACTTTATCACCAAATTGACAAGGACCGCGAGGGTTGTCGATACAATTTGGGTGATCGTTGACCGGATGATGAAGAGAGCTCACTTCCTTACTATTAGTGAGATCTCTTCTTCAAAGACTCTGGCAGAGTTGTATGTGAAGGAGGTGGTATCGCGTCATGGAGTACCAATCTCGATTGTGTCAAATCGAGATGTGTGTTTCACTTCCATATTCTGAAAGAAGTTCCATGAAGAGTTGGGTACGAGGCTGCATTTCAGTACCCCTTACCACCCACAGACGAACGGACAGAGTGAGCGGATGATTCAGACGCTCGAGGACATGCTTCGTGCATGTGTATTGGACTTCGGAGGAAGTTGGGACACGTATTTTCCGTTGGCTGAGTCTTCCTATAACAAAAGCCACCATTCGAATATTGGTATGCCTCCCTTCGAGTTGTTGTATGGGAGGAGGTGTCGGACTCCCATCTGTTGGGGAGAGGTAGGGCAGCGAGTGATGGGCAGCACTGAGATAGTGCTTCAGACGATAGAGCAGATACAGCAGGTCAGACAGAGGTTGTCGACAACTCGGAGTTTCTAGAAGAGTTATGTGGATAGGACACGGTCCGAGCTCGAGTTCCAGGTGGGAGACTTCGTACTCCTGAAGGTATCTCCTTGGAATTGAGTGATCTGATTCCTGAAGAGGGGCAATTTGGGGCCCCGGTGCATTGTTCCTTTCAGGGTGACTGCTAGGGTGCGCAGGGTATCATACCGTTTGGAGCTACCTGCGGAGTTGAGCCAGATACATGATACCTTCCACGTGTCTCAATTGAGGAAGTGTATTGCCGACGAGACGACAGTTGTACCGCTATTGGACATTCAGGTGGATGCGATCCTGAATCATGTTGAGAGGCCAATCGCGATTGTGGATCGAAAGGTCAAGGTTCTTAGGAACAAGGAGGTACCCCTGGTTCAGGTCCAGTGGCAACATCGGAGAGGTTCCGAGCTGACTTGGGATCCGGAGTCGGAGATGCAGGAGCAGCAACCATAGTAGTTTGCAGCATGAGACTTCGAGGGCGAAGTCTGATTCTAGTGGGGGAGATATGTAACATCCTGAAATTCAGGTATATCTATTTAACCCTTCTTCTTTTAAAGTAGTCGAGAGTAGCGCCCTAAAAGAGAAAGTGTTGCTAATGAGTATGTTGGGAGTACTGATAAGGTACGCTGCGCACTCATGGGCCTGTTATGGACATAGACTCCACCCGGTACGCTGGGCGTACCTTCAGCTACACTAGGCGTAGCGGGCCTAGACTCAAAACCCTAAATAAGACTTGTGCACTATATAAGGAATGCTATGGCCTTATCCTCAGCTACTATTTTAGAGATTGAAACCCTATGTGAGAGCTACCCTTCATTCTTAACCCTTGTGTCTGCTTTGGTGCTTAAAATTCCCTTGGTGTGTTAGTGAAGAAGAAGAAGAGAGGACCATTTTGGAAGCTAGTCTTGGAGTGCAAGTTTTGGATCCAATCTTTGCAAAGGTGGGAGCATCATTTGGAGGTTAAAAGCTTCAAGCTTTCCTTCTTTTTTGTTTCTGTTTTGTATAGGGATGTTTTAGGGTTTTGTTCCCCAAGATGATAACTTTATGTGTTAATAAGCGCCTAGTACCCGAGATCTATCGCATGTTAGCTTATTTTGAGTTGCTATGTCATAAAAATCTAGTCTTGGTCATTAAGAGCTGACCATGCTTGACTTATGGGCTTCTACAGGTTGGAAATGGAATAGTCAGATCTGGAAATTAAACGTGTATCTTAACCATTTAAGACCCAAAATCAAAAGGAGTATGAGATTGGTACTTACAAGGGGCGTAATCCCAGTACACGCAACATAGTGGGTAGCATTCCCCGTTTCTGTGAAATTCTCGGGTACGCTCAGCATACAGATTTGGTACGCGCCGCGTAACCCGAAGGGTTGACTTTTAGGGTTTAGCCAATGTTTGGACCTTTGACCCATGGGAGGGGTAAAATGGTCTTTTACCCTTCTGATAGAACCTAGAGGGAGTTTAGCCTAGCCTTTGAGAGTCGTATTGATTAGAATAATTATTCTATGTGATTAGACGGAGGCTAGACCAGTATTTCCGAGTTCGAGATTTACCGTGTTACCCGAGGTGAGTCTTCTCACTATACATTACCTAGAGTGGTAACTATGTGTAGAGCGAAGGGTCTTGTGTGATATGTGTATGTATGAGATTATGTGCATTGTAATATATGTATGCTATATATTGTACACACCGGACCGGAGGGTCCAACGATATAGACCGGACCGAAGGGTCCAACGATACAGACCGGACCAGAGGGTCCAATGAGCTACGGGACTGGAGGTTCCCGCTGAGACACGTCGACCAAAGGTTCATACATTAGCCTCGAGTGGTGTGTGTGTTGCATGTGGTATTTTGGGGAACTCACTAAGCATTTATGCTTATTGTGTTATGTGATATGTGTTTCTGGTACCAGCGAGGATCGCAGGAAGGCGCCGGCATGAGTCGTACACACCGAGGGATTTTATGTATTGAGATCTTGGGAATTGTTTTTATCGGATGACATGTGAACATTGAATTTTGAGATTTCTTTATGAATGAATTATGTGTTTTAAAATGAAAAATTGTTTTGAAAATTTACGTCATTACAGGCACGACCATGCACCTACAAGGACTTCACCTACGCCAAACCTTAGACCTTTAATGGGACAGGAGCTGTAATAGCCCTGAAGCGATGGATCAAGAAAGTAGAATCTGTCTTCGAAATTTGCGGATATCCGGACGAGTGTAAGGTCAATTTCGCAGCATGCATGTTCATTGACCAAGCTCTCTCTCCTGGTGTAATGGCCACGTAGAGGCCATGACACTCCCGGTGGCAAACGCGATGCCCTGAGAAGAGCTGAAGGAGTTGATGTTAGTAGAATATTGTCCTAGAGGTGAGATTCAAAAGGTGGAACAAGAGTTGTGGAACCTCACGGTTCAAAACTGCAATATCGACGCATACATATCTAGGTTTAGTGAGTTATCTCTTCTGTGTCCCGGAATGATCACCTCGGTAGGGAAACAGATTGAGAGGTTTATTTGGGGTTTGACTGCACCTATCTAAAGGAATGTCATTGCAGCCAACCTAAGATGTTTGACAGTGCCAAGAGACTTGCCAAGAAACTGTATGATCATGGCAATAAGAAGGGCGCAAAAATAGTGGAAGCGAAGGTCAAGAAGGAAGAAGAGAGGAAGAAAGGGAAAAACAACAAGCAAAAGGCAAAGCGAAATTCAAAATCGTCTAAGAAAAAACAAACGGTGTCCGTCCATGCTGCAACAAAAGCTAGCACCACACCACATGCTCTAGCCTCATCCGCACCAAATGGTTCCAAGCAGTACATGGGAAATCTCCCCAAGTGTGGCAAATGCAACTTCCACCATCACGGGGAGTGCAGAGAGGTGAGTTACACAAGGTGCAATCGGAAGGGCCACACAGCGAAGTATTGTAGGACTCAGCTTCAACAGAACCAGATGTCAAACAATAACAATAATACCAAAAACAACAACGCCAATGCTGGAGCCAACTATACCTGTTATGGATGTGGGAAAACCAGGAATTGTAGGCGAAACTGTCCTAACACGAACAATCAAGGGGTAGGAGCAGCAAGAAGAGTGTTGAAAATGTGTCAGGGTGAAGTAGTGCATGACCCAGCTGTTGTCACCGGTACTTTCCTACTTAACAACTCGTATGCATGCTTCTTATTTGGTGGTGGGGTGGAACGAAGTTTCGTTAGTAATAAATTCAAACACTTGCTAAATCAACAACTCCAGAAGCTCAACAAAGCCTTTACGGTGGAAATGGCTAATGGGAAAATAGAAACAACCAAAAATATCTATATAGGATGTACGTTAACACTAAACAACCACTCTTTCCAAATAAACTTGATGCCAGTAAATATTAGGAGATTTGATGAGATCATCGGTATGGATTGGTTAAGCCCCCATAATACCGATATTATGTGTCACGAGAAGGCCGTTCGCCTTCATCTTCCTAATCTCGAAACCCTAATAATCTATAGAGATAAACCCGACGCAAAACTTTGCCTTATCTCGAGTATCAAGGCGTAGAAGTGTCTACAAAAGAAGAACTACGCATTTCTTGCTGATGTGGTGGATAAAATCAAAGAGGAAGTAAGCATCCACAACATCCCAGTGGTGTGTGATTTCCTGGACATGTTTCCAGAAGATCTTCCTAGAATACCCCAAGAATGAAAAATGCAATTCTGAATCGACCTAGTGCCTGGAGCTACTCCAATCACCAAATCACCCTATAGGTTGGCTCCTGCAGAAATGCAAGAATTATCAAGCCAATTAAGTGAACTCCTGAATAAAGGATTCATCAGACCCATCTACTCACCATGGGGAGCTCTGTTTCTTTTCATTAAAAAGAAAGACGGATCCTTCTGGATGTGCATTGATTATACTGAATTAAATAAGCTCACCATAAAAAACCGATATCCACTTCCATGAATCGATGATCTATTAGACCAGCTCCAAGGAACAAGTTACTTTTCTAAGATATATCTGAGATCCGGTTATCACCAACTCAATGTTCGAGTAGAGGACATTCCTAAGACTGCTTTCCGAACTCATTACGGTCATTACGAATTCGTCGTAATGCCCTTCGGTCTAACAAATTCCCCCGCTGCATTTATGGACCTCATGAATAGAGTCTTCCACCCATTTCTTGATAAATTCATAATCATTTTCATCGATGATATTCTCGTGTACTCTCGAAGTGAAGAAGATCATAGCCAATACCTCCGAAAGATTTTAGAAACCCTACGGGCTGAGAAGTTGTACGCAAAACTCTCAAAGTGCGAATTCTAGCTCTGCAGCGCAAATTTTCTGGGTCATGTAGCCAGTATGGAAGGAATACATGTGGATCACTCTAAGATCAAAGCAATCGAAAACTGGGCAATTCCGGCAACGCCAATAGAAATTCGCCAATTCTTGGGTCTCGCATGCTACTACCGAGGATTCATTCATAACTTTTCCAAGATAGCCAAACCCCTCACCATATTGACTCAGAAAGAAATTGCCTTCCAATCCTTGAAACAATCCCTCTGTAGTGCTCCAGTGCTATCCTTACCAGAGGGAACTGAAGACTTCATAGTTTACTGTGATGCTTCGAATCAAGGCTTGGGTTGTGTCCTCATGCAATGAGAGAAGGTAATTGCTTATGCATCCATACAACTGAAAACTCACGAAGTAAATTATACCACGCATGATCTCGAACTGGGAGCGGTGGTTTTCGCCTTGAAGATTTGGAGGCACTACCTATATGGTACCAAGTGCACAATCTTTATGGACCACAAGAGCCTCCAGCACATTCTAAATAAAAAGGAATTGAACATGAGGCAATGAAGATGGGTTGAGCTGTTAAATAATTATGAGTGTGAGATCAAATACCATCCAGGCAAGGCTAACGTAGTAGCCGATGCCCTGAGCCGAAAGGAGTATTCAAGTCATCGTGTGAAGACCCTATCAATCACCATCCAATCTCATCTAGCCTCACAGATCTAGGAAGCCCAATTGTACGCATTGAAGCTAGAGAATGTCGCTTGTAATCACTACGAGGAATGGAGAAGGAGCTCGAAGTTAAAGATGACATAACTCACTACATCATGAATAGAATTTAGGTTCCCAAAATTAGGGGATTCAAAGAAGTAATCATGTAGGAAGCCCACTAAACGTGATATTCTATTCACTCAGGGTCAGATAAAATGTATCTGGATATCAAGCAGCAATTTTGGTGGCCTAATATGAAGGCAGAGATAGCCACTTTCGTGGTCAAGTGTCTTACTTGCGCCAAGGTTAAAGTGGAATACCAAAATCCCTCGGGACTACTGCAACAACTAGTGATACCCGAGTGGAAATGGGAAAGGATTACTATGGACTTTGTGACCAAATTCCCAAAGACAGTATACAGATTGGATGCTATCTGGGTAATCGTCGATTGATTAAAAAATCCATCCACTTCCTGCCAATAAAAGAATCCTACAGGATGGAAAAGCTGACCCGAATCTACCTCAAGGAGGTTTTGAGACTCCATGGAGTACCATATCTATTATCTCGGATCTGGATAGCATATTCACTTCAAGATTCTGGCAATCTCTTCAGAAGGCAATGGGAACACAGCCAGACAGGAGCACTGCCTACCACCCATAGATGGATGGTCAGAGTGAGTGTATCATATAGACACTTGAGGATATGCTCCGAGATTGCGTGATAGACTTAGGCAAGTCATGGGATGCCCGCTTGCCTCTGATCGAGTTCTCTCCTATAACAATAGCTATCACACGAGCATCAAGGTACTCCCTTCAAAGCACTCTATGGTCATAAATGCAGATCGCCCCTATGTTGGGTTGAGGTGGGTGACGCTTGACTAGCAGAAGGAAAATCGCTAGCCAGTGCTCTTACAGGACCCGAAATCATCCATGAGAGACCGAAAAGATAGTCCAAATCAAAGCTCGACTTCAAGAATCGCGAGACCGACAGAAGAGTTATGCTGACAAACGGCGAAAGCCATTATAATTTCGAGTCGGGGATCGCGTGTTGTTAAAGGTCTCTCCTTGGAAAGTAATGATTCGCTTTGGGAAACAAGGAAAATTAAACCCGTGATACATTGGATCGTTCGAGATTCTTGCCCGGATTGGTCCAGTGGCTTGCATGTTGCAACTACCTGTCGAGCTCAACAACATACAAGTTCCATGTCTCAAATCTGAAAAAGTGATTGTCAGATGAAACCTTTGTTGTTCCTTTGGAGGAGATTGAAATAAACTAGAATCTCCTATTCGTTGAAGAACCAGTCGAGATTATGGATAAGGAGGTGAAGCGTACAAAGCAAAGTTGCATCCTGATTGTGATATTTCGATGGAGCGCAAAACATGGACCGGAATTCACGTGGGAACGTAAAGACCAGATGAAGAAGAAGTACCCTCACTTATTCTTCCCTTCACAAACCTAGTTTTCAAAAGAATTTCGGAACGAAATTCCCTCTAATGGGGGGATGATGTCACAACTAGCATTTTAGCTAGGAAATTCAATTCATGTGTAACCATTCAACTATTGTAAATCATACACTCTAAGTAAATCTCACTTAATGCTCATTTAGATTCACCATTTATGTTCATCAAAGAGTCTGAAGCCCTAAGAACCATGGTTTAAGTCCATATTGGACTAGGATTTCCTTATTGGGCCTAATGGACCAATAAGCATCCAATTCAACCATTTTGGGCTTTGAAACCCTATTTGGAGTCTAATTGGACCCACTTCCATAAAAACTTAGCATTTTGGGACATTTTGGGTCCAAATAAATTAGTTTACCCTTAAAGGGCCTTAGTCAGCCATTAATGAATTAATTTTCCCTAATGGACCATAATCTCCATTTTTCTTTCAAAATGGGTTGTGATCTATCTAATGACCCCATTGGGCCAAAAAGTAATCATTGGGCCTCATGATCTCGAGTAAAGGTAAGTTAAGGCCCAAACTACTCCACCCTTTCTCCTAGCCCAACAACCCTCGGCCCATCATCATAAAAGAATCAAATGGAAGGGGGGAGTTGGCTTTGGAGGTGCCACCTCCATAATACTCACCATGTATCAAGCCATGGCCTCTCATATTCCCATGCAAGTCACCTTACTACCTCTTTCGCCTCTCTTCTTCTACTCTCGTCCGAGAGGAAAACACACACACACACTACATCAAATTCTATCTATCACTCTCAAGAATCATTCTCCTTCTTCCCCCAAAATCTCGAAAATTTGCTTGTGTTTCAAGAGGATTTTCACAAGAATATCATCATTTCTTGGTAAGTTTTTACATATTGAAGTTATATCTCATGTTAGATCACTTCCCCTAAACATTTTGGTGATCATACTCTTAGAAAACCCCCATAAGCTCGAGATCTACATCAAATGTGTTGTTAGGACCAAAAATCTCTTCAACTTCTTCTTCAAAATCCGAAACATCAAGCAAAGGTGAGTTCATACCCTCTTGTTTTTGGTTTTACATGATTTTTAGGGGTGAATGCAAGTAAAATCTGTAGATCTATGTGTTATATGCATGTCTTGTGTGAATTCTTAGTTTATGTTCTAAAAACATGTTAGATCTTGGAAAATCATGACTTTTTATGTGACATAGAGTTAAGATCCATGAACTAAGACACCCTATACATCAAACTATCAAGTTAAAAGTGTTAGATGTTTAAGATACAAAAGTTTAAGACAAAAACATTATTAAGTGTCAAAATTGTCAAGAAATTAAAAGATAAGGGCAAAAAGTAACATTTATTTTTTTAAAGGGACCAAACAGGTCCTAAATGTATAAAAAGGGATTTTTATGTTAAACGTACCTTAAAAAGGGCCAAAAATGCAAATTTGAGCTTAATGGTCCAAACCTTTTAGGCCTCATGGTTTGTAAGTCGAATTTGCGAAAAAATGTAGTTTTTGGGATTAAAATGTTATTTGAACAAAAATCTGGGTCATAAATGTAAATAAACCAAATTTACGGGTGAAAATAACATTTATTTTCAAATTGGACCAAAAACATAATTTTTTCCAAAATTGGGCCGAATGTGTAAATTTTTACAAACAAAGGGCTGAAAATGCACTTTTCTGCAAAACTAGGCCTTAAATGTCAAAATATATACTTTTGGACTAAAACCGTGAATTTCTAGACATTTGGGACAAAATTGCAAATTTTTACAAATTATGGAATAAAATGTCATTTTTACAAAGCTTTAGGCCCTAATTTAAAATTTGAGGCTTTTTCCGAAAAATGTTGTTTTATGAAAAATGAGACTTTTTATAATAAGTTTAGTAAAGCACGATCTAAAATAAACAACGAAACAATACGAATGGACGGAATACATCGTTAATAATTTTATTGGGCCTAATATTCATCATACATGGCTAGTGGGCCCAAAGGGCCAATTCAGGTGTATATTGAGCCCAATATCATCCATGACATCTTTATTAGGCCTTGCGGCCCATTCACATGTTAATTTGGGCCTGAGTTATGGGTCACATGTTTATTGGGCTATTGTGGTCTATTTACATGCCTATTGGGCCCAAATTACCCATTTACATGTTTTGGGCCTTTGTGACCCATTTACATGCTAATTGGGCTAAGACTGAGATTCACATGCTGCGTAAGATCGTAACTATACCTTCACATAACTATTGAACTTTGTATACTTATAAATGTACCTTGGATGGTTAACACATAACATACATCTAAACATTACACATAGTACGAAAGGTCGAGAATCTAGTCAGACGTGTCGGTTGGCACGCTGAGTGTACAGTCGTAGCTTGTAGATATAATCAGAGTCTCCCGGAGGGAGAGCGAGAGTGCGTGTATAGATATATACCGAGTGACTCCCCACGCCTTAGCTGTTCGCTACAGCTAGACTAGGCCAGTCTAGGGCGACAAAACTTTGGGCAAATCTCGGCATTTGGAAAATGTCAAGAGGATATATAAGGCTTTGGGTCATTTCTAGTCATTTCTTCCTTCCTTGGCTGATTTTTCCTCCAAATCCTCTCAAATATCATCAAGACTTTCACCTTAGATCTTCAAAAGAGTAAGTATTCTATCCCTTCATTAGTTGATACATCTTATTAACTAGCTACATACATTGATTTCATCCATGGAAATCATGTTGTTTAAGATCATCAAATTACACCAAGAACACACACTAGTGTTCTTGGCCAAAATCAACCCTTTCATGCTTCTAGATCGTAAGTGCTCTTCCCTATACTTCATATCTAGTTAGGAACCATGTTTAGACACTTAAAAACATCAAGAACACAAGATCAAATGGAGTTTACGGCCAAGCTGTAACGCCTGTGTTTCCGGGCTTGCCACTTTTAGCAATGTAATAGTCTAGGTTAACCTTTGTAACCCATTTTGAAGTAATAAAATTGTATTAATTAAGCATTATGTGTTTTGTGCTTAATTATGCGGTTTGATTAATTAAGAATAAAAATAAGCGTCAAAATTTAAGTGTAAAATAAACTTAATAACTTTGATTTATGTTGTAGTAGTTGAAACGAGGTTTCCGAATATATATAGAACGCCCAAATCTGACTTCGTATGAGGAAGTTACGATTTATCGAAGTTTCGGCTTAGCAGTATGCAGCCTGTTTTACTCGATTTGAGATCGAGGGGTTTTTAGCCGAAGCAATGTAAATGAGAATCGAAGATCTCATTGTTGGTGTCGAAGCGATAAAAAGTTAGGCGAGAACGGACGTCAAACGAAGAAGTTATGAATTTATAACGAAGTTTGTCTGTCGCGGCCTATTAAAAATAAATAATAAAAATAAATTAAAAATTAGCTGACGGAGTCTAAACGAAAGTCGTAGAGCGTAGTCTCACCTTCGCGTGGATATAAAGAACGTCGAAAACGGAGTTCGTATGAAGAAGATATGAATTTCCGAAGTTTATTAAATAAATTTTATTTATTTTTAATCTTTTAATCCGACCTTATCCGAAGCCCAGTCACCGGACCGATCCGACATACGCTCCGCGTACTTCGAAGAGTGTCGACATTACGGATGACGCATGCAGTGACGATTTTGGAGCCCTGTACGCCCCGCGTACGTGCGAGGGTCCAGCACTATAAAAGGGGATCCGAAGGCAGCTCATTTCTCATTCAAAATTTCTTCCTTCTCTCTAGTCCTTTGCCTCGTTTTGCGTGCCGATTATACCCAGAAGCCCCGGTATTGTTCCCGAGCCCCGAGGCAAGTCCCGAGATCCTGAAGATCCCGAGAAGTGCGGTTTCCGAGTCGAAGCTCTGCCCGCGAGAAGTTCGATTTTCGAGGAGATCTTCCAGATCTGCTGAGGATTCCTACTTCTGCAAGTCGTATGCTGTCCGATCATCTTCTGATCAAGTGAGTGTATACTGACTTTCATAAACACGATAATAATACAAGTTTGGTTCGAGTGTATTAAGTATATTGTTGTTTATAAGTGTGAGTGTGTAGTTACCTTCTTCTAACACATAAATATTAAGTATTTTCTATAAAATACGTGCTATGTGTATAGTATATTGTTGTTTATATGTGTGAATGTGTATTCACTCTCTTCTATCTCATAGATATGATTTATTCTCTATGAGATATGTGCTATGTGTTTGTGTGCCTCATCTGTTATGTGGATTATGTGTTGATTAAAGCATGCTATACAGGTTTTTAAACTATGTATAAAAAAAATGTATATTTTTATCTACTAATATGTTGGGTAGAACATGGGTAGATAGTTGGTGTGTAATAAACAGATGAGAGGCCTCGTTGTTGTTTGATTTAGTCATCTAGCGGAGTTTAGATGACGACCACATACTTTTCTTGATAGTCTTGTGGAAACATTAGCAGGTTCGCCACCTGTAGGTGTTAATGAACTTGGGTGTTCATTCGCTGCACTCCATCCCCCTCATAGTTGCCTTATTTGACTTATATTGCTGAGGTACCCCCAAAGCATGTGTTGTCGCCCCGATGAAATATTCTTGGACTAGGTCCCTTATGATTAGTTGTATTAGGGACATTAAAGTGAGAATAACGGGAATGGGTAATTGGGTTATTGTTGGTTGGTGAAAATTAAATATGATATTTATTGTGGGTTGAAAACCCTATATGCTCACCAGGCTCCCAAGCCTGACCCTCTCAGTTTTAAATTGTATTACAGGAAGTGGCGGAAGGGCATGAGATGGATGAACCATCAAGTTGTTTTGTTTACAAGTCTGTATATGTTTATATTTGTTAAATGACTTGTAATATATTCGTTCATGCTTATTGGTCTGTATTGGAACATGACACCCCGAGTTTTGATTATAATGAAAATACATTTCTTTTATGAAATGCTTTGGTAAACATTGTTTTATCATGTTTTGTTTTTGGGAACAAATTCCGTAACTCTTTCAAATCAAAAGGATTTACTCTGAAAATATTTAAAAGTATAAATGAAAATCGGTCTTTTCTGGCCGAGATTTTGGGGATGTCACAGTTGGTATCAGAGCATTAGTTTAAGCGAACTAGGAATTTGTAGGATTTGTAGACTTAAACTTAGAATGATAAGTGGAATTTTCAGATGTGTGTCTGTTGTGGTTTAGACACGAGCACTAGTTTATTTTAGGAAAGTTGCCTAAAATGCTTTATGTGCTAAATGTTATATGATGCCATATATGATATTATTTGTTCGGATCTATGGTCTGTTGTCGACCGGATCTAGAAACCTTATGTGTGTAGGATTCTAAGCGTGCGTCTACGATATTAGAACTAGCATGTAAACGTTTCAGAGTGATAAGGATGATTTGATTATCTATCATGATTGAGGATCTAATTTCACCTTATTCGGTGTGTAGATCAAAATGGTGAGAACCAGAAGTGGAGTTGGAAATGCTGACGAAAACCGGAATCATACACCAGTGATTGAACAAGTACCTGTCGTAGCAGCAGCACCTGAGCCAATAACCATGGCTGGTGTGCAAATGATGATTCAGACGATGTTGGATCGTCAGATGGATGAAACTAGACGGTTGCTTCAACAGAATCGTGAAGAACTGTCAATTCGTGTGGAAGAGCCTGAATTAAATGAAGGGCACTCGGAAGGGGGAAACTTTAGTGGGTCTATTGGTCAAGCCAACCCACCGATAGTTAGGCAAGATAACCAAGATGGAAGGAATGATGGAATGGGATGCAAGTACAAGGATTTTCTAACTTGCAAACCATCAACCTTCAATCGAAAGGAGGATCCGATTAGGGTTATAGATTGGATCTCCGAAATGGAGCTAGCCTTCATGACTTGTGGCTGCAGAGGTAAATTGCAGACTATCTATGCCATGCGTCAATTCCGAGGTGGAGCCATTCGTTGGTGGAACACTCTAGGGAAGACTTTAAGCCCTAATGAGCTGCAATTGTCATGGGCAGAGTTCTTGGTGCAGTTCAAGCGCAAGTTCTGCTCGGCTCAAAATCTGTTGGAGTTGGAGAATAAGTTTTTGACATTGACGAAGGGCAACATGTCAGTTGATGAATACACCAATAACTTCACCGATAAGATGGAGTTTGCCTTGCGTATCGTTCCAGACGAGCTGACGAAGGTGGACCGGTATGCAAAGGGACTCCCATGGGAGTACGAGGTGCCAGTACGTCAGGCACTTACTCTAGAGGTAGCTATCTGGGCTGCCAAGTCTGTTGAGAACATGATAAAGGGAAGAACCACCGTCAAGGTTGATGTTGGTGAGAAAAGGAAGTTTGAGGGAACATCTGGTTCCGGAAAGAAAGGCAAATTTTCGAAATCTGATTCGAAAAAGTTTGGAGGAAAAGGAGGCGAAGCGAAGTGGTGTTATAAGTGTAAGAAAAAGCACTTTGGGAAATGTAGCGAGGATGTGACCTGCTACAAGTGTGGGAAGGTTGGACATTTTGCCAATGAATGTCCGAACAACAAAAGGATGTGTTTTGGGTGTAATGAAGAGGGGCACATTTTGAAAGACTGTCCGAAGAAGAAGGAGGCAGCTAGGCCCAACATTCCACCAAAGCCGAAGGCGAGAGCCTTCCAGATGACACTTGAGGCTGCGAAAGATGAAGCTGATGTCGCTTCAGGTACCTTTCTCGTAAACGAATTACCTGCTCATATATTGTTTGATTCTGGAGCCAACTACTCCTTTATTTCGCATGAGTTTGGTAGAAAGCTAGCTTTGCCTGTTGATAGACTAGATAATGCTTTATTAGTTGAAGTAGCTAGTGGCAAGTTTGTACCTGTTAGCCATCGTATGAAAGACATCTTAATCGACCTTAATGGGAATAAGTTTCACGAGGCGTTATTGCCTATCGAACTTAATGGTTTCGACATCGTGTTGGGAATGGATTGGCTTAGTGCCAATGATGCCGAAATTTTATGCAAGAAAAAGATAGTTAAAGTAAACCCGCCTAGAAAAGATTCGTTTATGGTGTATGGGGACAAACGGCGAGTGAATTCTGGGATCATTTCTCTAATGAAAGCCAGAAAGGGTGTGACCAAGGGATGTACATCATATTTAGCGTTTGTGATTGATGCTAAGAAAGAAAAGAAGGTGATGCAGAGCATTCCAGTGGTGTGTGATTATCCAGAAGTATTCCCCGAGGATCTTCCTGGATTGCCACCTGATAGGCAAGTGGAGTTCAGAATAGACTTGTTACCAGGAACCACGCCAATAGCAAAAGCACCTTATCGATTAGCACCAACGGAGATGAAGGAGCTGATGATGCAACTTCAGGAGTTATTGGACAAAGGTTTCATTAGACCTAGTTCATCGCCCTGGGGAGCTCCGGTGTTATTTGTAAAGAAGAAAGATGGAAGTATGAGAATGTGCAACGACTACAGAGAGCTGAACAAGGCAACAATAAAGAGTAGATATCCGTTGCTGAGGATTGATGACCTATTTGATCAATTGCAAGGTTCGAGCTATTTCTCGAAGATCGATCTTAGGTCAGGATATCACCAGCTGAAAGTAAGAGAGCAAGATATCGAGAAGACTGCATTCAGAACTAGATATGGACACTACGAGTTCTTGGTTATGTCGTTTGGACTAACCAGTGCTCCGGCAGCGTTCATGGATTTGATGAATAGGGTTTGTAATCCTTTCCTTGATAAATCCGTGATAATGTTCATAGACGACATTCTGATTTACTCGAAAAGCCAGGAGGAGCATGGCAGACACTTGCGAGAAGTGTTAGAAGTTTTGAAGCAGGAGAAGTTGTATGCAAAGTTCTCCAAATGTGATTTTTGGATTCGTGAAGTCCAATTCTTGGGTTACGTGGTCAACCAAGAAGGGATAATGGTTGATCCAGCAAAGATTGAGGCTATGACGAAGTGGGAACAACCGAAAAGTCCCACGGAGGTTCGAAGCTTTTTAGGATTAGCTGGATATTACCGCAGGTTTATCCAAGGCTTTTCTTCGATTGCTACTCCATTAACAGCTTTGACCCACAAAGGAGCTACTTATGCTTGGAGTGATAAGCATAAAGAAGCATTCGAGAAGTTAAAGAAGAAGCTATGCGAGGCACCGATACTTTCTCTACCCGATGGAGGTGAAGACTTCGCTGTTTATAGCGATGTGTTTGGTGTTGGATTGGGTTGTGTTTTGACCCAAAGAGAAAAGGTGATAGCATATGCGTCTCGACAGCTGAAAGAGCATGAAAAGAATTACCCGACTCATGATTTGGAGTTGGCAGCGGTAGTTTTCGCTCTGAAAATATGGAGGCATTACCTCTATGGCACGAAGTGCAAACTTTTCACTGATCATAAGAGTCTCCAATATCTCTTTAATCAGAAGGAATTGAATATGAGACAACGACGCTGGCTAGAATTACTTAAAGACTACGACTGCGAGATACTTTACCACCCCGGTAAAGCTAATGTTGTTGCTGATGCTCTCAGTCGGAAAGTCAATCTTGAAAGGAAGAGGCCAAGAGCGTTAAGAATTGAAGTTGTCTCGACCATTGTGGAAAGTATAAAGAAAGCTCAAGAGGAAGCTTCTAAGAAAAATGACCGAAGGGAGGACGTTTGGGTAAAACGTTGGTGTTTGGTACTAACGGTCATGGACTGAAGGTATTCCAAGATCGTATTTGGGTACCTAAGTCAGGAGGAATTAGGGATCTTCTGATGGAAGAAGCTCACAAAACCATGTACTCAATTCATCCTGGTATCACTAAAATGTATAGGGACCTGAAACCCTACTACTGGTGGCCGACAATGAAGCTTGATGTTGCAAAGTATGTGGCTGAGTGTGTGACTTGTGCGAGAGTCAAGACACAACATCAGAAACCTTACGGGAGTTTAGAACCATTGCCTATGCCTATGGGTAAGTGGTAAGACATTGCTATGGATTTTGTCACTAAACTGCCCAGAACAAAGAATGGTCAAGACATGATTTGGGTGGTCGTTGATCGATTCACTAAGAGTGCGCATTTCATAGCGGCCAAGGAGAAATGGTCTATGGAGAAGCTTGCGAATTCTTACGTGAAGGAAATTGTTAGGCTTCACGGTGTTCCGTTAACGATTGTATTTGATCGTGATAGCCGTTTCACCTCAAGGTTTTAGAAAATTCTACAAGAGGAAATGGGTACCAAGTTATGTTTAAGCACAACTTACCATCCGCAGACTGATGGTCAGAGTGAAAGAACAATACAAACACTTGAAGATATGTTGAGAGCATGTACCTTGGAATTCCTAGGTAATTGGGATGAACATTTACCTTTAGTAGAATTTTCCTATAACAATAGTTTTCACTCGAGCATTAAGATGGCACCTTATCAAGCTTTGTATGGACAGACGTGTCGTACACCGTCTTGTTGGCTTGACGCTGGGGAAAAGCAGTTTATGGGACCAGAGATGGTTCATCAAACTGCTGAAAAGTTGAAAATAATTAGAGAAAGAATGTTAGCAGCTCAAGATCGTCAAAAGAGCTATGCTGACAAGAAGCGAAGACTGATGACTTTTGAGGTTGGAGATTCGGTTTTGCTTAAAGTCTCGCCGTGGAAGGGACTTATAAGATTTGGTAAAAGGGGAAAGTTGAGTCCAAGGTTTATTGGACCGTTTAAAGTTCTTTAGAGGATAGGGAACCAAGCTTACAAGCTCGAATTACCCGAAGAACTGAATGGAATTCACAACACTTTTCATGTGTGTTATTTGAGGAAGTTCACGGGAGAAGTTCCCGATATAATTCCAATTTCTGAATTGAGAATTGATGAGAACAAAAGGTTGATTGAAGAACCAGAGGCAATTGTTGACCGAAAGACTAAGAAGTTGCGACGCAAAATGGTTGGGTTAGTGCTTGTCCGATGGAAACACACGAATGGGCCGAATCTCACCTGGAAGACGGAGAGTGACATGTTGAGTCGCTATCCGCATTTGTTTGTTGATGTGTGATTCCGGGGACGGAATCATTCTAAGGTGGAGAGAATTGTAACGCCTGTGTTTCCGGGCTTGCCACTTTTAGCAATGTAATAGTCTAGGTTAACCTTTGTAACCCATTTTGAAGTAATAAGATTGTATTATTTGAGTATTATGTGTTTTATGCTTAATTATGTGGTTTGATTAATTAAGAATAAAAATAAGCGTCAAAATTTAAGTGTAAAATAAACTTAATAACTTTGATTTATGTTGTAGTAGTTGAAACGAGGTTTTCGAATATATATAGAACGCCCAAATCTGACTTCGTATGAGGAAGTTATGATTTATCGAAGTTTCGGCTTAGCAGTATGCAACCTGTTTTACTCGATTTGAGATCGAGGGGTTTTTAGCCGAAGCAATCTAAATGAGAATCGAAGATCTCATTGTTGGTGTCGAAGCGATAAAAAGTTAGGCGAGAACGGACGTCAAACGAAGAAGTTATGAATTTATAACGAAGTTTGTCTGTAGCGGCCTATTAAAAATAAATAATAAAAATAAATTCAAAATTAGCTGACGGAGTCTAAACGAAAGTCGTAGAGCGTAGTCTCACCTTCGCGTGGATATAAAGAACGTCGAAAACGGAGTTCGTATGAAGAAGATATGAATTTCCGAAGTTTATTAAATAAATTTTATTTATTTTTAATCTTTTAATCCGGCCTTATCCGAAGCCCAGTCACCGGACCGCTCCGACGTACGCCCCGCGTACGCAAGAATGCCCCGCGTACTCCGAAGAGTGTCGACATTTCGGATGACGCACGCAGTGACGATTTCGGGGCCCTGTACGCCCCGCGTACGTCCGAGGGTCCAACACTATAAAAGGGGATCCGAAGGCAGCTCATTTCTCATTCAAAATTTCTTCCTTCTCTCTAGTCCTTTGCCTCGTTTTGCGTGCCGATTATACCCAGAAGCCCCGGTATTGTTCCCGAGCCCCGAGGCAAGTCCCGAGATCCCGAATATCCCGAGAAGTCCGGTTTCCGAGTCGAAGCTCTACCCGCGAGAAGTTCGATTTTCGAGGAGATCTTCCAGTTCTGCTGAGGATTACTACTTCTGCAAGTTGTAGTGTTGTCCGATCATCTTCTGATCAAGTGAGTGTATACTAACTTTCATAAACACGATAATCATACAAGTTTGGTTCGAGTGTATTAAGTATATTGTTGTTTATAAGTGTTAGTGTGTAGTTACCTTCTTCTAACACATAAATATTAAGTATTTTCTATAAAATACGTGCTATGTGTATAGTATATTGTTGTTTATATGTGTGAATGTGTATTCACTCTCTTCTATCTCATAGATATGATTTATTCTCTATGAGATATGTGCTATGTGTGTGTGCCTCATATGTTATGTGGATTATGTGTTGATTAAAGCATGCTATACAGGTTTTTAAACTATGTATAAAAAAATGTATATTTTTATCTACTAATATGTTGGGTGGAACATGGGTAGATAGTTGGTGTGTAATAAACAGATGAGAGGCCTCGTTGTTGTTTGATTTAGTCATCTAGCGGAGTTTAGATGACGACCACATACTTTTCTAGATAGTCTTGTGGAAACATTAGCAGGTTCGCCACCTGTAGGTGTTAATGAACTTGGGTGTTCATTCGCTGCACTCCATCCCCCTCATGGTTGCCTTATTTGACTTATATTGCTGAGGTACCCCCGAAGCATGTGTTGTCGCCCCGATGAAATATTCTTAGACTAGGTCCCTTATGATTAGTTGTATTAGGGACATTAAAGTGAGAATAACGGGAATGGGTAATTGGGTTATTGTTGGTTGGTGAAAATTAAATATGATACTTATTGTGGGTTGAAAACCCTATATGCTCACCAGGCTCCCAAGCCTGACCCTCTCAGTTTTAAATTGTATTACAGGAAGTGGCGGAAGGGCTCAGATGGATGAACCATCAAGTTGTTTTGTTTACAAGTCAGCATATGTTTATATTTGTTAAATGACTTGTAATGTATTCGTTTATGCTTATTGGTCTGTATCGGAACATGAAACCCCGAGTTTTGATTATAATGAAAATACATTTCTTTTATGAAATGCTTTGGTAAACATTATTTTATCATGTTTTGTTTTTGGGAACAAATTCCGCAACTCTTTCAAATCAAAAGGATTTACTCTGAAAATATTTAAAAGCGTAAATGAAAATCGGTGTATTCTGGCCGAGATTTTGGGGATGTCACACAAGCCATCTCCCATGGCCGTAAACCCCTTTAAGGTTGCCATTTTGGCCATTAACCCTCCTAGACGCAAAGCTAGTGACCCAGGACCTTCATGAATGAGTGTAGGTCCTTAAACAACTCTCATAAGCATAAGTGGCCATGAGTTTACGACTGTAAACTCCTTAGGGCCGTAAACTCATCAAAGGCCTCAAAGAAGGTGGTCTTCCTCATCCTATTTTAGAGCAAAAGTCCCTAAATCTTCCTTAGCCTTCAAACTTGCAATTATACATGAGTAACCATGAGTTTACGGACATGAACTCCCTTGGGCCGTAAACCCATGGTAGTAAACTCATGTGAGTGCCATTCTACCTTCCTTTGTTGAATCACATGTGACTTCAACACATGGTCAGTGTGTTACCTAGTCCCGGAAGGTGTTTTGTTTGATATAGTTGGTTATAAACACTGCCCATATGTGTCATCATTTATCAGTTAGGACTTGTTGTGTCTCGGGACTTCATTCGTGGAACTTTTCATCCTTACACGTATAACCGTTTGAGTCACCCACATCAGGTGACTTCATACCCCATAATGAATCTTTTAACTGTTTTAAATGCTTTTAAGGAGGAGGGGGGATACAAGTTGAACACAATGATAATTGTGTAATTAATTGTTATAAACTTCGATCAAAATGTTGCTTATGTCTTCTATAAGTAGTCAAAACATTTCAAAACCTATTTTACAGTTATGTTGCTTTATAGTTTAGCAAAACTCCGTTTTTAAAGTATAAACATAACTTGGTAGTAAAATCGGTCTTTTTAATAACAGTTCAAGTAGAATACTAGTAAACTATAATGGGTATAGTTTAGAGAGTCATTTCATACAAGATACAATACAAGATAACATAGGAGAACACACAATAAAGAGAAACTGGGAGGAAGATACAATACACGATAACAAAACATACATAATAAGGTGCTATAGCATGGAACAATTACAGGATCTAACTATACCAATGAATTACTAATGCATTGTTCTAAACAAAAGGTGATAGTTATATTGGGTATACATGATCATATAATCATAATGTGGATGTTCACGGCTTGCAATCATTGCAGGGGTCGCGTTTGGTTCCTAGAATCTTTTAACAGGGAGAGCGTTTAGTATGGGATGTAGCCATCACATTATACCTTAATACTCAATTTAAGGCAATTAGTACAATAGTAGTCACTTTATACAATACTACAGTACTTATATTTTACAAACGACAAACGGAACAGTCGGGTCTAGTACATTCAGTAGAAAGGGACCATAATGCTAATCTAATGATTCCTTAATGTATAAATTAAGGGATATATATATATATATATATATATATATATATATATATATATATATATATATATGGTATCTGACAGATAATAGGATATGTGCCTTCTGCTTTATTTCCTGTTCCTCGTTGGGTTGTGGGCTTAGAACAGATTCACCCAACCTATTATCTATTCGATTTTAGTTATATATATGTTCTGTACACATTAAGTCATCATAAGGGGTACCAGGTATGGGTCAGGTCATAGGACACAAATTCAATGCACAATTTTCTAGTACAAAGCATACTTTTCAAATCATATCTTTCAGTACACAAAACTAGAAACTTCCTAGTAAAGGGTTTAATCCATTTTATTAAACCAGTGTAGATTTAAAGGACTTTAGGTGATCAATTCTATAATACCTTGGTTTATGCATCATGGTTATACATCATTAATACCCAATAGGTCGTTGGATGTGTGCCTTTTGCCTTATTTCCTGTTCCTCGTTGGGTTGTGGGCTTAGGGCAGATACACCCAATTAACTATCTATTCGATATTAAATTATGTATAGCCAGTATAAACTAAGTGATTATAGAAGTAGTCATTATGGTCACTATTTTACTATAAGAAATAAGGGTTTTCTTAAATAATATTTTCATAAATTATAAAGGAACTATTACAATTAACTTCATGAGTAACAAACGAATACACCGGGGTTATATATATCAAGGACCTAACAAACAATGGGATGTGTGCTATCGGCTTTACTTGCTGTTCCTCGTTGGGTTGTGGATTTAAGGTAGATGCGCACTGTCGATTATTTGTTTACTCCAAGTTGTATATAACTTATGTTCATTTAGTACTCGTAGAAAGGATTGTAGAATCATTTTACGTACCTTTCATCTAAATTGGAAACATAGGATTTTCTAGCGGAACAGGCGAACCTTTCTAAAAACAGAACTTATAACTTACTTCATTTTCTACTACATTTTTCAACAACTTTCTACAACTTGCATACATCACTAAAATCTTATGAACTCACCAGCTTAATTGCTGACAAACTCTTTTAAATAACTTGTATTCTCAGGAAACTAGTAGACAGGTACTCACGCTGGGAATTCAGAAGATGGAGCAGTATAGCTTAAAGTCTTGTTTTGTCATTTTGCTTATGTACTCTACGTTTTGTGAACACACACTTTGTAAACACTTTCTTTCTAATGAAATGGTTGTTCATTACTTGGTTACTATGATACATGTCTTGTGATACTAAACATTACGTCCTCCACCCCCGAACGTTTCCGTTGTTCCGGTTTTGGGGTGTGACAGATTAGTATCAGAACATTGTTTATAGTGAACTAAGTATATCAATCGATAAAAGATATACAACTATAAATACAATGGGGCTTAAGTGCTCTGAATAATGATATATTTTAAGAGTATAACGATAAGTTATAAAAATATACCTATTTGCTTATACATGTATACATACTAGAACAAGTATCACTAGGAGAACAGAACTAAAGTACTTAAAGGTTGAACACTGTCGTCAAACTTGAACAGTTATGTAAGCATAGCTAGGATCAATATAGCCTGATCAACTATATTCACCCGAGATGTGACCGACATGCGTTTGGAAGCGATGTGGTGTTGCAACAGTCTTAAAAGTTACCTAAACGCCAGTCAAGAAAATTCTAGATCAAGTATATAGAGTTAAAGTACTATACGAGTATTTTAGGCACTATATAAACAACTTACATGATGACTTAAAAGACCCTTATGGATAGGTCTATAACCTTACAATGTATACTCCCAAGATTTTGTATAATTTAGATCTTATAGACTTAGAATTTGTGATCTACGCTTCACTACCATTCCTCATTAGGTTGCGGTTTTGGAGTAGGATCATTTATTCGAAGGCCTATCTAATCTTAAATTATATACAACTTCTATACATTGTACAATTATAGCATGACTCTTTAAGGATCACCCCATAAAGTTACCTTAAATCTCATAGATCCTTTAGTCACATTCATTCACGCTCGACAATCCCAGACAACAGAAGAGTCAAGGAGGAACAAGAGCAAGTTGATTACATCTGACACGTCACACTAATAAATACTAATCTTGTTAATTTAATGAGCGAGTGGAGACACTGCTCACATTATGTGTTAGGATTATTTTCTCTCATGCAACTGGTAACAATTATTCAGGCAACAGATATTAATTCAAGGATAGCTATTTCAAATTCATAGAGTTTATTAGGCATAGACTCTTTTATGAATTGTTTCTAGAACTCTGTGGAAATCAGGACCCGATACATCCAGTCTTTCAGCTTTCGGCTTTTATCCACTACTATAGACTCATTTCCTTTCGTCTTGTATCCTTTTTAGCAAGATGCCTCCACGACGATCAGCTAGGCACACCACTCCGATAACTCCAACACCTTCTCCACAAATCGATGCGGCAACTCTGAATGTTGCAGTAGTTGCGGCTATGGCAACAGCCATGGCTCAGTATTGTCCTGCCAGTTCCAGCAGAGGTGGAACACCTGTTCATTCTACTCAAAGTGAGGTCCCTGTGTGCTCCATAGAGTGCTCCTACAAGGACTTCTTCAACTGCAAACCCCTTTCCTTTGACGGAAATGGTGGAGTCATCGCTGATGCGATGGTTTGAGAAAACAGATTCGGTCTTCGCAATCTGTTCGTGTCCAGAAGGGAGCAAAGTGAAGTTTGCTGCCTGAACCTTCTCCAACAAAGCCCTGACATGGTAGAACAGCCATGTTAAGTCACTGACCCTATCAGTGGCTAACTCAATAGGTTGGGAAAACCTGAAAGAGTTAATGCTGGAAGAGTACTGCCCAAGAGGCGAAGTTCAAAAGCTGGAACAAGAACAATGGGAGCATACAATGATTGGCTCAGACATAGTGACCTACACTGATAGGTTTTGCGACCTGGCAGCATTATGCCCTGAAATGGTCACCCCAGAGAGCAAGAAGATTGTAACAGCCTGAAATCTCAGGTATTGTTTAATTATGTTTTGGGGTGAGTTGAGAGGGGACTCGGCGAGTTGGAGCCTAGACTCGCCGAGTAGGATCGCAGACCTGGTCGCAGGTCCGCGACTGGACTCGACGAGTCCAGATATGGACTCGGCGAATCGACGCTGTTCAGCAGAAACCCTAACCGTTCGGTTTTGGATCGTATATAATGCTCTTATATGCCGTCATTGTCCGTTTTTAGTCGATTGAGAGGAACCCTAAACGGTTGTGGGCATCTAGAGCAAGATTGGAGGATATTAGGGCTTGAAGAGGTTGTGGGGCAAAGAGAAGAAAGGTTTTGGCTAAAGGAACAACAAAGGATTCGAGTTCTGCGGTTTGGAGACACAGAGAGGGCATATTCCAGGTAATATTTCGGATTCCCTTCTGTTATTTGATGTGTTTATGAAGTTAGGGTTTATGAAACCCATTTAGTGATTAGATGGGTTATTATGTTATTACCCAAACGTTTATACCCCAGTAATGAGATGTTTAGAAGTCCAGAAAGTCCCATGGTTGTATATCTCGGGACCATACGTAATTCAGGAAGCAGTTGCTCGTCTGCATGGCATGGACTCGCCGAGTTGTTCTTCAGACTCGGCGAGTAGCTTGAAGATTTACTGGGACTCGCCGAGTTGTTCTTCAGACTCGGCGAGTGGAGTCGGGGTGGCCCCGCGATTCTTTCAAGGGTAACTCGTCGGGTCGAGGAGGGTACTCGACGAGTAGATAAGGAATCTCAGAAAGTTGGAGGACGTCTAGACTCGCCGAGTCGCCATGGTACTCGCCGAGTCCGGTCGAGCTGACCGTTGACCGTTGACCAGAGTTGACCTAAGTCTGACTTCTTAGGGATAGTCACCCTTAGAAGATATAAGTGTTAATGAGATATGTGATGTTATAGGAAGGTTGTAGCTCGTCGGATTGTGCACGAGTGATTTCAGGAGTTGCTAGCTTTCAGCATTTACGAGGTGAGTCTTCTCACTATACTGTACCCGGAAGGGTTTGACTGTGTGACTGGAAGGTCGGATATGTTATGTGATATGTATGCTATGTGTGGTAAGTTATTTGTTATATGTGCTATGTATGTTATGTGGGCCGGAAGGCGATTATGTTATGGGCCGGAAGGCGTGATAATGAGGACCGGAAGGTCAGGGCCTGGAAAGGCGTATGTGCGTAAGTGTATATTGGGGAACTCACTAAGCATTTATGCTTACAGTTGTTGTGCATGTATTTCAGGTACTAGCGAGGACCGTGGGAAGGCGCCGGCATGATCGATACACACTGAAGATTGTCTTTATGATCTTGGGATTTTGAATAATTGTATTTGACAGAATAATTAAACTATTTATGCCTTGTTTAAAATGGAAACAATTATGTTTTTAAAATGAAAAATTCGTTTGAAAAATTTGAGTTGTTACAATTGGTATCAGAGCCTTGGTTTGAGGGATTCGGGTGCACCTTAGGGGGTAACTGAACTCAAACCGAGGATTTGAGGAAGTTTTTCAAATTAAGGCATAAACTTTTGTAAATGCTTTTGTGGTAAGCAAGAAAGAAGCAGTGTGTACGATCAGTCAACGCCCGAACGGTAAAGATCCCCAAAATACCTTACAATATTATATGATATGAATTGTTATGCATGCTAGAAGACTAGGTATTCATGATAGGACTAGAGTGGCCTGATTTGTGGTGCCTTAGTCTAGGGAAGTTGCCTATATGAGATGCTTTGCTAGTATGCGGGTAGATAGAGCGTATCAGAAGTAGAGTACTCACTATCCGGAGTTTGGGGAGGAGGACTTGGGATGAACATTGATGCGGTGTGGTCGGTAGTATTGGGCCCGTACTACCGAGGACACCGGGTCAGTGGGAGGCCCAAGTAAGAATCCCTGGATATCTGGGACTGAGTAGGGTTGCGTATCGAGTACGATTATACTCGGTAGAATCTCTGATAGTTTTATGTTGTATTTCAGAGATATCATGGTTAGACCGCGTCACGGAGCAAGTACGACCGGTGTGAGTGACGAGGATATTCGTCAGATGATCCACGAGGAGGTGGCGGCGGCGATCCGGGCTGAGATCCCGGAGATGTTTGGGTCTATCAAGAGCACCCTGATGGAGACGTTCGACGAGCGGTACGCCGCATTGACTGAGGCTGCAACCGCTGCAGCTACCGCAGCTGTGGCCGCTGCTAGGCCACAGGGGGGTGATTCATTGCTGTTCCGAGAGTTCAGCAACACGAAGCCACCAGAGTTCGATGGGACGCAGGATCCGATTGCTGCGATGAGGTGGATCGCAGATATAGAGGGGTGCTTCTACACTTGTTCATGCCCGGAGCACCTGAGGGTACGGTTCGCTTTGAACCAGCTCCGTCTGGGAGCAAAGGACTGGTGGAAGTTCGTGACGGCGAACTTCACTTTGGCAGAGACTGCGGCAGTGACATAGGAGGGGTTCACTACCATGTTCAGGGAGGAGTACGTTCCCCCGGTGGAGCGGGAACGATTGGTTCAGGAGTTCTTAACCCTCAAGCAGGGTACTGATTCGGTGGCAGCGATCACGCGGAAGTTCCATGAGAGGGCGATGTTTTGCCCCGAGCTGGTGGCCACAGAGCAGGCTCGGATGAGCCGGTACTTGGGTGTTCTGAGGAGGGAGATCCGGGAGTTTGTGTCAAACTCCACTTACCATACTTTTACTGAGCTTCAGGCGAATGCCAGGAAGCGTGAGATCGAGTTAGAGACTCAGGCCAGGGAGGAGGCCGAGTCTCAGCAGACAGACCGGCGGCCGGCTCAGTCTCAGCCGGCAGCCAAGCGGATCAAGTCCGCCGATTCGAGGACGGGAGGTTCGAAGAACCGCACTTGCGTAAAGTGCGGCAAGGGTCACGATGGGGCGTGTCGAGCCGGTGCCTGCTACAAGTGCGGCAAGGAGGGGCACATTGCTAGGGAGTGCCCCAAGGGGTTTATGGTTTGCTTCCATTGCAACCAGACCGGCCATCGGAAGGCCGAGTGTCCGCAGCTTCTTCAGGGATCTGCACCTGTTGCCAGGACTACTGAGACTCGACCGGTGAAGGTCGAGGCCCCGAGGGCTCGTGGGAGAGTCTTTCAGCTGACTGCGGAGGAGGTCCGCGCTGCGCCCGATGTTGTGGCAGGTATGTTGTAATTCGTGTAATTATTTTAATGTCGATATGTTATGCTTGTTGGATTAATGTCTAAGTCCATAACTATATTTGGTAAGACTTGACCCGACCCGGCATGGTCCATTTGGGTTGCATACCATCATGCACTTGAATGAGAGAAATAAGACACTTATGGTGTCACACCCCAAAACCGAGAACGGCGGAAACGTTCTGGGGCGGAGGACGTCATGTATAATATCAACAACAATGTAAAGTAGTAAACAAGCAACAACATCATCCATTGCATTAATAAAATAATTATTATACAATTGTATTCTGACAAATTTTGATAAACACTAAAGCATAAATCAAAATGAAAGATAAGTCTTGAATAAGCTCCATCTTCCGTTTTCCTTGCATCGGTACCTGTCTATGATGACCTGAGGATACAAGTAATTTTGAAAGCGAGTATCAGCTATAAAGTTGGTGAGATCATAAGTATTAATGTGTCTTAATTTGTGAAAACTTATAATTTCTAAGACTTGACATTACTTTGAAAGAAAACGAGTATAAGTATGAAAATATTTGTAGCTCAACTATATATGTTTGAAAATCCCTAGAAATCCCTATGATTCCTATTAGTAACAAAAGGAGTCTTCTACCGAGACTTAACTGTTCTGTGTGTGTGTCTCTTGTAAGAGTATGTATTTTTCCAAAGTATAGCTATCATTACTCAAAATATAGATTGTATATTTATGCTTAAGTGAGGTTATCACTGAAATATGTACTGGAAAAATTAACGTAGTACTAAATCGTAGCTCTAAAAGGGCTACTATTTATCAACAGATAGCATCTACATTACCGCGCTTCCTATGAAAAATTCACGAAGTGAATGTAATGGGAAAGAAATGGTACTATGGTGTAGTGACGAACTACAACCGTACCTATTACCTTAAATCTAGGGTAATACTACCAAGTACCACAGTATTTGGATATATATAAATATATATATCAATACACCGATACTCAACTTGCCTTATTTGATGGATAAGGTATAATGTGATGTCTAGATCCCAGACTGTTTCGCTCCCCTATCAAAGGGATTTTAGAACCTACACACGACCCCTGCATGAATGCAAGCCGTGAGCATCACATTACCTGCGATCATGTATACTCGATATAACAATCACAATCGTAGTGTGTTTTATCAGTATAGTTAGATCCGAAACTGGTTCTGAGCTATAGCCCCTAGTGACGTCTATCCTATGTATATGAAAGCGTACTCATGTAAGTGTGATCATGTAATTGTACTTATGGTGTACTGAAATGTTCTACGTGTGCTAGCTGTAATGTGTGTTCTCTCCATCTAGCAAGTATTGTCACGTAAGCGTTCTAGTATAATTGTATATGTTCTCGTCCTCGTATAGATGTATATGTATTGTACAGCAATGTTCTAGAAAGTATTGACTCATGAATGAACTGACTCGTTGTATGATATCGCGTTCTAGTAATGGTTCTAGTATCTTCCTGAACTACCCAAATGGTAGCTTACTAGTAATCTAAGTGGTACGTATGGACGTGGATGTATACCCTTTCTACCCAAGGGCATAGGATGAACTAGAAGAACCTTTTATGACTTTATATGTACACATGATATATAACTAATATTTAAACGACCTTCGGACGAGTATCCAATATCCCACCAGACCACATCTCAAGGCGCGAAAAGGAAATAGTGTGGATAGCCTTCCTAAGTCTTTTAAACATTTCTTATATAACTATACATATAGAGGCATGCAATTTATAATATAAAAGCATAAATAAGTTTGGTAAAACATTTGAAACATAAATATTAGTTTAAGGAAAGATCGACTTGATGTCAATCTATAAAACAATTTGAAGGCATAAGTTTGATAAAACAATATAAGTATAAGGAACATTTGTTTGAAACACAGTTGTAAATAAGTTTGAAATATGATAAACAGAGTAAGAGGTACAGTGTAATAAGGAGTTTAAAACATATAAAATGTTTATAAAAATCATTTGAAGGAAACTGTTTGGTAAAACGGCTAATGAGTAGCCAAATCTTTTGAATGTTGTATATTAATCACATGTGATTGATGTAATAAGTAATATACTCCTACTTACTAATCACATGCAATTGACATAATAAGTAGCATGATTCTACTTGTATCCCCCCCCATAAAGCATTTAAAAGTAGTTTAAAACATTATTTAAGGGGTATGAACTCACATGAAAGCTTGAAGATAGCGAGATGGAAAACCGGGCAGAGTTTCGTCTCGGGAAACGGATTTTCCTCGGGATTCTCGGGAATCTCGGGAGTAAAATCGATCCTCGGGACTTGAGAAAAAAGACCAGAGCTTCGGGTTATAACGGGCACGGAAAACGAGGCAAGATCGAGAGAGAAATGAGAGAATTGAGCAACTTTTTCGGAAAGCCTCGCATCCCATTTATAGGAAGGCTGAACCGCCTCCGTACGCGGGGCGTACGCTCGTACGCAGCGCGTACGCGTACGTCATGCGTGACCGAAGCCTCGACTGCCTCGGTTCGGATGGGACGGGTTGCTGGGTACGCGGGTCGGATGGGACGGCTGGTCGGACGGGACAGCGGGTCGGACGGGTCGGAGCTTCGGACGGGTCGGACGGGTCGGATTCCTCGGATATTGGCGACGTGGACGATCCGAAGCCCTTGATCTCAGTACGCGGGGCGTACGAAGGTACGCGGGGCGTACTTCGGCCCTATCCGATGACTCCCCTTCGGATAATACCGGGAATTTATAATTAAATTTATATTTATTTTAATTAAACTTCTAAAATTCATATCTCCCTCATACGAACTCCGTTTTTGACGTTCTTTATATCCACGCGAAGGTAAGACCATGATCTACAACTTTCGTTTAGATTCCGTTGGCAAATTCCGAAATTATTTTTATTATTTATTTATTAAAATGACGTGATTAAGGAATTTCTTCTAAAATTCATAACTTTCACATCCGAAGTCAGATTTGGACGTTCTTTTTATGCACGATCATAGATTGAGGTTGTCTATAACTTCCATTTAGATACTTAAGGCTAAAAACAATTGCATCGAAATTTCGCGTTTTACGATTAATCGCTGATGCCGGTTTTTCCGAGAATCTTCGGTTGGTCATAACTTCTTCATTATAACTCGGATTTTAGGGTTCTTTATATGTACGAAAACCTTGATACGATTCCTACTACTTTAATTAACCCAAATAAGATTTTAGGAAAGTTATATTTTGACCTAAATTTGATTGGTTTTACATTACATTGGCTCGAAATATCGGGTTGTCACATCATCCCCCCGTTAAAGGGAATTTCGTCCCGAAATTAGAATTTAAGCAAGGAAGTATGCACGAATAATCGAGTCGTGAGGAGGAAACTTCCTAATCGATTGGTTCTAACGCACCTAAGTGATAACGGGTTCTCGGTTGGCATTCCAACGAACCTTCACTAACTGGCGATGGCGTTTCTTCGTCCGCTTGACCTCTCGGTCGAGGGTCACTACGGTTCTAATACGAAGTTGAGGATCTCGAAGAGTGGACTTGCAAGAGTCCTAACAGAAAGGTATGGTTTCATGATCGAGATGCGAAGAGTAGAAAGTACGTTACTGAGTTCGCGGAGTAGGTCTTGTTTGTGTGAGGCACAGGACCGATTCTGATAAGAATCTCGAAGGTCCTGTCTAACTTGGATTTAGATTTCCACGCTTTACAAAGCGTATTAAGCCATTCCCAGAGTGAGTTATCCTAAAGAACTTGGTCACTCACTTGGAATCTCAAAGGTTCCTTTTCTTACGTAACTTCCCAGTCAAAGGCCACCCCTTGCTGGGTCAAAGTCGTACAAGTTTCTGTAGCTTGCGAGGAGTTCCGAATGAACTAATGCGGTGGGTCGGTAAGACCTAGAATCTGGTGAAAAACTGTCGGCGTCTCTGGTGTCGATAATGCTCAACGGTTTTGTCAAATTGAAAGAGTACTCAAAATTTCACACATTACTATCAGTGTGTCCTAGAAATTTGACTCTTCAATTTCAAAACTCGTGCCTAGAGAACTTTGCTAAAAGTTCCACTGTAGGATTGTTACCATGGGCTTTCTTCTTACTACGAGGGTGGATAAGTAAGTCATCTCATGGGGAAAATGACGAATTCATCCAAGTAAGAAAGACGTAACCCTTCATTTAACTCATGAAAACCATGGGCGTATTGGTCCTATCCGAAAGGTATCACTACGAACTCGAAGTGTCCGTATCGGGTTCAGGAGATAGTCTTCCGGACATCCTCCCCTAACACTCGAACTGGTGATATTCGGATTCCAGATCCATTCCTGGAAGTAGATTCTTTCCTTACGTTTGCTCAACCATTTTTTTCTATGTGAGGTATAGATAACGATTTCTATGAAAATCTTGACGGATTCCTCGATAACCGAGGCACATACGATGCGATCCATCGATCTCTGGAAGAATCTGACCGGGGTTCTCTAGGGTGAGAAACCTAGTCTTCTAATTCTATTACTGTGTGGTTCGCCAAGTTGCTCGTGCTGTTCTTGTATCTCTGTGGGTGTTTAAACTATAGGGTGATCTGTTTTCGGGAGTTGTACTGGGTTCTAAGTCTATGACGATGTGATTACTCGTATACTTAGGCAGTTTCTCCGTCCTGAAGTCCATTTGAGAATTCATACAGGGCTTCACGATCACCATTTCGTGTATATGAGGCATATATAATTAAGATTGAAAAGGTAGTCGAATAACTGATTCTTCCTTACCCTCACATCCCAAGGAGGAAAAGAGTTAAGGCGAAATCATTAATTCTAAACCTGTAGAACCTTGATTATATAACACTCTTATGTATACCTTCCTCAGTGATAGATCATCCGTATGAATTTTCCTAGATTGCACTTGACGTACTGCACGAGTGGTACATCGAGGATTTCTTTGGAAAGAAACTATCTAAGAGGTAATCCTGGAATGAGCACTTCGGCGTTCTGATAAGACGGCTTCGTTGGAAAAGTGATCTAGAAGATAGGGACGTACGTATGAAGCTGTTTTCGCGTCGATCAAATTGAGTCTGATTGTATGATAACGTCGGAATCATACAGAAACTTTAAAGACATTAGAATTAAACATGGACGATTACAGACAAAACACAACTGTGCAACCATGAACAGAGTTACAGTACTTTAGGTTTACCACAAGGCTATCGCTGCGAATAAGATATACTACAAAAGACAAGTATACGCAGCACGAGAATTCCTATACAGACAGGATCTTGCAAAAGGTAAGACTCTAGTTGCACTAGTTCTAGATAGTTTATAAGTCTGTTACAACGAAACGCCTTAAATACATTAACGTGGTTCCTGAGCAGGTTCTCCTGCAGCTGTGATCCTGGGAATCTTCCCGTCTGCGCCAGGGTTCTGCGTTATCGGGCAATCCTTCTTGAAGTGCTCTAACTCACCGCATTGGTGGCATGACTGGCTAGTACCCACATCAGTGGAGGAAGTGAAGTGTCGGGTAGGAGTTATGGGAACACGGGTGCTTTCCTTGTTTTCCTTCTTTGGGCAATCTCTTTTATAGTGCCCAAACTCACCACAGTTATAGCAATTTAGGCTGGCCCTAATGGTGGAGGTAGCTCTACAGAAACGGGCGATGTGCCCTTTCTTGTTGCAGTTCATGCACTGCAAGACTCGGCACATTCTCTCGTGGTGGAAATTGCACCGGTCGCACTTCGGGAGTTTTCCCTCATATGGTCTGCTCGTTACTGGGATGGCAGAGGTTTGTGGCTGCTGTCTGGCAATTTTCTGAAACTGTTTGCGTTCCACTTTGGCTTGACGTTTTCTTTTCTTGTTCTCTGCTTTCTGGCTTTGCGAGCCTGTGGCTGTTACTGTTGGACGACTTCCTGGATGGATATTGCGATTGGAAACTTTATTCCCATAAGCAGCATTGACTGTGCTGATAGCGCTACGGTGCGCCATGACCGTGGTTACGGCAGCCACTACGGCAGCTGTAACTGCCGTTTGAAAGGTGACGGCGTCCATCGGAAAAGTAGAGGTCTCGTTGCTTGGCTGGTTGTTTCCGGATGACGCCATGATTCTGTAACATGAAAGAGTAAAGATTTGTAAGCGATTCTGGCTGACCCTGATGTACTTAGATTGTTCATGAAAAGAGTAAGAGTATGATCTCTAAAGTTTGACCTACATCCCTATGATGCAGTCCTGGTACGGAATGGAAGTATGTTCGTAGAATGGTCACAAGACGTTTGTCGTTCGAACTGAGGTATCGTGGGTTGGTGAATAACAAGATCCAACCACTGAAAGAGACTTGGGAGTGTCGCCGGAGAGAAATCACTATAGTCCAATGACTTGACTAAAGTATGATTTAAATAGACTCTAATGAAAGTAAGATAAAAGTACTTGAAATGAAAAATGACGCAACAGTTAGCCGGCTATCAATATCTTTGATATTCACGATGTAAGGGTTTTGGAAAACGGCCTTTTAAAGGTCTCACATCATATCCCCAGAAGATAGTTCCTGACATCATAAAGACCTAACTAAAGCTCGTACTGAACAAGATAATTTCATAGAAAATGCCACATCGGGCATAGACAGAAAACGATTCCTTTATATAAGGGAAATAAGTAAAGCGTCTACTATGGGCGATGGTCATCCCTCTGGTGCACTCTTAGTTCAACCAATTGACGTTCCATTGTCAAGTAGGTGTCTTTCGCACACCATCTGGCGTACTCGGAGTCCTATGACTTCGGCTTGTGATTCAGCTAGTGCTTGTAGCCGGGTTTCATGGTTTCTCTCTGATCTCTCGTGAGCATCCTCTAGAAGAAGGGTGTGGAGGGTATGCATTCTAGCATAGGCGACTTCTTCTGAAATCTGATGTAGGGCTGTCCTGCCTTGAATCTCATTTATGGCCTCTCTGCGGACCAAGATTGGCAAGACTATATCTGCTAAGCCCTCATTGCTCAAGTCGTAAAAGTTTCGGTTACCAATAAATGGCATGGGCTGATCTTGTTCTTGGCTCCATGTTTCCAAGCATTCCACTCACTCAGGGTCAGGCCATGAAAAGCCGGAAGAGGGTTAGGAATTTGAAACGGGAGCTACTCGGGGTAGGTTCTCAACCTCTGGCTCGGGGTTAGCATCGTACGGAAAGTCTTCATTACGGTGATCATCCAAGGGGATAGGATGATCATTCTCTGGTTCTTCTCCAAACCAACCAGCTATGACTTCATTCGGAAGGTACTGGTTGTCAAGGGAATGGAGCCCAGCTATGATTTTTATGCGAGAATTTAGGGTAAGAGGATAATTATTAGACGAACTATCTAGATAATTATTTAGAAAACCTTCATTAGTTACATCGCTAATTGTGAAGTGCATACCAGCTATGTGTAATCTAAACAGGATAGACCTTCGAATAAGTGACCTTATTTCCAAATTCACACAGAATAGGGGTAAGGCAAAATTACCATTGATTCTAAGTCTATAACATCCTAATTACATGTAGCCTTAGTGTATCCACTTAGCAACTATCAACTTAGTAATGAGGATTCCGTTTTAATTCTCAAGTATAAAGTACTTATAGTAACACCAAATACTCCTATAGTATTTTAAATTTTTATGTTATGTTCTATTGTTCTCATTGTGGTAGGGTTGGTAAGATTTTAGCATTGTTGCAACCACACACTTAAACTTAGGCACATGCTAGTCAACCCTCGGATAATATAGGCGATCAGGCTATATCTTCCCAGTTTTGACCATATGTCTCTAAGCACACTTGTGTTGCCCAACAATCGTAATTCTTTTGTACTGTCCTAGTGACACTGATTTTAGTATGAATGCAGGCACGTATACTTACTTAAATATTTTATTTAAAGTATAAAATCTAAATCAGAGTATTTTTAATCCCATTGTATTTATAGTTAGTATATCTTTTATGGGTTGATATACTCAATTCACTATAAACAATGCTCTGATACCAATCTGTCACACCCCAAAACCGAGAACGGCGGAAACGTTCTGGGGCGGAGGACGTCATGTATAATATCAACAACAATGTAAAGTAGTAAACAAGCAACAACATCATCCATTGCATTAATAAAATAATTATTATACAATTGTATTCTGACAAATTTTGATAAACACTAAAGCATAAATCAAAATGAAAGATAAGTCTTGAATAAGCTCCATCTTCCGTTTTCCTTGCATCGGTACCTGTCTATGATGACCTGAGGATACAAGTAATTTTGAAAGCGAGTATCAGCTATAAAGTTGGTGAGATCATAAGTATTAATGTGTCTTAATTTGTGAAAACTTATAATTTCTAAGACTTGACATTACTTTGAAAGAAAACGAGTATAAGTATGAAAATATTTGTAGCTCAACTATATATGTTTGAAAATCCCTAGAAATCCCTATGATTCCTATTAGTAACAAAAGGAGTCTTCTACCGAGACTTAACTGTTCTGTGTGTGTGTCTCTTGTAAGAGTATGTATTTTTCCAAAGTATAGCTATCATTACTCAAAATATAGATTGTATATTTATGCTTAAGTGAGGTTATCACTGAAATATGTACTGGAAAAATTAACGTAGTACTAAATCATAGCTCTAAAAGGGCTACTATTTATCAACAGATAGCATCTACATTACCGCGCTTCCTATGAAAAATTCACGAAGTGAATGTAATGGGAAAGAAATGGTACTATGGTGTAGTGACGAACTACAACCGTACCTATTACCTTAAATCTAGGGTAATACTACCAAGTACCACAGTATTTGGATATATATAAATATATATATCAATACACCGATACTCAACTTGCCTTATTTGATGGATAAGGTATAATGTGATGTCTAGATCCCAGACTGTTTCGCTCCCCTATCAAAGGGATTTTAGAACCTACACACGACCCCTGCATGAATGCAAGCCGTGAGCATCACATTACCTGCGATCATGTATACTCGATATAACAATCACAATCGTAGTGTGTTTTATCAGTATAGTTAGATCCGAAACTGGTTCTGAGCTATAGCCCCTAGTGACGTCTATCCTATGTATATGAAAGCGTACTCATGTAAGTGTGATCATGTAATTGTACTTATGGTGTACTGAAATGTTCTACGTGTGCTAGCTGTAATGTGTGTTCTCTCCATCTAGCAAGTATTGTCACGTAAGCGTTCTAGTATAATTGTATATGTTCTCGTCCTAGTATAGATGTATATGTATTGTACAGCAATGTTCTAGAAAGTATTGACTCATGAATGAACTGACTCGTTGTATGATATCGCGTTCTAGTAATGGTTCTAGTATATTCCTGAACTACCCAAATGGTAGCTTACTAGTAATCTAAGTGGTACGTATGGACGTGGATGTATACCCTTTCTACCCAAGGGCATAGGATGAACTAGAAGAACCTTTTATGACTTTATATGTACACATGATATATAACTAATATTTAAACGACCTTCGGACGAGTATCCAATATCCCACCAGACCACATCTCAAGGCGCGAAAAGGAAATAGTGTGGATAGCCTTCCTAAGTCTTTTAAACATTTCTTATATAACTATACATATAGAGGCATGAAATTTATAATATAAAAGCATAAATAAGTTTGGTAAAACATTTGAAACATAAATATTAGTTTAAGGAAAGATCGACTTGATGTCAATCTATAAAACAATTTGAAGGCATAAGTTTGATAAAACAATATAAGTATAAGGAACATTTGTTTGAAACACAGTTGTAAATAAGTTTGAAATATGATAAACAGAGTAAGAGGTACAGTGTAATAAGGAGTTTAAAACATATAAAATGTTTATAAAAATCATTTGAAGGAAACTGTTTGGTAAAACGGCTAATGAGTAGCCAAATCTTTTGAATGTTGTATATTAATCACATGTGATTGATGTAATAAGTAATATACTCCTACTTACTAATCACATGCAATTGACATAATAAGTAGCATGATTCTACTTGTATCCCCCCCCCCATAAAGCATTTAAAAGTAGTTTAAAACATTATTTAAGGGGTATGAACTCACATGAAAGCTTGAAGATAGCGAGATGGAGAACCGGGCAGAGTTTCGTCTCGGGAAACGGATTTTCCTCGGGATTCTCGGGAATCTCGAGAGTAAAATCGATCCTCGGGACTTGAGCAAAAAGACCAGAGCTTCGGGTTATAACGGGCACGGAAAACGAGGCAAGATCGAGAGAGAAATGAGAGAATTGAGCAACTTTTTCGGAAAGCCTCGCATCCCATTTATAGGAAGGCTGAACCGCCTCCGTACGCGGGGCGTACGCTCGTACGCAGCGCGTACGCGTACGTCATGCGTGACCGAAGCCTCGACTGCCTCGGTTCGGATGGGACGGGTTGCTGGGTACGCGGGTCGGATGGGACGGCTGGTCGGACGGGACAGCGGGTCGGACGGGTCGGAGCTTCGGACGGGTCGGACGGGTCGGATTCCTCGGATATTGGCGACGTGGACGATCCGAAGCCCTTGATCTCAGTACGCGGGGCGTACGAAGGTACGCGGGGCGTACTTCGGCCCTATCCGATGACTCCCCTTCGGATAATACCGGGAATTTATAATTAAATTTATATTTATTTTAATTAAACTTCTAAAATTCATATCTCCCTCATACGAACTCCGTTTTTGACGTTCTTTATATCCACGCGAAGGTAAGACCATGATCTACAACTTTCGTTTAGATTCCGTTGGCAAATTCCGAAATTATTTTTATTATTTATTTATTAAAATGACGTGATTAAGGAATTTCTTCTAAAATTCATAACTTTCACATCCGAAGTCAGATTTGGACGTTCTTTTTATGCACGATCATAGATTGAGGTTGTCTATAACTTCCATTTAGATACTTAAGGCTAAAAACAATTGCATCGAAATTTCGCGTTTTACGATTAATCGCTGATGCCGGTTTTTCCGAGAATCTTCGGTTGGTCATAACTTCTTCATTATAACTCGGATTTTAGGGTTCTTTATATGTACGAAAACCTTGATACGATTCCTACTACTTTAATTAACCCAAATAAGATTTTAGGAAAGTTATATTTTGACCTAAATTTGATTGGTTTTACATTACATTGGCTCGAAATATCGGGTTGTCACATATGGTTATTAATATATTATAAGTTCTAGTATATTAATAATAAGAATAATATGATTATTTAATTAGTATTGATCAAGAATTAATCTAGGATTAATTAAGGGATCAAAAGAAGACTAATTAAATATATGGGTTGATTGTGTAAATCATCCATACTTGTATAGTGGGCTAATGCTCCATGGATAATCAAGTTGGGCTAAAACCCATAGGATGGTCCATGGATGCTCCATGGTGTATTTGTACCCATGGATCCAAGGAAATGGAAAGTCATGACAATTAGGGTTTGCCCTAATTGTCACACTATATAAAGATATTATTCTTGGCAAAATCGGCACTAGTGTGTGAAGTGAAAGGGCTAGCCGATTTTGATGAGTGTAGAATTCTCTCAAGTCATTCCAAGTGTTTTGATGATTGTGATTCCATTTGAGGTGTCACACTTGGGGCACTAGGCACTCAAGCTTCATGAAGACTTCCTACACCAAAGAGGTATGTATTCTATCTTGCTAAAGTTATTGTTTTGTATGCTAGATTAGGATAATACCTTGGATGTTCTTATTTGCATGTATAATAGAGAAAACATAGATCCAAGGTATTTAGGGTTGCATGTACACTTAGGAGTGTTAGAATGCTCAAAACCCAACAGTGGTATCAGAGCCTAGGCTTGTTTTCTTGTTATACCTGCAATAGAAGCTGAAAAAACGAATCTGGTGCTGTCTGGCCATCAGACTCGGCGAGTCCATCAGGAGACTCGACGAGTCCATGCCTTAAAAATGATGAATTCGATCCAACTCGCCGAGTTTGTTCATGCACTCGACGAGTTGGACCCCCAGACAGCATACTTTCGAGTTTTTTGGCTAGAAATGGACTAGGAACATTACCCGAAGTTGTTTTTGATCTTATAAACTTGTTTTTGATGTGGTAATGTTCATGCTAATCCATTTTCAAAGATAATTGTCAATAGATTCATGTTTTGTATTAGTTTAAGGTTTAGACTAATTACATGAAAAAGTTTGATTTGAATTATCTTGTTCTTATGAGTTGCTTAGATTAATAGAAATGTTGAGTGAAATAGTTGTTTTCAATCCATTTTAATCTAAGAGTTGAGTATAAAATGTGTTTGTGTAACTTGTCCTCAAGTTACATGAAGAGTCACATTAAAGACTCATAAAACTCATAATAGTTGGCAATGGTTACAAAATGAAGAGTCTTGTGTCATTGAATAATTTTTTTTTTATGACTCCATAACTTGTCCTCAAGTTATGAAAGTTCAAGAGTCACTTCATTAAAGAAAAATATGTAACCATAATTAAATCCATAAGTTATAAAATAAAGAAAAAGTTAGTTCTTTTATTAGTTTAAAGTCTTCCATAACTTGTCCTCAGGTTATGGAACTTGAAGAGTTTTTGGATTAAAACTACTTTAAACACATAAGTTATGGAATTAATTAGTTTTGAATAGTTTCAAAACTTGCCCTCAAGTTTTGGAATTTGAAAAGTTTTCAAGTATGAATACTTTAATTCCAAGTTAGCCCTTAGAATTTTAAAAGTTAAAATTCAACCCTTATACTTTATAATATTATAAGTTAATAATATATATATGTATAAGAGTAAAGTCAGTCTTACCGCTAGTACGCCTCATTCACGAAGCCGGTCTATAAGGTGGGTATAAGGTTGTTGCCTATAAAATGGCAACTTAATGGGTGTCCACTCTCACCCACCGCTTGCTTGACTGGTGGAGGGTCGTTAGCCGAACGGGTTTGACAGGACTAGAATTCTCCCTTCATTAAAAGTATTAATGAAAAAATACTAAGTAACTAAACTCTTAATAATACCCAATCTTAGTTACTTAGGAAAAATGTGAATAAGGTGCTAATCCATGAAATTACACTTTGCACTTTGTTTAAGTCGTTAGTGGAGCGTGTGTGGTTAACCGGCACACTAACTTGGACTTAACAAGGTAGGTAAAGGGTGACTTAATATTTATCATAGTATCGATGGAGCGTGTGTGGTTAACCGGCACATCGATTGAGGGGTAATTTATTAAGGGTACCAAGTGATTTGCATGGTTACTTCACACCTTGTTTTGTGATCCTCGGCATCCCAGTCACAAAACCTGAAGGGCACACTCGAGATTGAAACATGCCTTTGAAAAGTTCAATGAATCTCAAAGATCTAGGAGTTTCAAAACCAATTAAAACCTAATAATTCATTTCGTTTATCTTGGTGGAAATTGGTGAATCGTCATTCACCTACCTTCAAATATTTTATAGCTTGGATTACGGCATACCTCTTCTAAGTTATAAAATAGTTTGTTGGGTCCTAGCCTTAATATTTCATATTGGGTGTCATATTAAGGACTTTAAATCAACTATCTTGAATATCTCCCAAAAGATGTCTGGTTTAGACACCTATGATCTTCCCAAATCTCTTGAAACAAGGTTTCCTAATGAAGATGATGTCCCATGGATATCATACTTCTTCACCTCTTCAAATTATTCTCCCTAACCCACAAGTTCTTGAAAAGTTTAAGGTCACTCAGGCCCTATTAGGCAAGGCAAGGTCTAGGTGTGGTCACATCTTGGAGATGTAGTCACATATTGACAAGCCGGGAGAGTTGGGTGTCAAAGTCTTGAGAAAGTTGGTGGTTCAACTACTTTCTAAGTCACATAGTGAGTTCTTTTGGAACACCTATGAAAAAGACTATGACAAGACCCTTAATGATCTTATCTATTTGTTAAGATCAACTTCCTAAAACTTTATGGACATTGACAATGATGACATTGGATATCCATTAAAGCATTCTCTTCCCAATGGAAAGGGATCGGCTATAGTCAACTCGGTTGACCAAATGGTAAAGAGAAAAGCTAAGTCTGTGATAGTCCTGTGTACCATTATCAAAGGGTCCATATGTTTGTATTGCCAAAGAAAGGGCATTGGTTGCGAAGCTGCCAAATTTACCTAAGGATGTTAAAGTCAATAAGTTTGACTCTACTTCAGGTAAATTCCACTATCTAACTCTGTTAAGTTTCTATTCTGAGATTCTTGATACATGATGTGACTGGGTCACGTGGCGATGTTTTAAGAATCAAAGGAAAAAAAGTGAAGAAACTTAAAGAAAGAATATGCTGAATCTGATCGCGTAGATGGATTTCTATCGCATAGTTTGAAAAATCGGATTCTTGAGCTACTTCTTAGGAGTTATGAGATATTGCTTAGGAATAGATAACAACAAGTTTTCATATGGATTGTAAGGATAGTTTTTCCGCAAAGTTTTAAAATAAAAGGAAATTTTTGATTTTATTTATTTTAAAATATCCTTACAATGGCATCTGTGGAAATTTTTGTTGCTTATAAGATTCCATTAGTAGCAAGAGTGGAAGTATGAAATTGATTCTTTCATTTGTGGTAATGTCTAAATTTACCAAATAAGGAAAGATTCTCATCACCCAAGTTTCAATTGGACCGGAACTTGGAATCATGCAAGTTGTATAGCATGATGAATGAGAATTTTCAAGTTTTGGAAAATTAAGACTAATTACTTGTTCACATGGACGTGTGAGTCAAGTAAAGGACTTAGGGATCGAGTACACATTCTTGTGCACTGATTAAGTCCACCACAAAAGAGCGAATAAGAAGAATCAAATATGGCAGAAGGATAAAAGTTTCTCAAATCTGAAAAGATGGGAGAGTACTTTAGTATCAGTTTTGTGATCATCTTAATGATTAAGAAACCATAGCACAATTAGTTCTCTAAGGAAGTCTTAGTGCATTCTTATGACTAAGAAGAGGAACTTGAATTGTTGAAATGGTTAAATCAAGAAGATGAGTCATACTTCGTTCCAATACAAGTCTTAGAGTCATACTCCAAGATTGTCATTTGAGTGACATGTCTTAAAGAAGGTTTAAAACACTTGTCAAATGTAAGAGTAAAAGTTTTCTACTCTTGTACATTTGAAATTGGTAAGTTGTGATGTTTTGGATAAAACAAAGACCAACTTAGGCCAATTGGGTAAAGTGTTTTTCTTGATTAGAATCCGCACTATCTCTTGGATGTTTGACAAGGGAGTCTTATATGTCAAGAGGACAGTGGGAGTCTTAAAGGTCTTGAAAGTCTCAAGAACTAATCAAGAACAAAACCTAAAGTTCTTCTCTAGCACACAATTTGAGGTTTATAATCTATTGTGTTGACATATCTGTGCCCATTCCAGTTAAAGTTGGCTTTGCATATGAGTTCTTAGAGTTCTCAGTTTGTTGCATAACAACTTGGAAGCAATGGCAGGCCCTTGAGCTGCCAGGTGACAAGAAGTTAAGATTGAGTTCAATCCATATGGTTTTGGATTTGTCATTATCTTTGTCTTGTGATTATGGTTTGACAACTTCATATGGGTAGGAACTCATACACCATATAAATCTAAGTGTCATAAGGTTTCTCTCTGATTCATGAAAATGATGGTGAGGAAACACTTTCACTAAGTAGATTTTATCTAGATAGCAATTGTGATATTTGCATTCTCAAAGTCGTTAGTGGAGCGCGTGTGGTTAACCGGCACACTAACCTGGACTTGTGAGAAGTGGCAAAAAGGTCTAAACATTATGATTACGGCATCCCTCTTCATAATTGTTTAGATACACAAGTGTGCTATCTAAGGGAAGGTGTATGATTTTGATAAAGACTTATCAAAACAATCTAGTATCAGAAATCTGAACTTTGGTAAGAAAGTCAGCTGATTTCTGAGTACATGTCAAAGCTAGTGGGAGCATAAGTGTTATGCTAATAATCATCATGTTAGTGGGAGCATGATAATTATGATAAGTATTGCAAGTTAGCAATGTTAATTATAGAAAACAAAAAATTTCAATTGGGACAAAGTTGTTTTGCTATAATTAAGGGAGAGGAAATTATACTTCATATCAAATCTATAAGGTTTAGATCTGAGGTTTTAATCATTTAGTCAAGGATATATATGAATTTCATGTTGGAATGGCTCAACATAAGGAAATTCTGTATATGGGTCCATTATTTGCGTTCTAAAATTCGATTATGATTACGGCATCCCTTTTCATAATCTGAATTATGAGAACTTGGCAAATTGAAATGGAAATATTATAGCAAAAGACTGGTTTAGTCTTTATGTGAGACATCATGAATCGTGTCCCATATGCTTCGGATATAGGATCGATTACATGTGCTATAATCATCCGTTCTAAAATTTTCAAAATGCCCAAGGCATTAAGAAGGGAAAAAGGTTTAGAACTGGATATGACTAAAAGGATTAAACAATTGTCGAGGACAATCTAAGGTTTACCAAAGATTGGTTGCTCAAGGACAGTTGGAAGTATAGTGATAATTCTGGAAGGACCATATTGACTTAATCTGTAAGGAGGCAACTCTTGTTCAGAAGTGATAGTCAAAATGGAATCTGGAAATGTTTCAAAGTTAGAATTTTCACTCTGTGTAAGATTAAGGAAACTTAATGCAAGAAGGATGGTCCCAAGGAGTTGATCTCCTTTGGAATGATCTGTAATGTTTGTTGTCAAGTCTTTATGACTTTGTGCATAATCATTACAAGAGGATCAATGCATATAAGTTTAGAATCTGACAGATTCCAGTAAATGGCATGAATTTGGAATTCTTGCATTTGCAGTAAGGATTTGGGAGTGTGAAAAGAGAATCATTGAAGTTATGTTCAATGGATCTAGTTCACAAAGTAAAGATCATAGACAAACATAGTATGCATACTTAGTGTGTGGCATGACTAGTGTTTAGAAAACATAGTGTACATGCTTAGAGCATGGGACAACTATTGTTTTAAATTCAAGATTAAAGTTGATAGCTGAAACAGTATACAATGAATAATGTGTAATCATATGGTGATAAATAAAAGGTGTTTATTTATGTTCAAAGAGTTGATACCATATTGGATTCAATTATTATTGTGTTTCACTTTGCATGTTTTGACTTACCGAATAAACTGGGTTATTCTTTCGGAATGACTAAGTTATTCAAACTATCCACAGTCGGTCATATGTTGGAAGTAGATATGAATTAAGACTGTCATGATGGGTTGTAGAGGTCTAAGGTGTTGGACAAGGCTACAACAATCATGAGTGCTCATAAGTTCTGAGTATTGGATTCAACCCGCGCTCATTAGAATCACTTCATGGATTTTATCACGAGTGATCATGAGACGATAATATCTTATATTCTTCAAACCTAGAGATATGAGTTGTTACTATGAGTTGATAGTACATTGATAGCACGAAAACGCATTTGGTAACTCGGTGCTATAAAACGTGCCTTTGTGTATGATTCAACAAGTAGTAGAACAAGCCATATGAGTCGAAGTTTATCCATTCCTTTTACCTTCGGGATAAAAGCGATATCTGTGGGCCCCTCGATGATTTGATGATGACAAATGGAAGTGCTCGGCCGGGCCAGGACTGATTTGATTTGTTCAATTAGTCAGTCGTCATAAATCGGAAATCGGGAAACAACAAATGGACAGAGAGAATGATTATAATCCATGTCTCAGTCAATATGATATCTAGAATGGAGGAATATATGATCCCTTATCTAATGGACAAGTCACTGACAAAGGTCAGAGTTCATCTACAAGGTCAGAGTTCGACAGAAGCTTTTGAGAGCTACGATTGCCAGTTGGTTCCTGAAGTCATACGCAATAATAGTTTTAGACTTATCCAAGTGGGAGACTGTTGGATTAATGTCTAAGTCCATAACTATATTTGGTAAGACTTGACCCGACCCGGCATGGTCCATTTGGGTTGCATACCATCATGCACTTGAATGAGAGAAATAAGACACTTATGGTTATTAATATATTATAAGTTCTAGTATATTAATAATAAGAATAATATGATTATTTAATTAGTATTGATCAAGAATTAATCTAGGATTAATTAAGGGATCAAAAGAAGACTAATTAAATATATGGGTTGATTGTGTAAATCATCCATACTTGTATAGTGGGCTAATGCTCCATGGATAATCAAGTTGGGCTAAAACCCATAGGATGGTCCATGGATGCTCCATGGTGTATTTGTACCCATGGATCCAAGGAAATGGAAAGTCATGATAATTAGGGTTTGCCCTAATTGTCACACTATATAAAGATATTATTCTTGGCAAAATCGGCACTAGTGTGTGAAGTGAAAGGGCTAGCCGATTTTGATGAGTGTAGAATTCTCTCAAGTCATTCCAAGTGTTTTGATGATTGTGATTCCATTTGAGGTGTCACACTTGGGGCACTAGGCACTCAAGCTTCATGAAGACTTCCTACACCAAAGAGGTATGTATTCTATCTTGCTAAAGTTATTGTTTTGTATGCTAGATTAGGATAATACCTTGGATGTTCTTATTTGCATGTATAATAGAGAAAACATAGATCCAAGGTATTTAGGGTTGCATGTACACTTAGGAGTGTTAGAATGCTCAAAACCCAACAATGCTTATGTTATTATGTGCGTAGGTACTTTCCTTGTGAACTCCGTGCCTGCCTTAGTGTTATTTGACTCGGGTGCGAGTAGGTCCTTTGTGTCCTTAGCCTTTAGTCAGCAGATCGGCGTTAGTCGTGAGTCGTTGAGTCGACCTTTGAGAGTTTCTATAGCTGACGAGAAAGTGATTCGTGCTACGGAGGTTCTTCGAGGATGTGTACTAGAGATTTTCGGGGTTGAATTCCCGATTGACCTGATTCCTATTGCGATGGGGGATATCTGTGTTATCGTGGGCATGGACTGGTTGAGCCGATTCGGCGCTGTCATCGACTGCGAGCGTCAGTTGGTGACCATACGAGATCATAGTGGGGGAGTTCTTTCGGTGTACGGTGAGGGTACCCGTTCAGAATCAGCTTTTTGTTCGGCCGCTAGGGCGAGGCAGTGTCTACAACAAGGCTGTAAGGGTTTTGTGGTGTATGTGATGGATACGCGGGAGGTTTCCGAGAGACCGAAGTCAGTTAAGGAGGTCCCTGTGGTGCGTGAGTTTTCAGATGTTTTTCCCGAGGAACTGCTGGGAGTACCTCCTGTGAGGCAAGTAGAGTTTGGTATCGATCTGGTTCCGGGGGCCGCGCCTATTGCTAAAGTGCCCTATCGTCTTGCACCTCCAGAGATGCAAGAGTTGTCCTCGCAACTCCAGGAGTTGCTGGGAAAGGGATTCATTCGGCCGAGCAGCTCGCCATGGGGAGCACCTATTCTGTTCGTCAAGAAGAAGGATGGTTAACACCGGATGTGCATTGATTACCGGGAGTTGAACAAGCTAACGGTCAAGAACCGTTACCCGTTGCCGAGGATCGATGATTTATTCGATCAGTTGCAAGGAGCATCTTGGTTTTCCAAGATCGATCTGAGGTCGAGATACCATCAGGTGAGAGTACGGAATGAGGACGTCCAGAAGACCGCGTTTAGGACGCGATATGGGCATTATGAGTTTGTGGTGATGCCTTTTGGACTCACCAATGCCCCGGCTGTGTTCATGGATCTCATGAACAGGGTATGCAGGTCGATGTTGGATCGGTCAGTGATTGTATTTATCGACGACATTCTGGTGTATTCAAGATCTAGAGAGCAGCATGAGGAGCATTTGAGGGAGGTCCTTGAGGTATTGAGGTCGGAGAAGCTTTATGCAAAGTTCTCCAAATGTGACTTCTGGTTGCGGGAGGTCCAGTTTCTAGGACATGTGGTTAATCAGAAAGGGATATTAGTCGATCCGGCCAAGGTTGAGGCGGTGATGAGTTGGGAGGTGCCGAAGTCACCCTCTGAGATCAGGAGTTTCCTTGGGTTGGCAGGGTATTATCGGAGATTTATCAAGGATTTCTCCAAGATCGCAGTGTCACTCACCAGATTGACTCGGAAGGGTGTTGCATTCTCATGGGGGCCCGAGCAGCAAACCTCCTTTGAGACACTTTGCCAGAGATTGTGCGAAGCCCCGGTATTAGCCCTCCCAGAAGGGATGGAAGACTTTGTGGTATATTGCGACGCGTCGATTTCGGGACTGGGCGCAGTGTTGATGCAGAGGGGTCATGTGATAGCTTATGCGTCGAGGCAGCTGAAGCCTCATGAGGCGAGATATCCCACGCATGATTTGGAGTTGGGGGCAGTAGTGTTCGCTCTCAAAATTTGGCGTCACTACTTGTATGGGGTTCGATGTACGATATACACGGACCATAAGAGTTTGAAGTATTTGATGGATCAACCCAACCTAAATATGCGTCAGAGGAGATGGTTGGATGTGGTCAAGGATTATGATTGTGAGATCCTGTACCACCCAGGCAAGGCTAATGTGGTAGCCGATGCATTGAGCCGCAGGGCGGAGAGCACTCCATTACGAGATGTATGTTTGAGACTGACTGTGATGACTCCAGTATTGGACGCTATTCGTGGGGCCCAGGCAGAGGCTGTGCGACCAGAAATGCAGAAGAAAGAGCGGGTTGTGGGGTTAAGCTCAGAGTTTGTCAAGGATAGTCGAGGCCTTATGACGTTGCAGGGTCGGATTTGGGTACCGTTCGTGGGCGGTACGCGTATTACGTTGATGGAAGAGGCTCATAGATCGAAATTCTCGATCCATCCCGGTGCTACAAAGATGTATTTGGATTTAAGGAAGGAATATTGGTGGCCCTGTATGAAGAGGGACGTAGCATGGTTCGTTGAGAGGTGCTTGACCTGCCGTAGGGTTAAGGCCGAACACCAGAGACCGCATGGCAAGTTGCAGCCATTGGAGATCCCCGAGTGGAAGTGGGAACAAATCACTATGGATTTTATCACCAAATTGCCGAGGACTTCTATGGGAGTTGACGCAATTTGGGTGATTGTGGATAGGTTGACGAAGAGTGCACACTTCCTTGCCATCAGTGAGAGTTCTTCAGCGGAAAAGTTGGCGGAGATATACGTGAAAGAGGTGGTGTCTCGGCACGGGGTGCCGATCTCGATTGTGTCAGACCGCGATGTGCGCTTCACTTCCAGGTTCTGGAAGAAATTCCATGAGGAGCTGGGTACTAAATTGCATCTTAGTACCGCATACCATCCCCAGACAGACGGTCAGAGCGAGCGGACAATTCAGACGCTGGAGGACATGCTCCGGGCGTGTGTGTTAGACTTCGGGGGTAGTTGGGATGCGTATTTGCCATTGGCAGAGTTTTCCTACAACAACAGTCACCATTCGAGCATTGGTATGCCACCTTTCGAGCTGTTGTATGGTAGGAGGTGTCGGACCCCCATTTGCTGGGGAGAGGTGGGACAGAGAGTGATGGGTAGCACGGAGATCGTGCTCCAGACGACAGAGCAGATTCAGCGAGTGAGACAAAGGTTATTGACTGCCCAGAGCCGACAAAAGAGTTATGCAGACAGGCGCCGATCCGAGCTTGAGTTTCAGGTCGGCGACTTTGTTCTCCTGAAGGTCTCTCCTTGGAAGGGAGTGATTCGATTCAGGAAGAGGGGCAAGTTGGGGCCCCGGTATATTGGACCATTTCGTGTAATTGCGAGGATAGGCTGGGTAGCCTATCGGTTGGAGTTACCAGCGGAGTTGGGTCAGATCCATGACACTTTTCATGTGTCGCAGTTGAGGAAGTGCATAGCCGATGAGTCGGTAGTGGTTCCATTGGAGGATATTCAGGTGGATGCGAGCCTGAATTACGCGGAGAGACCAGTGGCTATCAGAGATCGGAAGATCAAGGTTCTGAGGAACAAGGAGGTACCCCTGGTATTGGTTCAATGGCAACACCGTAAGGGATCGGAAATGACTTGGGAACCGGAACGCGAGATGCGGGAGCAGCATCCGGAACTATTTGCGGAGTGAGACTTCGAGGACGAAGTCTAATCCAAGTGGGGGAGAGTTGTAACAGCCTGAAATCTCAGGTATTGTTTAATTATGTTTTTGGGGTGAGTTGAGAGGGGACTCGGCGAGTTGGAGCCTAGACTCGCCGAGTAGGATCGCAGACCTGGTCGCGGGTCCGCGACTGGACTCGACGAGTCCAGATATGGACTCGGCGAGTCGACGCTGTTCAGCAGAAACCCTAACCGTTCGGTTTTGGATCGTATATAATGCTCTTATATGCCGTCATTGTCCGTTTTTAGTCGATTGAGAGGAACCCTAAACGGTTGTGGGCATCTAGAGCAAGATTGGAGGATATTAGGGCTTGAAGAGGTTGTGGGGCAAAGAGAAGAAAGGTTTTGGCTAAAGGAACAGCAAAGGATTCGAGTTCTGCGGTTTGGAGACACAGAGAGGGCATATTCCAGGTAATATTTCGGATTCCCTTCTGTTATTTGATGTGTTTATGAAGTTAGGGTTTATGAAACCCATTTAGTGATTAGATGGGTTATTATGTTATTACCCAAACGTTTATACCCCAGTAATGAGATGTTTAGAAGTCCAGAAAGTCCCATGGTTGTATATCTCGGGACCATACGTAATTCAGGAAGCAGTTGCTCGTCTGCATGGCATGGACTCGCCGAGTTGTTCTTCAGACTCGGCGAGTAGCTTGAAGATTTACTGGGACTCGCCGAGTTGTTCTTCAGACTCGGCGAGTGGAGTCGGGGTGGCCCCGCGATTCTTTCAAGGGTAACTCGTCGGGTCGAGGAGGGTACTCGACGAGTAGATAAGGAATCTCAGAAAGTTGGAGGACGTCTAGACTCGCCGAGTCGCCATGGTACTCGCCGAGTCCGGTCGAGCTGACCGTTGACCGTTGACCAGAGTTGACCTAAGTCTGACTTCTTAGGGATAGTCACCCTTAGAAGATATAAGTGTTAATGAGATATGTGATGTTATAGGAAGGTTGTAGCTCGTCGGATTGTGCACGAGTGATTTCAGGAGTTGCTAGCTTTCAGCATTTACGAGGTGAGTCTTCTCACTATACTGTACCCGGAAGGGTTTGACTGTGTGACTGGAAGGTCGGATATGTTATGTGATATGTATGCTATGTGTGGTAAGTTATTTGTGTTGGATTAATGTCTAAGTCCATAACTATATTTGGTATGTACTTGACCCGACCCGGCATGGTCCATTTGGGTTGCACTTCACCGACACAATTTATATGGATAATCTTTTGAGAATAGTATGTTTATGATTAATATTAATATATTATAAGTTCTAATATATTAATATGGAATCATATTATTTAATTAGTATTGATCAAGAATTAATTTATAATTAATTAAGTGATCAAAAGGAACTAATTAAATATGGACTCTTATATATATGGAATGGGCCAAGTTCATTTAGGTTGGGCTAAGCTTTCATGGATAGTCCATGGAGTGTTTAACCCATGGATCCTAGGAAATGAAAGGTCATGGGTATTAGGGTTTAACCCTAATCCTCCATACTATATAAAGATGTCTTTGGTTGGTGAAATTGGCACGAGTGTGGATACACTAAAGAAGGGCTAGCCAATTTCACTAGAGAGAACCAAGTAATCATATTCTCTAAAGTATTCCAAGGTGTCTTGGTGATTTGTGATTCCACTTGAGGCTTCCACACTATTGGGGCTAAGCTCTTAAAGCTTGAAGACATCAAGCTACATCAAGAGGTATGTATTCTATCTTGTTACATTCATAGTTTTTGTATGCTAGATTAGGATAATACCTTGGATGTTCTTATTTGCATGTATAATAGAGAAAACATAGATCCAAGGTATTTAGGGTTGCATGTACACTTAGGAAGTGTTAGAATGCTAAAAACCCAACAGTGGTATCAGAGCCACGGGTTGTTTTCTGTTATATTGATGCAAATATTTTATTTTCAAAGTTGGAAAAAAAAAACATGAAGTTCGTCAAATTTTAAGATAATTACTTGTTCTTGTGAAAAACTAATTATTTGTAAAATTTGAATAATTTGCTTTATGAGTTGAATTAGGTCAAATTTAATAAAAGATAAAATAATATGATTATTTTATTAGTTTTAAAAGTTTGATCTAAAGAGTTTTATTTTTTGAAACCTCCATAAGTTATGGATATGAAAAGGTTTTAAAAAAAAAAAATTGATTCAAAGTTTTGTGGAGTTACAAAAAATTTGGTGTTAATGTTTTAAAGGATTCCATAACTTAAGAATAAGTTATGGATCACCAAAAGTTTTTTGTGTTACTTTGTTTTATGAGTGAATTTAGATTAATGAATAAAATTATGTGATAGTTGGTTTTAATCCAAATTAATCTAAGAATTGATTCTAAAATGTGTTTTTGTAACTTGTCCTCAAGTTATATGAAAAGTCACATTTAAGAATCATAAAACTCATAAAAATTGGCAAAGGTTACAAAAATGAAGAGTCTAGTTCTAATTAAATGGTTTTATGACTCCATAACTTGTCCTCAAGTTATGGAGGACCAAGAGTCTCTTCATTTAATAAAATAAAATAAAATAAAATAAAGGTGTAACCTTAATTAATTCCATAAGTTATAAAATAAAGAAAAGTTAATTCTTTTATTAGTTTAAAGTCTTCCATAACTTGTCCTCAAGTTATGGAACTTGAAGAGTTTTTGGATTAAAACTACTTTAAACACATAAGTTATGGAATTAATTAGTTTTGAATAGTTTCAAAACTTGCCCTCAAGTTTTGGAATTTGTAAAGTTTTCTCTCTCTTATGAATACTTTAATTCCAAGTTAGCCCTTAGAATTTCAAAAGTTAAAATTCAACCCTTATACTTTATAATATTATAAGTTAATAATATATATGTATAAGAGTAAAGTCAGTCTTACCGCTAGTACGCCTCATTCACGAAACCGGTCTATAAGGTGGGTATAAGGTTGTTGCCTATAAAATGGCAACTTAATGGGTGTCCACTCTCACCCACCGCTTGCTTGACCGGTGGAGGGTCGTTAGCCGAACGGGTTTGACAGGACTATAATTCTCCCTTCATTAAAAGTATTAATGAAAATACTAAGTAACTAAACTTTTAATAATACCCAATCTTAGTTACTTAGGAAAAATGTGAATAAGGTGCTAATCCATGAAATTACACTTTACACTTTGTCTAAGTCGTTAGTGGAGCGTGTGTGGTTAACCGGCACACTAACTTGGACTTAACAAGGTAGGTAAAGGGTGACTTAATATTTATCATAGTATCGATGGAGCGTGTGTGGTTAACCGGCACATCGATTGAGGGGTAATTTATTAAGGGTACCAAGTGATTTGCATGGTTACTTCACACCTTGTTTTGTGATCCTCGGCATCCCAGTCACAAAACCTGAAGGGCACACTCGAGATTGAAACATGCCTTTGAAAAGTTCAATGAATCTCAAAGATCTAGGAGTTTCAAAACCAATTAAAACCTAATTATACATTTCGTTTATCTTGGTGGAAATTGGTGAATCGTCATTCACCTACCTTCAAATATTCTATAGCTTGGATTACGGCATACCTCTTCTAAGTTATAAAATAGTTTGTTGGGTCCTAGCCTTAATATTTCATATTGGGTGTCATATTAAGGACTTTAAATCAACTATCTTGAATATCTCCCAAAAGATGTCTGTAATAGACACCTATGATCTTCCCAAATCTCTTGAAACAAGGTTTCCTAATGAAGATGATGTCCCATGGATATCATACTTCTTTCTCCTCCTCCAATTATTCTCCCTAACCCACAAGCTCTTGAAAAAGTTTAAGGTCACTCAGGCCCTATTAGCGAGGCAAGGTCTAGGTGTGGTCACATCTTGGAGATGTAGTCACATATTGACAAGCCGGGAAAGTTGGGTGTCAAAGTCTTGAGAAAGTTGGTGGTTCAATCACTTTCTAAGTCACATAGTGAGTTCCTTTAGGACACATATGAAACAGACTATGACAAGACCCTTAACGATCTTATCTATTTGCTAAGATCAACTTCCTAAAACTTTATGGACATTGACAATGATGACATTGGATATCCAGTAAAGCATTCTCTTCCCAATGGAAAGGGATCGGCCATAGTCAACTCGGTTGACCAAATGGTAAAGAGAAAAGCTAAGTCTATGATAGTCTCGTGTACCATTATCAAAGGGTCCATATGTTTATATTGCCAAGGGAAGGGGCATTGGTTGCGAAGCTGCTAAATTTACCTAAGGATGTTAAAGTCAATAAGTTTGACTCTACTTCAGGTAAAGACCACTATCTAACTCTGTTAAGTTTCTATTCTGAGATTCCTGATACATGATGTGACTGGGTCACATGGTGATGTTTTAAGAATCAAAGAAAAGTGAAGAAACTTAAAGAAAGAATATGCTGAATCTGATGGCTTAGATGGATTTCTATCGCATAGTTTGAAGATCGGATTCTTGAGCAACTTCTTAGGAGTTATGAGATATTGCTTAGGAATAGATAACAACAAGTTTTCATATGGATTGTAAGGATAAGTTTTTCCGCAAAGTTTTAAAATAAAAGAAAATTTTTTTTGATTTTATTTATTTTAAAATATCCTTACAATGGCTTTTGAGGAAAAATTGTTGCTTATATGATTCCATTAAAAGCAAGAGTGGAAATATGAAATTGATTCTTTCATTTGTGCTAATGTCTAGATTTACCAAATAAGGAAAGATTCTCATCACCCAAGTTTCAATTGGACCGGAACTTGGAATCATGCAAGTTGTATAGCATGATGAATGAGAACTTTCAAGTTTTGGAAAATTAAGACTAATTACTCGGCCACATGGATGTGTGAGTCAAGTAAAGGACTAAGGGATCGAGTACACATTCTTGTGCACTGATTAAGTCCACCACAAAAGATTGATAAGACTATTCGTCATAGTTTACTAAAGCTCAGTAAATATGATTATACTTACAAGCTTAAGTGTAACTCTGAGACATTGGAAAAGGTTCCAATGTATGGCAGAGAGAATAAGAAGAATCAAAATGGCAGAAGGATAAAAGTTTCTCAAATCTGAAAAGATGGGAGAGTACTTTAGTATCAGTTTTGTGATCATCTTAATGATTAAGAAACCATAGCACAATTAGTTCTCTAAGGAAGTCTTAGTGCATTCTTATGACTAAGAAGAGGGATCTTGAATTGTTGAAATGGTTAAATCTAGAAGATGAGTCATACTTCGTTCCAATACAAGTCTTAGAGTCATACTCCAAGATTGTAATTTGAGTGACATGTCTTAAAGAAGGTTTAAAATACTTGTCAAATGTAAGAGTAAAAGTTTTCTACTCTTGTACATTTGAAATTGGTAAGTTGTGATGTTTTGGATAAAACAAAGACCAACTTAGGCCAATTGGGTAAGGTGTTTTTCTTGATTAGAATCCGCACTATCTCTTGGATGTTTGACAAGGGAGTCTTATATGTCAAGAGGACAGTGGGAGTCTTAAAGGTCTTGAAAGTCTCAAGAAATAATCAAGAATAAAACCTGAAGTTCTTCACTAGCACACGACTTGAGGTTTATAACCTATCGTGTTGACATATCTGTGCCCATTCCAGTTAAAGTTGGCTTTGCATATGAGTTCTTAGAGTTCTCAGTTTGTTGCATAACAACCTGGAAGCAATGGCAGGCCCTTGAGCTGCCAGGTGGCAAGAAGTTAAGATTGAGTTCAATCCATATGGTTTTGGATTTGTCATTATCTTTGTCTTGTGATTATGGTTTGACAAATTCATATGGGTAGGAACTCATACACCATATAAATCTAAGTGTCATAAGGTTTCTCTCCGATTCATGAAAATGATGGTGAGGAAACGCTTTCACTAAGTAGATTTTACGAAGATATCAATTGTGTTATTTGCATTTTCAAAAGTCGTTAGTGGAGCGCGTGTGGTTAACCGGCACACTAACATGGACTTGTGAGAAATGGCAAATGCCTAAGCAATTGAGACCATGATTACGGTATCCCTTTTCATGGTTCTTGAAATTGCTTAGACACACAGGTGAGCTATCTACGGAAAGGGTGTATGAATCTAAATTTCAGACTGTCCAGCTGATTTCTGAGTACATGTCAAAGCTAGTGGGAGCATAAGTGTTATGCTAATAATCATCATGTTAGTGGGAGCATGATAATTATGATAAGTATTGCAAGTTAGAAATGTTAATTATAGAAAACAAAAGTTTCAATTGGGAAAAAGTTGTTTTGCTATAATTAAGGGAGAGGAAATTATGCTTCATCTCAAATCTATAAGCTTAGATCGTGAGGTTTTAATCATTTAGTCAAGGATATATATGAATTTCATGTTGGAATGGCTCAACATAAGGAAATTCTGTATATGGGTCCATTATTTGCGTTCTAAAATTCGATTATGATTATGGCATCCCTTTTCATAATCTGAATTATGAGAACTTGGCAAATTGAAATGGAAATATTATAGCAAAAGACTGGTTTAGTCTTTATGTAAGACATCATGAATCGCGTCCCATATGCTTCGGATATAGGATCGATTACATGTGCTATATTCATCCGTTTTAAAATTTTCCAAATGCCTGGGGTATTAAGAAGGGAAAAGGTTTAGAACTGGATATGACTAAAAGGATTAAACAATTGTCGAGGACAATCTAAGGTTTACCAAAGATTGGTTACTCAAGGACAATTGGAAGTATAGTGATAATTCTGGAAGGACCATATTGACATAATCTGTAAGGAGGCAACTCTTGTTCAGAAGTGATAGTCAAAATGAAATCTGGAAATGTTTCAAAGTTAGAATTTTCAATCTGTGTAAGATTAAGGAAACTTAATGCAAGAAGGATATTTCAAGGAGTTGATCTCCTTTGGAATACTCTTTAATGATTGTTGCCAAGTCTTTATGACTTTGTGCATAATCATTACGAGAGGATCAATGCATATAAGTTTAGAATCTAACAGATTTCAGTAAATGGCATGAATTTGGAATTCTTGCATTTGCGGTAAGGATTTGGGAGTGTGAAAAGAGAATCATTGAAGTTATGTTCAATTGATCTAGTTCATAAAGTAAGGATCATAGACAAACATAGTATGCATACTTGGTGTGTGGCATGACTAGTGTTTAAGAAAACATAGTGTACATGCTTGGAGCATGGGACAACTATTGTTTTAAATTCAAGAATAAAGTTGATAGCTGAAACAGTATACAATGAATAATGTGTAATCATATGGTGATAAATAAAAGGTGTTTTATTTATGTTCAAAGGGTTGATACCATATTGGATTCAATTATTATTGTGTTTTATTTTGCATGTTTTGACTTCCCGAATAAACTAGGTTATTCTTCCTGAATGACTAAGTTATTCAAACATCCACAGTCGGTCATATGTTGGAAGTAGATATGAATTAAGACTGTCATGGGTTGGCTTGTAGAGGTCTAAGGTGTTGGACAAAGGGCTACAACACTCATGAGTGCTCATAAGTTCTGAGTATTGGATTCAACCCGCGCTCATTGGAATCACTTCATGGATTTTATCACGAGTGATCGTGAGACGATAATATCTTATATTCTTCAAACCTAGAGATATGAGTTGTTACTATGAGTTGGTTGTACATTGATTGCACGAAAACGCATTTGGTAACTCGGTGCTATAAAACGTGCCTTTGTGTATGATTCAACAAGTAGTAGAACAAGCCATATGAGTCGAAGTTTATCCATTCCTTTTACCTTCGGGATAAAAGCGATATCTGTGGGCCCCTCGATGATTTGATGATGACAAATGGAAGTGCTCGGCCGGGCCAGGACTGATTTGATTCGTTCAATTAGTCAGTCGTCATAAATCGGAAATCGGGAAACAACAAATGGACAGAGAGAATGATTATAATCCATGTCTCAGTCCATATGATATCTAGAATGGAGGAATATATGATCCCTTATCTAATGGACAAGTTCGTTGACAAGATCAGAGTTCGACAGCAGCTTTAAGAGCTACGATTGCCAGTTAGGTTTGAAGTCATACGCAATAATAGTTTTAGACTTATCCAAGTGGGAGACTGTTGGATTAATGTCTAAGTCCATAACTATATTTGGTATGTACTTGACCCGACCCGGCATGGTCCATTTGGGTTGCACTTCACCGACACAATTTATATGGATAATCTTTTGAGAATAGTATGTTTATGATTAATATTAATATATTATAAGTTCTAATATATTAATATGGAATCATATTATTTAATTAGTATTGATCAAGAATTAATTTATAATTAATTAAGTGATCAAAAGGAACTAATTAAATATGGACTCTTATATATATGGAATGGGCCAAGTTCATTTAGGTTGGGCTAAGCTTTCATGGATAGTCCATGGAGTGTTTAACCCATGGATCCTAGGAAATGAAAGGTCATGGGTATTAGGGTTTAACCCTAATCCTCCATACTATATAAAGATGTCTTTGGTTGGTGAAATTGGCACGAGTGTGGATACACTAAAGAAGGGCTAGCCAATTTCACTAGAGAGAACCAAGTAATCATATTCTCTAAAGTATTCCAAGGTGTCTTGGTGATTTGTGATTCCACTTGAGGCTTCCACACTATTGGGGCTAAGCTCTTAAAGCTTGAAGACATCAAGCTACATCAAGAGGTATGTATTCTATCTTGTTACATTCATAGTTTTTGTATGCTAGATTAGGATAATACCTTGGATGTTCTTATTTGCATGTATAATAGAGAAAACATAGATCCAAGGTATTTAGGGTTGCATGTACACTTAGGAAGTGTTAGAATGCTAAAAACCCAACAATTTGTTATATGTGTTATGTATGTTATGTGGGCCGGAAGGCGATTATGTTATGGGCCGGAAGGCGTGATAATGAGGACCGGAAGGTCAGGGCCTGGAAAGGCGTATGTGCGTAAGTGTATATTGGGGAACTCACTAAGCATTTATGCTTACAGTTGTTGTGCATGTATTTCAGGTACTAGCGAGGACCGTGGGAAGGCGCCGGCATGATCGATACACACTGAAGATTGTCTTTATGATCTTGGGATTTTGAATAATTGTATTTGACAGAATAATTAAACTATTTATGCCTTGTTTAAAATGGAAACAATTATGTTTTTAAAATGAAAAATTCGTTTGAAAAATTTGAGTTGTTACAAAGATAGAAAGATACATCTGGGGTCTTGCTGCCCTAATCCAAGGATATGTACTGTCTTCTAACCCAGCGAGATTCGGTAGCGCCAAATGCTTGGCCCAGCGACTCATTAACCATGGAGTTTGCCATGGTGTAGAAGTCCTCGTTCCCGAATCATCAAAGGGAAAGGACTATAATTAGTAGTCGGGGAACAAGAAGAAGAAGAAGCGAACAACCCAGGAAACCCGCGCAAAAGCAACAAGCAAGTACTATGTACGCCGCTACAACACCTGCTACTCTAGCACCAGCCAGTCGATATGTTGGAACCCTCTCGAAGTGTGGAAAGTGCAACTACCACCACACTGGAATCTGTCGGGAAACGTAGTGTCTGAACTGCCACAGAAAGGGACACACAGTCCGTTTCTGGAGGGCACCAACTCAACCAACCTCCCAAGTACCTGGTGTTGAAGAAAACCAAGCCTGCTATGGTTGTGGTGAGGCCGGACATTACCAGAGGGACTGCCGCATAACAAAGAACTCAGGCGCGGACGGACGAATCCTGATGATCACCGCAGGAGAATCAACCCTAGAGTCGTCAACGAGCAGCGGTACGTCTTTGACCTAGTAATTACTTTAAAAATTAATTTATAATTATATAAGATTAAAACTAAGGGGAATACACTTAAAAGTAATCTTAAATCACTCACATATAGAAATAGGTCACAGTATTCAAGAGAACTAAAAGATCCGTTTTAGAGAAGCTACAATGGTTTAGCATATACATCAGGGTTGTGCATAACTAAGATGTTGCAGACATAGAGTGAGTGATTCCTCCCTAATTCCTATTCCTCTTTGGGTTGTGGATTTGAGCCAGAGTTACTTAGCCGACCGTCTTATTCATCTTAATTATTCATAACTTGTATATGACAGGCGATCGTAGTGGTACCAAGGAGGATCATGATATTAAGTATCATCGCCAGTTGCCAAATCACTTTCATTTGTGTGTATGCACATATACCGGTACGATACATGGGGATGTTAACATCAAAAGGAAAACAGAAAGCACAAGAGCATTCGCAAAGTGTACATTAACGAAAACACTAGGAGTACATTATCGAAAACACTAGGAGTACATTATCGAAAATACTAGGGATACATCACCGTATAGCAGACGTTTCATTCATTTGGCCAAAAACTTGTTCAGAAAAGAGTCTTTTACCTTCACTCGTCATAAATCGGTGTGGTCCTCACCATGCTAAGTTCATATGTTTCTATCGCCTCGACCATCAAGTTGTCAAAGCCTTCGTCATTAGTATCGACAGTCCGACCTAAACCACAGTTTTATCTTTCATATTCAAAACCCTGAAGTACTTGTGTGATGAGTACTTTATCTTCGAAAGACCTATCGTCAGTGTTGGGTCTATTTTGTGTTGCGTCTATTGGGCTCGTTAGCTAGTCCAATATATATCTCCGGTATGGGCCTGTCCATCCGTGAGTTTAGTAGGGTTTAGTATATATAGATTCCTACATGCATCCTAGAACGAGAGGACGATTAGTAACGATTAGAGTATTATTGTTTAGCAGATTTATCGTTCTTGTTTTTGTAACCCTAGAATCCTCTACAGTGGAAGTTCTTAGTCGAGCTCTACTGAGGATCAAGTAATCTAATCATTCGACACATCTTGATTCATACTTGTGTTTTGTTCATTGTTTTTACGTTCATCGCATACCTGTTACAAAGATCTAATCGATCAAAGAGTTAATTAATAACTCATCAATTGGTATCAGAGCAGGAGGCTGTGTAATTCATACACATCTTTTCTGTGAAAGAGTTTGCGATTAGGGTTATTCCGCATTAACTAATATTTATTGAGCCGTCACTCCATTATTGACGTAACTCAACATTTATTTGTTTGCCCTAATATTAAATATTACAAGTCTGATCTTTCAAACAGGTTAAAAACAATCAAGCATGGATGAGTCACAATCTAATCCCATCAACATCTCTAACAGCATCGGATCGACGATGAAGATTCCTATCCTTTACACCCAGGATTACGAAGTCTGGGCACATCACTTTGAAGATTATGTCATCGAATCGGAAGACAATGGATACCTTATTTGGGAAGCAATCGTTTCTGGACCATTTGCTCACTCTGGAACGTCAAAAATCATTAAAACTCAGAAGGAGTACAATGATCTGTTAAAGGACGTAAAGGATATTGCTCAAGACGAAAAGGAAAAGTTTCAATGCAACATTAAAGCATTGAGACTGATTCGATTCGCTCTGCAATCAGATACATTCAGGCTAGTGAGTTCATGCAGCATCGCTAAAGAAATCTGGGATAGGCTGGGAGAGCTATATTCCACAGATGAAGATTTGGAGCATTCTATTCAGACCTTGCTTTTGTCTGAGTTTGGTGAATTTAAACAGAATTCTGATGAAACTGTTACTCAGACGTTTGATCGCTTCAATCATCTTCTCAACAAGATGATCAAACACGATATAGAAAGGAAGTTGATTGAACAAAAAGTAACCTTTTTGAATGGTCTTAGATCCGAGTGGAGAGCGGTTGTGTCCACTGTTAAAGCTCATGAGCAATTTAAATCCTATTCGTTGGCAAAGCTGGTGGGGATTTTGAAATCCCAAGAAAAGATTGTTTTACAACAGAAAAATGTTGTCTCCAGTTTAGGGTCTTTGGAACTCTTGTCCAAAAGCAAAAGTGTGGTAGAAGATGAAGATTTAAATTTAGAAGACTATGATCTTACTTCTGAAGACTATGCAATGATGGTATCGAATCCAAAGAGGTTCATTAAGAAAAGGTTCCCTACCAATAAGAACCGAAATTGGCAGGGAAGCTACAGTTTTGAAAAGGTCAGGGAGGAACCGAAGACAGACGAACCAAAGAAAGAGGTGAAAGTTGAAGGAGATTTAGGTGTGAACTGCTACTACTGTGGAGGAAAGAACCACTATGCCAAAGACTGCGTTCTAAAGAAAATGGCAGAGAAGGATGAGGAAAAATATGAAGAGGCCTTGTTGATGAAAAAGCTAGAAGAGATCAAGAGAAAGAAAGCTACTACTAACCCTTCAATGAATGCTTTAATTGTGCAGGGTTCGGCAATGGATGATGAGTTCGGTACCGTGCAGGTCTGGTCAATCGACTCAGAGGATGATGAGGTCAGGAAGCCATCTCATGGAAAGGCATACATTGCAAGAGGTGAAGAAAGAGGCGGGAAGTGCTTGATGGTGACACATGTATCTCAAATGAGGGGATACAATACGGATGGTGGGAATGAGGACACCAAGGAGCAAGAGGACCTATGCTTCACAGCAAAATCTCTCAGCGTGCAGTTCAATAAGCTTGATGAATTAATCAAGTAGGTACAATCAGTTTTTGTTTCATTTAAAGTCCCACAAAATTTGTATGAAAAAGAATTAAAAAGCTTAAATTCAAGAATCTCAAATCTAGATAGCAGTTTAACTCAAACACGGGTCACCAATTCTAACCTAACTGACCAAATAAGCAGGGTGTCTTCCAAGAGTGAGGAACGGAGGATGTGGATAGAGCTGAAGGAGTCGGAGCTGATTAAAACCAAAGATGAAAACATTTATTTGCAAAGAGACAATTTAAAACTTTTGAAACAAAGAAATCTCTTTTGTTTAATTGCTAAACGTCTTTATGCTAACATCACTCAACTTCACTTGAACTGTGAAATAGGGCAGACAATTCATTGCATGATTTTACCCTTCCTTGAATTTAAGGAAGATGAAATCGACGCTGAAGCATATAATTGTGAAAGTGTAGTTTCGTCTGATGATGTGAATCCGACGTATATGTATGGTCTGGACAAAATCGAATCTTTTATAAAGTCCAAGGACCATAAGGACATGTTGAAAAACCTTTTGGATGAAAACGATAAACTGAAACTAAAGACCGAAACCATACAAAAGTTTGACTCATTGAATGCCAACTTAAGCTCAGAAAATAAAATTGATGTTGAAAACGCATCTGAGCTCAATGAGGATGATGATATGAGTGAAATTTATGTAGAGGATGAAGTCGACTGTTCTGAGTTTGTCAAGAGCGAACCCGAAAACCACAAAAATCTTATTTCTGAAAAGTCTGTGGAGTTTGCTCGTTTGTCCCAAAATAAGTCCCCGATTCTAGAAGAAAAGGCAGTTGTGTACCAAAAGGTGAGAACAACACCAAATCAAGTGTATAAGGTCACAGGAGTAACCGAACATCAGACAGCCGAACTCACCGCCATTGTAAACGAAGATAATGCAGATGGTTGTGATGAATTTTTCTGGTCTGCTCCTATAGATAATGCTGACGAAACTGTAGGTCTGTCAGAGCGAACGTCCTGGAAAACCAAAGGCAGATATGTGTCGGAGCCGCTAAACAAGCCTGATAACTTCGACGTGCCACGTACTAGTGGTACAAGAGAAGTTCCTGTAAAAGAAGTCACTCCTTTGTGCAAAACATCATCAGTTCAAAGTGAACCGGCTGGCAAAAAGCAAAAGCAAAAAGCCAACATCCACCGACAGCCGAAGCAAGTAAAGGATCAAAAGCAGCAAAGGAATCTAAGATACAAGAAGAATCTCTCAGAACGAAAACAGTTTTGGCGATCTCAAAACGCCCATTTTTCTGATCATGACAGAAATTTAGAGAAAAGAGAAGACAGACCGCAAGAAAGGAATAACAACCGAAGGGAAAGGTTCGGTTCAGAGAACACAGCTACCGAAAGCATAGGTTCGGTTCCGAGAGCAAAAGCTGCCAAGGTTCAAGGTTCGGTCCCACTAATGACCAAAAACAAAAGGGCCACCTAGAACGTCAAGTCAAGAAAACTTCTCAGTCTAAATTCTCTCATTCTAATTCTTCTCAACCCCATTCTAAATCTAATTCTGTTCAAACTGAAATGCAAAATCTTCAACAGATTTGAAAGGAAAATCAAAGGTTTCCTCAGTCAAGAATGATCAAAAGCATTCCAAGGCCCAAACGCCTAAACCTGAATCCAAACTGACTGTAACAAATCCCAACAAAATTAAAGTTTTCACCATTAAGAAGAAAGATGAAACAACTTTAATAAAAAGAACATATCTAGTTGACATTTCTCTTACTATTCCTGTTCCTGTGAAAGCCTCACGTGGACCCAAGAAACTTTGGGTTCCTAAAACTGCTTGATTTTTGCAGGTTATCAGTGACGAGCAGTTCGACGAAGAATGGTATATTGATAGTGGCTGCTCACGTCACATGACCGGAAGGAAGGAAGAGCTGAGGGAATTCCGATCTCTTCCAAATGGCGGGAATGTCAATTTCGGGAACAACTCATACGGCACGATAAAAGGTTATGGGATGATTACAAATAGAGACTTCACGATTAGAAAAGTTGCATATGTTGAAGGACTACAGCATAACCTCATCAGTGTATCTCAACTTGTTGGAGGTACCCGTCTTAAAGTTTCATTTGATGATGAGGGTTCGGAAATAATAGAGAAGAAAACAAAAAGAGTGATTCTCAAATCAGAGCGCAAAGGCGAAATGTTTCCTCTCAATCTCAAACCTATCAAAGGAAATCCAGCTATTTGTCTATTATCCAAAGCACATTCTGACGAAAGCTAGCTGTGGCACCGAAGGCTCTCCCATCTCAATTTCAAGGATATCAACAAACATGTCACGGGAGGTCATGTTCGGGGTCTTCCATTGCTCAAGTTCGATCGAGAACATTTGTGTGCTGTGTGTGAAATGGGGAAGCAGAGTCGTCAAAGTCACCCATCCATCATAAACACTAAAGTCGTTGAACCACTTGAGTTGATTCACATTGACTTGTGTGGTCCATCGTCTATCGAAAGCATTGGTGGTAGCAAGTATATTCTTGTTATTGTTGATGACTTTTCACGTTTTACATGGGTGTTCTTTCTGAAGCACAAATCTAAAGCAACTCTCAAGCTAAAGATGTTCATCAAGCAGGTTGAAGTGCAGGTGAGGAAAGTCGTTCGCAACATCAGAAGCGACAATGGGCTGGAGTTTAAGAATAAATAATTTGAAGACTTTTTAGCAGAAAAAGGAACCAGTCACAAATTCTCAGATCCCTACACCCCTCAACAAAACGGAATTGTCGAAAGACGAAACCGATCTTTGTGTGAGGCAGCATGAACTATGCTAAGTTTCGCTTCTCTACCTCTATATTTCTGGGCTGATGCTATTGCTGCAGCATGTTTTACACAGAACAGGTCCTATCTCAATAAGCGTTTCACTCTTACTCCTTATGAGATCATCAACAACAGAAAGCCAAACGTCAAATTCTTCCACGTATTTGGCTCACGATGCTTTATCTTCAATTCTAAAGAACATCGTAACAAGTTCGACGTAAAAGTCGATGAAGGGATTTTTCTGGGATATTCTCTCACTTCGAAAGCATACAGGGTTTTAGACAAGTGTTCGAGGAAGATTGAAGAAACGTATTATGTGACTTTCGATGACAGCTATGTTGTGACAACCTGAAATTTCCATTCTGAACAAACCATTTGAAGACAATAGAAGTTGAACAGTTACAGTGAAAACTCAGATTTCGAGTATAAGTTTGGCAGTTTTCAGGATTTTACACCTAAGGAGATATTAGGAGAGTGGATGCACTAGGGTTTTATGCAACACTGTAATTCCAATACTCTAGGACATTAGAGTTCATTCCAAGAATAGAAATATTTTCTGCCAAAAATCTCAGGACTATAAATAAAATTTTGAACCAAATTGGTTCATTAGTTGAATTCCAATTAAAGAAAAGCCAAATTCTCTCTCACGGATGTTTGGGTTTTTATCCCAAATCGTGAGTATACTTCTCTAGTTGTTTTATAATACTTGTTATAAGCTTAATAACATAGATTACATGCCAAATATGTGAGATCCGGGACTTTACCGCCCAAGAACGTTCTTGGGGAGTAAACTCCATTTTAAGGTCCTAAAGGGTTCCAATGACCCTCAAAGCTTTAGAACTCGAACTAGGGGCCTCCAATTCATGCCTTATACCACAAAACAATTAGGAATCATGGCTAGAAAGGAGTTTACGGCCAAGGAGCTTCTTAGGCCGTAAACTCCAAGTTTTAAGTGCCAAAATGCTTTGAAACACTTCCTAAGGCTTAGATTAAATTAGGACAAGTACCCTAAAGTGTTTATATCCTAGCAAACATAAGAAATCACAAGGAAAAAGGAGTTTATGGCCAAGACAAACTCTTGGGCCGTAAACACCTAAAAAGGGGTCAAAGGACACCCTAACTCCTTCCTTAAGCCAGAGACAATTTGGGCATGTACCTAAATGAGTTATGGACTAGTTAAAACACTTAGAACTCCAAGAGTGAGGGAGTTTACGGACCAAAAGGTTCTAAGGCCGTAAACTCCATAAAATGGTGCCAAATGTTCCATAAACTCTTCTAAAGCCAAGTACAAGAGCCTAGTTTAGTTCCAAGAAATGTTAGAGACTTGAAAACACCATAAAACCCCTCCCAATGGAGTTTACGGCCGTAAACTCCAAGGGAATGTGGTCTCTGGGCCGTAAACTCCCCAAAGGAGTCAATATGGTACCCAAACACTTGTATAGCCTTGAAACAATTCACCACTAGAGTTGTAATAATTCTAAGCACCATTTCAAGCCTTGGTTGAGAGTTTACGGCCAGGAGTTTACTCCCCTGGGCCATAAACTCCCATGAATATGGTCATTAGACCTTAAACTCCCATTAGCCTCCTAGCACTTGACCAAAAGTGTTTTCCTCGCGCTTAAATGTTTATACTTGTATAATTGGTGTTTTAATCACTAATTATTTCTATACATATGTTTTCATATGTAATTAGGATCATTGTGTGTGTCTAAGTCTTCACTTGACACCAAGCACTTGCTCGATCCTTCCTTACAATAACAGTCCATTCAATTCCAGTCACTTACTACAAGTGAGTTCATACCCCTTAACTAATGTTTTAAACTATTTTTAAATGTTTTATGGGGGGGATACAAGTAGAAGTATGCTAGTTATTATATCAATCACATGCGATTAATAAGTAGAAATACGCTTGTTATTATATCAATCACATGTGACTAATATAAAACATTCAAAAGATTTGGCTACTCATGAGCAGTTTTACCAAACGGTTTCCTTTAAATGATTTTTATAAATGTTTTATATGTTTTAAACTACTTATTACACTATACATCTTACTCTGTACATTACCTTTCAAACTTATTTTCAACTGTGTTTCAAACAAATGTTTCCTTATACTTAAACTGTTTTATCAAACTTATGCCTTCAAATTGTTTTATAGATTGACATCAAGTCGATCTTTTCTTAAAATAATATTTCTGTTTCAAATGTCTTACAAAACTTATTTATGCTTTTACTACTTATAAATTGCATGCCCATATATGTATAGATATATAAGCAATGTTTAAAGGGCTTAGGAAGGCCATCCGCCCTATTTCCTTTTTCTCGATTTGGATGTGGTCTGGTGGGATTTCGGGTGACCGTCCGAAGGTCGTTTCCATATTAGTTATATATCAATTATACATATATAGACATAAAAGGTCCTTCCAGTTCATCCCATGCCCTTGGGTAGCAAGGGTATACATCCATGACCATACGTACCAGATAGATTACAAGTAAACTACCATATAGGTAGTTTAGGAAGATACTAGAACAATTACTAGAACGCGATATCATACAATGAGTCAGTTCATTCATGAGTCAATACTTTCTAAAACATTACTATACTTGCTAGGTAGAGAGCACGTACATTATAGCTAGAACAGTTCATTACATTACATATACAACTATACTAGGAAGAGAACATATACAATGATACTAGAACGATTACATTACTATACTTGCTAGGTAGAGAGCACGTACATTACAGCTACAACAGTTCATTACATTACATATACTAGAATACGTTAATTACTGTGATTTAAATCGGAGCATGACTTAAATGTCATGGCCCGAGTTGTAGCCAGAGTCTCTTGAAGGGAGAGCGTGAGTTTGCGTATAGTTCTATAATGGATTGACTATCCTACACCTTGCTGCTAGCTACAGCGGGACCTGCAGGTCTGTGGGTGCCAAACGTCATACATTATTTTCGACCATTCTTATGTCGTTGTAACCAGTCTATAGTATGAGTTTGTGTATAGATCTATACTGGATTGACTATCCTACACCTTACTGCTAGCTACAGTGGGATCTGCAGATCTGCGGGTGCCAAACGTCATTCCTTATTACGACCATTCGTATGTCATTGTTACCAGTCGATAGTATGGTACAATTTATCACATAATGCCTTAGCCTAAAATCCGGTTTAAGGTAGTTAGTACGGTAGTAGTCCTTTTAGAGCTACGTTTTAGTACTACATAAATTTTCCCATTACATATTTTTAGTGATAACCTCACTTAAACATTAATGTACAAACTATATTTTTGGATAATGATAGTTATACTTTGGAAAATACATACTCTTACAAGAGACACACATACAGAACAGTTAGGTCTTGGTAGAAGACACCTTCATATACTAGAAGGAATCATAGGGATTCTAGGGTTTTTCAAACACTTACAGTTCATATACACTTTCAAATACTTACAATACAGATACTTACAAATTCTTACATACAAATACTTAAATACAAATTAAGACACTAAATACTTATGATCTCACCAGCTTCAAAGCTGATACTCGCTTTCAAAATTACTTGTATCCTCAGGTCATCATAGATAGGTACCGATGCAAGGAGAAAGGAAGATGGAGCTTGTTCAAGACTTATCTTTCATTTTGATTTATGCTTTAGTGTTTATCAAAATTTGACAGAACACATTTGTTTAATAATTATATTATTAATGAAATGGATGATGTTGTTGCTTGTTTACTACTTTACATTGTTGTTGATATTATACATGACGTCCTCCGCCCCAGAACATTTCCGCCGTTCTTGGTTTTGGGGTGCGACATATGTCAAGAAGTTGAAGGCCACGGAAGAAATAGTTGGAGAAATCTTCTCTCAAACAGGCCAAGTCACAGCCTCGATTGCAAATTTGTTTGAGCAGTTTATGGAGTTGTTCGATGAACCGGAGAAGGCAACTCTCTCAGAAGCTAATGCAGCAGACAACAAAGTTGATCATCTGAAGCAAATCGTCGATGACGCTGCCAAACGACTGGGTGAAGGAGAATTAGTTCCAACTGAACCTTCTCAGCACGGTGCTTCAGTTGAGGGGGAGAATCCATCTTCTTCAAAACAGCCAAGTTCACAGGTTGAGGGGGAGAACTCTTCTCCAGCTGCACCCGAAAGCTCTACGGCACCCGAAGGTACTGCAACACCCGAAAGCTCGACACCACCCGAAACTCCTGTAGCACTGGAAAGTCAAGATTTACCTGAAAAGTCATCAGTCGAGGGGGAGAATACCGATATGTTTTATGACGATGACAGTCAATCTGAATTAGAAGAGATGGTATATGCTGAATTAGATCCATCCTATGATCCAAATTACCCTCCTCTTGTCAAATGGACTAGAGACCATCCTGTTTCACAGGTTGTGGGTAATATCTCTGAAAAAGTCCAGACCCGATCACAACTGTAGGCAAAGCAAACATCTTTATTTTCAAAAGTAGAGTTCTGTATGTTTAACTCCTTCGTCTCAAAAATTAAACCAAAGACAGTGAACACTGCTCTTGATCACTCTGATTGGGTTCAAGCCATGCAAGACGAACTTAATGAGTTCGAAAGAAATAAAGTTTGGCGCCTCATTCCAACTCCTCAAGATGCCTCGGTTGTTGGTCTCAAATGGGTCTTTAGAAATAAAATGGACAAGGAAGGCAATGTAATAAGAAACAAAGCTCGACTAGTGGTGAAAGGATACTGCCAGGAGGAAGGAATTGGTGATGAAGAAACTTTTGCTCTTGTAGCTAGGCTGGAATCTGTTCGAATATTTCTTGCCTAGGCTGCACACAAGAACTTTGAGGTCTACCAAATGGACGTAAAGTGCGCATTTCTAAATGGAGAACTCGAAGAAACGGTGTATGTGGAACAACCTCCTGGATTCATGAATGAAAAATATCCCAATCACTGCTATATTCTGGACAAAGCAGTTTATGGACTGAAACAAGCACCTAGGGCCTGGTATGAAACGCTAACCAAGTTTTTAAAGATGTCCAAATTCAAACAAGGTTCGGTTAACCCAACCTTCTCTCGTAAGAAGGAAGGTAACCACCTTATGATTGTTCAAATCTATGTCGATGATATCATCTTTGGCTCAACGAATCCTAGCTTAGCAACTGAATTCAGAAAGCTGATGGAGACTAAATTTGAAATGAGCTCAATGGGTCCAATTAACTTTTTCCTTGGTTTAAATATTAGACAGGGACCCGAAGGCATCTTTATTAATCAGGAAGCTTACACCAAAACTCTTCTTGCCAAATTTGGCATGATGGGAGACTCAAAGGTTAAAGTTCCAATGGCGTTCGACACCAAGCTCACTCCATCCTTGGATAAGCCAGCAGTCGATATTACGCAATATCGCCAGATGATCGGTTCTCTAATGTACCTTACTGCTAGCAGGCCTAATATAATGTTTTCTGTTTGTTATTGTGCTAGATTTCAGGCAAATCCTCGTGAACCTCATATGCTTGCAGTAAAGAACATACTCCGATATCTCAAACGAACTACCTCTCTCGTTTATGGTATCCATCAAACTCAGGATTTTTCGTTCAAGCCTACTCAGATGCAGACCTTGGAGGTTGTGGACTAGACAGGAAAAGCACCACTGGAGGCTGCCAATTCCTTGACAGGAAGTTGGTTAGCTGGCAATCAAAGAAACAGACTTGTGTATCTTTGTCTACCGCTGAAGCAGAATACATCGCAGCTGCCTCCTGTACATCTCAAGTGATTTGGATCCAAAGCCAACTCCGGGACTATGGACTCAATATGAAAAAGATCCCACTATATTGCGACTCTGAAAGTGCAATTAGGATCTGTCATAACCCATTGCAACATTCCAAGACTAAGCACATCGCACTAAGGTATCACTTCATTAAGGATCATGTGGAAGATGGGAACGTCGAAATTCATTTTGTTTGAACCACTGATCAACTGGCTGACATCTTCACCAAAGCTCTTCCTGAAGCATCTTTTAACAAAATTCTACAAGGGCCTGGAATGATGGAATCGGAGTCAGTACCAAAAATTACCTCTCAAGATCAAAAGTAAGAAGCGATATAGACCGAACGTTCGGGTTCGGGTCTCTTGTATGCCGAAATAGACCAAACGCTCGGGTTCGGGTCTTGATCTGGTATACCAAAATGAACCGAACGCTCGGGTTCGGTTGAATCATCTGATCTTCGCCTATCACTCAAAGGTGGTTTTCTTGGTTGTAAATCTTTTGTATTATTTTTCCAAAATTCATTTATCTTATTGTCAAAGTTCTTTTCTTTTTTAAACTTATTTTTTCGGGAAACCGAAATGGACCGAACATTCGGGTTCGGTTCCAAAATTTTTCTCACCCGAAATAGACCGAACGCTCGGGTTCGGTTCCAAAGTTTTCTCAACCGAAATAAACCGAACGCTCGAGTTCGGTTCCCACATTTTTTTTGTATAATTTTTTTATGTCTTAATTTTTTTTATCAAAAATTCCAAAAACCAATTTTTTTATTTATTTATGTCCTATTCAACTCGATCAAAAATTCCAAAAAAAATTTTCTTTCGTAAATTCAAAAATTCCAAAAATATTTTTTTTGGCTCTTATTTTTTTTATGTCTCGTTTTGGGTAAATTATTTCACTAGCTAAGTGTCCCTAGAGGCATGCTGCTGTATGTGTCCAAAGCCTCATCTGATTCTGAATAATAGCCTTACTGACTTGGTACAAACAAACCTTGTCTTCCCAATTAGGCTCTCATAATTATTCTAATCATGAGCTACCTAACTCTCTTCTCACATGAGATAAGAGTTGTCTGCTTGGTCCCTATCTTATAGAAGAGGTACTTTGGTTTCTTTACACCACCTACATTACTTTTCTTCATCACACTCGCTTCACAAACGTAACCCTTGAGACTCTCAGACATTACCACTGAGGTTTATAGCACAATTTCTGCGTTCATGATCTTAGCTTCGTGTCACTACGTGCCAAGTGAAACCCAAAATTCAATACCTATTATGCATTGATGGTGAACAATTAATTTGCTCTAGCTTTCACTAATGAATTGACGAACTTCTCCATAGGGGTACTACATAAAATCTCTATTTTTTTTTAGTGGTTCCTATGAAATTGTTAAGTCCAATAACAATTCTTCCCTTGGGATCCAGTTTTATTTTTTTGAGATTTCACACATATATTAGTTTACCTTGCCAATTGAATTATCTCCAACCTACTTGTTCAACAGACTACATTGGTCTCACAAGTACTTCGTTCGATTTCTATCTTATATCAAGATTAGGAATTCTGAATCGAAGCGAAAGCCACCCTCATAAGCCTAATTAAAAGAAGCCTTTCAACACTTCTTAATAAATGTCTGATTGTTATTCAACGGGAAACCACACAAACACTTTAAAGTCTCTCTTGACTTTGAAGGAAGAGATTCGTGCCCGGGATCCATTGTTTTGTGTCTTTATTGACATCACATAATCCCTCAAAAAGTGTTGCTTTATTTCTTTTTCTTTTACACACTAAGCACGAAAATCTTTTTGATTTTCCAAAATTCAGGTTTCATTAATTCTAAGGAATTTTAATTGGATTGGTTGTATTAAAGGTTGTGGTTAATATTGATCCACGTAGGGATTTTACTTTAAAAGATGCCGTTTTACTCTAAAGAGATAAGATGACGACATGATGACTCAGGCGGGAGTCCAATCGCTTTGATTTCAAACGGCGCAAGAGGAAAAGCGTGCGAATTGGAACCGTTTCATCTCCAAACGGCACCTGATGGGAAGGCGTGTAATTAGGGCCTGACATTCTCTCTCATGCGTGATCATCGGCAACCCCAACTGTCACGCGTCAGTCACCTCCGAAAAACCCTTCGTTTTTCAATCGAAGATTTGGGAAGATTTTTCTCTCTCCTTTACCCACAGTATAAAAGGCAATGTGATCCACCGTTTACCTCTTTACTACAACTAAATTCCCAGAGAGCAAGAAATCCTTAAACCTTTACTGTTCATCACCTCTCCCACTTTCATTCAACAATGACGGATTCTTCATCAGTTCACACAACCTCTCACATCTTGCCCATTCGCCCACAGTAGAGTTTGATCATTGATCTCACTCCCCAGGTGTACGATGCATTCATGTATCCCATTATCAAATGCCTGAAGTACTCCTCCATCGCTCCTGCTCTCACCAGGGCTGAAGTTGTTCCAATGGAGTTCCTGTCACAAATTTTCGCCACAGCACACTACGACAAGGTCGTCGACAGGATTTTCTTCGATGTCTTTGAGCACAAGGCGTCGATTTCAAAGCAGAGGTTTTGCTCGTTGTTAGGGTTTGACGTTGATTCTTCGAGGGTTAATCCGGAAACTATTCCTATGGGTCATCTGTTCAACATGTTCTACAACATGGGGTACACTGAGGTGCTCACTACTGTCACAAAATTCAAAAAGTCGTGCCTGCCCCCACAGTGGAATGGGATGTTCACTGTTCTTTTCAAGGGCTTATCAGAAAGAAGTGTTGGATCCGATGGGGCTAGTCGTCTGTTCCTCTCCATCATGTACGGGATCTACAATGGCATCAACATGGACTACGGGTCAGTCCTATGGAAACAACTTATCCAGAGTCTCTCTTCGACCTCCCGACACTCAGAGATTTCATATGCCCGATTCTAGACTATTGTCACGAAATCGGGGATGGACAAGTACCACGTTCCCATTGTCGCTGGTGCTCCAATGTCTTCGATTGGTACTTTCCATACCACGAAGATCATTGTGTCAGATGCATCGAAATTTCCCTTCAACGGGTCTCTCCCGGAAACGATGTATGGTGATGTTCCGGCTGACAGCAGGATTATCAGAACGTACAAAGAGTTCAAACGTTCCGGTCCGAGGGATCTTACTCCAGAGTTGCTGAAATCAATCCATGATGCTGACAAGCCTGCTGCTAGAGGCAAGAACTCTGACAAGGGAAAATAGGTGGCAAAGGGGGCGAAAGGCCCATCTCCCAAGAAGAGGAAAAATACCAGAGTTGCTTAATCTCCACCGCAGAAGAGGAGAAAAACCCAACCGCGATGAAAGTTGATTATCGCTTCATCCTCAAGCGAATCTGAGGACGAGGGTTCTGGTTCGGATGGATCTCAACGTGGAAACACTCCATGACGTTTGCCTACCCCAGAGATACATATTTCTACTTCTCCTATCTCTTCTCCACCCATTACAATTCCTATTTCTATTCCCCCCATAACCTCCACCACTCAAATACCACCTACTTCCATCCCAATACCACCACCAATCTTCACCGAAGCAACAACCACCACCACTGCAGATGTTAGAACCAACGTATCTGATATGGGGATTCATACTGACGCACCAAAAACCACCTCAGCACCCGAACCCACACCAACAACCGAACACACCACCCAACCTGAAACTACTACTACTACTGAGCCTACAGTTTCACCACCACCATCTTCTCCTGCTCATGCTTCAGAGGAAGAAGAACCACTCCTTGGCGGGGAGAATATGACTTTTGATTCGGTCTACTATAGTCCGTTTCAAGTTCAAAGTGACGAAGATGACGACGCTCCTGTCACCAAAAGGCATCTCAAGGAACTACATGACAAAATCGACTCGCTCATCGCCTCCTCTTCTACTTCTCAGTCCTCCATTATCTAAAGCTGCAATTCAGAAAATTGTTGATGCTTTTTCCAAAGCTCATCAAGTTTCCCTTGATTCCGCCACTGCAGCCATAGATGCCTCAACCAAAGCTTGTGAGGCAGCGACCGAAAAAGTCGATAAACTATTCATTGATGCTTCTTTCTTGTTGAAATCTTTACAGGAAAGTGCTGAAGCCACCAAGACTACGCTGGAACCTATTATCAACCAGTTGGCTACATCAGTCGCTTCTGAGCTGAAGTCGTTCGCTTCGCTTCATCAAACAATCTCTGACGACAACTCAGCTTTCAGAACCACCATTGAGGAGCGTCTCTCCAAGCTTCAAGAAGACTTAGCTGCCGAGAACTCTCTCATGGATGCTCTCGCAAGGAAGACTACCACTCTGAAGGTCAAGAGTACTCAGCTCTCCAACTGTCAACAGGAGATTGACTCTCTTCGATCTAAAAGAGAGGTGGTAAAATCGTGTGTTTCGGATGTCCACTCTGCTATCTCCAACATCCTTGAAGCACATGACCCCATCATCAATTATTCAGTACGTCGTACCCTTGCAGAGAAGCTCGCTCCCGCCCTTTCTCTACTCAGCAAAATCGAAGGGCTACTTGATTTTTTGTCCATTCCGAAACAAGGGGGAGAAAAAGAACAAGTGTCTCAACCACCTCCTACTTCAGCAACTCACACAACCGAACCTCCTCCAGTAGGCCAAGCCTCCGGTTCTGGTGTGAAAGACAAAGGCAAAAATATTGTTGAGGAGAGTGATGATGATGATAAAGAGACAATTGCCGACCTTCTGAAGCGTCAAGGTCGAGATAAAGAGACTGACATCAGTGCTCGTGTGGCTAGAGAGGCTGAAGAAGCCGAAAGAAGACAGAAAGAAGCCCACGACCTTCTTGACAGTAGGAAAACTCTTTTTCCTCCATGGACTCTTGAGAGGCTGATTAAAGAAGCCATTGACACACCAAGTATCTTGTGGCTAGAACCTATGATCTCCACAGATCGTTCTAACACTGTCGACTCACAGTTCGACATGCCACTGACCCGAAAGGCGTTTGTTTTTCATGCCTTTGACAACATTGCAGAGTTCCCTCATCCTCATCCACAGGTTGATCAGGACTTAATCAAATTTTATCTGAAGGCCGCTCAACCCCAATACTAGACTTGGAGTGCTCAGAAAATTGTCAATGTTCGGGTCCTGAAGCCGTACAAGGAAGGCAACTTCACCAATGTTCGGTTCAAGGTACTAAGGGGATCTGCCAAAGCCAAACATGCCATCTCACTTGCAGATCTTCCCAACCTTAATCCCCATGATTGGATTATCTTGCACAACATCCTTCTTACAAACGAAGCTGAATATGGTCCGATCATCGACCATTTTAAGAGGATGCTTGTATGCTATATCATGGAAGTTGCTTTGATGGATCAGGAGATTGCGAGCGTATTTAAGAAGAAGCCTACCATATCTCCTGTTGGCTCTGCCAGTGATCTCAACATGATGCAGATGGGGAAGATTGACCCAAAGAGAAACTCCGTCATGTTTACCAGGAACGAAGGACTGAAATGTCTTTTCGCCATGGCAGACAAACATCTCTACACCACTGCATGTTTGGAACACGTTTTAGGGATCATCCATCGATGCAAGCAGAACACAGCGGATGATATCAAGTACTTTGATGATATGATTCAATGGTACATTTGGTTCAGACAGACTATCCTTGATCTTATCACACATCTGTTTGATACCGTAAAGAAGGCTCCCGCTGCTGGCCCAAGCAAGAAGAAGAAGTAGTCTCGCTCCAATTTGACGCAAAGGGGGAGATTGTTGGGTCGTATTTTGTGTTGCGTCTATTGGGCTCGTTAGCTACTCCAATATATATCTCCGGTATGGGCCTGTCCATCCGTGAGTTTAGTAGGGTTTAGTATATATAGATGCTTGCATGCATCCTAGAACGAGAGGACGATTAGTAACGATTAGAGTATTATTGTTTAGCAGATTTATCGTTCTTGTTTTTGTAATCCTAGAATCCTCTACAGTGGAAGTTCTTAGTCGAGCTCTGCTGAGGATCGAGTAATCTAATCATTCGACACATCTTGATTCATAATTGTGTTTTGTTCATTGTTTTTACATTCATCGCATACTTATTACAAAGATCTTATCAATCAAAGAGTTAATTAATAACTCATCAGTCAGATTTCCGCAGACCGTCATGAGGTACCACTCGTTCAGCAGCCCAAGTTCGAGCATCGAGGCTAAGGACGAGTACAGCTCACCTATCGCTATTCAGTGTATACGCGAGGGTGGTATATGATTATGATTACGTAGACCTAGTATGTGTGTTTCCGCCCTAGCTCCTGTTCCTCGTTGGGTTGTGGACCTGGGGCACAGTCGCACATCTGACCGTCTTACAAACCCTAATCATATACGACTTGTATACTCAAGATAATGGTAGATGGACCAAGTATGAAATCCTATGATGAACACTAGGGCAAAAATTTCTAGGTCTACGAGTGAGTATTCTGCAAATCAAAGGAGCACAACCCCAGTAGTACTGTAAGAAAGCTAATTTCGGGACGAAATTCCCTCTAACAGAGGGATGATGTGACAACCCAGAATTTTTTTCCTTTGAAGACACAATCAATCAACTCAACTGAGTGTCAAACTCATTATTACGGAGTGCTATCTCAGTTAAAGGTCATTCTAAGGAGTTTTGAGCCTAATACACTTAAGGAATAAGTGTTAGAAAGTACCTGCTAGACCCACAGTGTAGCAAATCGAATCTTAACCTCTTCTAAATGAGTTCACGGTCAAAAGACCATGAGTTTACGGCCGTAAACTCATGTGGCCGTAAACTCAAGAGGATATATAAGGTTGTGGGTCATTTCTAGTCATTTCTTCCTTACTTGGCCGATTTTTCCTCCAAATCCTCTCAAGTATCATCAAGACTTTCACCTTAGATCTTCAAAAGAGTAAGTATTCTATCCCTTGATTAGTTGATACATCTTATTAACTAGCTACATACATTGATTTCATCCATGGAAATCATGTTTGTTTAGATCTTCAAGTTACACCAAGAACACACACTAGTGTTCTTGGCCAATATCAACCCTTTCAAGCTTCTAGATCGTAAGTACTCTTCCCTATAGTTCATATCTATTTAGGACCCATGTTTAGACACTTAAAAACATCAAGAACACAAGATCAACTGGAGTTTACGGCCAAGCCATCTCCCATGGCCGTAAACCCCTTTAAGGTTGCCATTTTGGCCATTAACCCTCCTAGATGCAAAGCTAGTGACCCAGGACCCTTTATGGATAAGTGTAGGACCTTAAACAACTCTCATAAGCATAAGTGGGCATGATTTTATGGTTGTAAACTCCCGAGGTCCATAAACTCATCAAAGGCCTAAAAGAAGGTGGTCTTCCTCATCCTAGTGTAGAGCAAAAGTCCCTAAAGCTTCCCTAGCCTTCAAACTTGCAATTATACATGAGGGACCATGAGTTTATGGCTGTAAACTCCCTTGGGCCATAAACCCATGGTAGTAAACTCATGTGAGTGCCATTCTACCTTCCTTTGTTGAATCACATGTGATTCCAACACATGGTCAAGGTGTTTCCTAGTCCCGGAAGGAGTTTACTTTCATATAGTTGGTTATAAACACTATATTCATGCCCATTTGTGTCATCATATATCATTTAGGATTTGTTGTGTCTCGGGACTTCATTCGTGGAACTTCTCATCCTTACACATATAACCGTTTGAATCACCCACATCAGGTGAGTTCATACCCCGTAATGAATCTTTTAACTGTTTTAAATGGTTTTAAGGGGGGGGGGATAAAAGTTGAACACAATGACAATTGTGTAATTAATTGTTATAAACTTTTTTCAAAATGTGGCTTATCTCTTCTATAAGTAGTCAAAACATTTCGAAAACTATTTTACAGTTATGTTGCTTTATAGTTTAGCAAAACTTCGTTTTTAAAGTATAAACATAACTTGCTAGTAAAATGAGTCTTTTTAATAACAGTTCAAGTAGAATACTAGTAAACTATAATGGGTATAGTTTAGAGAGTCAGTTCATGTGACATCCCCATTTTCACGGCCAGAAAAGGCCGATTTTTGTTTACGCTTTGTTTGAAAATCAGAGTAACATTTTAAATAAAAGTGTTGCGGAATTTATCCCAAAACAAAATATGATAAAGATTTATCAAAAGCATTTCCAAGGAAATGTATTTCATTAAAAGACTTGGTATGTCATGTTTGATACAGATCAAAAGGATAAACAGTACAATATAAGCCTTACTACATTATTTCGTATCTACATGCCTATATCCGTAATCCCTCATCCAAAACATCACATCTATGCTCATGCGCCACTACCTGTAATACAGGAAACTGAGTGGGTCAGGCTGGGGAGCCTGGTGAGCACATAGGGTTTTCAACCCACAATAAATAAGTTTATTAATTTCATCAATCAAGAATAACCCGATTACCCATTTCCGTTATCCTCACTTTACGTCCCTAAAAACCTATCATAAGGGACCTAGCCTAAGGATCATCATCGGGCTGGACACTACTGCTAAGGCAATTCTTCAGCAATAAATGTCCTAAAGGCAACCATATGGGGGATGGAGTACACCGTTGAACACATCGTTCACAACCACCTACAGGTTGCGAGCCTGCTAGTGTTCCACTGGACTGTCTAGAAGAGTCTGTGGTCGTCATCCATACTCCGCTAGATGACAGACTCAACAACATCAAAATCGAGGCCTCTCATCATTTTATCACACATCACCTGTTACATCTACCCATGTTTTACCCCACCATTTTCATAGATATAAAATACATATACAGTTTAAATCATTAAAAACATGTATAACAATGTTCATCAAGCATAGATAGCAAGTATTCAGATAATATGCACACATAGCACGTACTTTATATAAAATACTTCATATCTATGTGTAAACTGAAAGTAACTATGCACTCACCTGAAAGGTGGTGACTCAGCACTCAGACAGCGCTTCGATACTCTCAAAACAATTTTCCTTCGATAAAACCTAGTACCAATACCACTAGGGTTTAGTCTAACGATAACCGTGACAAATTAATAGTCTGACTATTATTATTATTATTATATAATCGTTAAATAACAGTCAATATAATTCATAATAATAGCCCAAATAATTATTTTAAGGACCTAATAATATTCCTATAATTATTTGAAAGCTATATTAAAAATTGCGTAAGCGTAGCTCACTTACAGCGGATTTTAAAGAAAACCGGGCTTTGCTCGGAGAAGCGTTTTCGAAACCGAAAGAACCTTTTTCTCGAGATTCCGGGAGCCTCGGGGCTTCCCTCGGGTGCTAGGGGGTTTACCTAGGGTTTAGGAGGGTTTAGGGCACTTAGAGAGAGAAAAAAACTAGAGAGAGAATGATTTTTGTATGAAAAAATGAAGCTGCCTCGGCCCCCTTTTATAGCCTGCGAGGCCTCGGTACGCTGGGCGTACCTCGGACCTACACTAGGCGTAGTTCTTCGTTCGTACAACACGCGTCGAGAAAGGACTGGGTCATCGTGGCGTAATGTGGACCGAGGGAGAAACAGGACCTCTGCGCGTTTCGAGCCTCGTACGCGAGGTGTAATCGTATGCTGGGCGTCCGATGCGAACGTTGGGCGTATGCAAGGACTACGTGTCATCCATCCGAAGCGATGCGTAATCAGCAAGCGACGATCCAGATGCTGCCACGTCATCAACTTCGCACCAGATTCGTGATTTTCTACTCCGACTTCTAAAAATCATAACTGTCGCATACGAGCTCCGTTTTTGACATTCTATATATCCACGCGAAGGTAGGAACGTACTCTACAACTTTCGTTTTGACACCGTCGGCTAATTACGAATTTATTTTAAAATTTATATTATTAACAGGCCGGGACATGATTGGTCCGTTAAATTCTCATAACTTCTTCATCCGATGTCCGTTTTCGCCCATCTTTTTCTCGTTACGCTATTCTTAACGAGATCTTCGATTTTCGTTCAGGTCACGTCGGCTAAAAACTGCTCGATCTATTATTGGAATTTCGGGTTGTACACTGCTAATCCGAAACTTCAAAAAATCATAACTTCTTCATACGAAGTCAGATTTGGGCGTTCTTTTGATGGACACTCTCAGTTTAACGCATTCTACGACTTTCATTTAGATTGCTAAGGCGAAATCTCGCCCTATTGTAAATTCACTATTTACGCTTCCCGGTGTCGTGCCGGTTCTGTCGCGAAACTTCAACGTGTTATAACTTCTTCGTTATAACTCGGATTTCGGCGTTCTTTATATCCCCGAAATCCATGTTTCAACCACTACAACATTATATAAAGATATCGGGCTTATCTCACACTTTAATTTTGATGCTTATTTTTATTCTTTATTAATTACATATTTATAGTTAAATAATAAGCACATAATTCACATAATACTCATATATTTCATCTTTATTACTTCAAAAGAGTTACAAGATTTGACCTAGACTATAACATTGTCTAAAAATGATTAGCCCTGAAACCCGGGCGTTATAGTTCATACTAGATACAATACACGATAACATAAGAGAACACACAATAAAGAGAAACAGGGAGGAAGATACAATACACGATAACAGAACAAACATAATAAGGTGCTATAGCATGGAACAATTACAAGATCTAACTATACCAATGAATCACTAACGCATTATTCTAAACAAAAGGTGATAGTTATATTGGGTATACATGATCATATAATCATAATGTGGATGTTCACGGCTTGCAATCATTGCAGGGGTCGCGTTTTGTTCCCAGAATCTTTTGACGGGGAGAGCGTTTAGTATGGGATCTAGCCATCACATTATAACTTACTACTAAATTTAAGTCAATTAGTACCATAGTAGTCACTCTATACAATACTACAGTACTTATATTTTCCAAACGACAAACGGAACAGTCGGGTCTAGTACATTCAGTAGAAAGGGACCATAATGTTAATCTTATGATTCCTTAATCTATACATTAAGGGATATATATATATAAATGGTATCCGACAGATAATAGGATGTGTGCCTTCCGCTTTATTTCCTGTTCCTCGTTGGGTTGTGGGCTTAGAACAGATTCACCCAACCTATTATCTATTCAATTTTAGTTATATATATGTTCTGTACACATTAAGTCATCATAAGGGGTACCAGGTATGGGTCAGGTCATAGGACACAAATTCAATGCACAATTTTCTAGTACAAAGCATACTTTTCAAATCATATCTTTCAGTACAAAAAACTAGAAACTTCCTAGTAAACGGTTTAATCCATTTTATTAAACCAGTGTAGATTTAAAGGACTTTAGGTGATCGACTCTATAATACCTTGTTGGATGTGTGCCTTTCGCCTTATTTCCTGTTCCTCGTTGGGTTGTGGGCTTAGGGCAGATACACCCAATTAACTATCTATTCAATATTAAATTATGTATAGCCAGTATAAACTAAGTGATTATAGAAGTAGTCATTGTGGTCACTATTTTAATATAAGAAATAAGGGTTTTCTTAAATAATATTTTCATAAATTATAAAGGAACTATTACAATTAACTCCATGAGTAACAAACGAATACACCGGAATTATATACATCAAGGACCTAACAAAAAATGAGATGTGTGCTATCCGCTTTACTTCCTGTTCCTCGTTGGGTTGTGGATTTAAGGCAGATGCGCACTGTCGATTGTTTGTTTACTCCAAGTTGTATATAACTTGTATTCATTTAGTACTCATAGAAAGGATTGTAGAATCATAATCTTACGTACCTTTCATCTAAATAGGAAACATATGATTTTCTAGAGGAACAAGCCAACTTTTCTAAAAACAGAACTTATAACTTACTTCATTTTCTACTACATTTTTCAACAACTTTCTACAACTTGCATACATCACTAAAATCTTATGAACTCACTAGCTTAATTACTGACAAACTCTTGTAAATAACTTGTATTCTCAGGAAACTAGTAGACAGGTACTCACGCTGGGAATTCAAAAGATGGAGCAGTATAGCTCCAAGTCTTGTTTTGTCATTTTGCTTATGTACTCTATGTTTTGTGAACACGCACTTTGTAAACACTTTATTTCTAATGAAATGGTTGTTATTTACTTGCTTACTATGATACATGTCTTGTGATACTAAACATGGCATCCTCCACACCCAAACGTTTCCTCCGTTCCGCTTTTGGGGTGTGACAAATCATGACTTAGACATATCAAAACTCTATGTTAATGATCTTGTTTCATGAGACTGTGATGAAAGTGAAACCCAATTATCGAAATTTTTAAGGAATTGACGGGGAACTATGTTCTAGATTTTAACGGAACATTTGTTTCAATACCCAAATTTCGATATTCCAAATCATATTCTTTCTTTATCAATGATCTTGATCAAATGTTCGTAACCCATGAATTTTGTTACACAATAGGATCCAGCTGAAAGTCATTTTTCTTTGAATATGATTTTTGTGGGAGTATCAATTCTTTCATATGTCACTTTCAAATTGATTCCAAAGCATACTTGTCACTGACTACAATGGTCATACAAGTAATTTCTGTTACAATTTCTCACCTTATGTTTAGACTGATATGTAATGAAATTTATAAGCCACTCACGAAGCCTTGAAAAAGAAGCCCTTCGATACTTCTCTATAAGTATTCGATTGTAATTCACGGGAAACCACACAAGCTGTTGATTATTTATCTTGATAATTAACGAAGTAACTTTTTCCTTTGTGTCGAAATTTTATTTTTCGACATCACAGATCCAAAATTTTCATTAGTTTTCTTCTTATCTTATTTTCTTGGCACACTGCACTCATGAAATCCTTAAGGTTCTGAGTATTACTTACTCAAGCTGATGATTTCGAAAGTTTGGCTTATGACTTCATCTCTAATCCCAAAGACAAAAGAGCGTAGCCTCCATGCCGAAGGTTTTCAATCTTATCCACTTGGTACTCACGAACAGTTTGATGTGACAGTTTGGCAACGTGACCCGACTTTCAAGGAACTTTATCTGACGTGGTGTGTTTAACGGCTAGTGGTGCGACTTTCAAGGACAGACGTGGCTTACTCATTAAGGAAAACGTTTGGAATTCAATTGGGGTTACTTAAAAAAGGAAGTTGTTCTCTTCTTTTACAAACACGCGTTCAAATTCACAGACGATCAAAAAGCCCTAACTTTCTCTAATCTTCAAGAATTCTCAAAACCCTAATCAATAGCGGCTGATTCAACCACTACTACAGTAGAAGTTATCTCGCAACCTATCATGGATATCCAAAGCACTAATTATCAGGTTAAAGGTGATGTCTCACAGTACCCTGAGGAGTTGAAGAAGTTGATCGTTGCTCTTCAACATTCTGGTCTTGCAACTGCCATGTCCAATTCTTTCGCTGTTCCGTTGACATGGTTATCAATGGCTGGTTCTACTGCTTCTTACAGCAAAGCCACTGATGTAATCACATTCAATCTGTTGAATGAGTAGCAAATTCGACTCACAAAGAAATTGTTTACTCAGATATTGGTAATTCCAAATTTACCTCCATTCTTTAAAGCTACTAATGCTCAAGTAATGTTCAAGTTTAACGAAATGGGTCACCAGCCACCACTTGTTAAGATCAGTGATTTCAAGAAATCTGGTCTTCCTTGTATATGGAATTTCTTGTTTGGGATTTATCTTCGTTGTTTAACTAGACGAAGTGTTGGGCTTGACAAAGGGAGAATGGAAGTTTATGCAATGGCAGTTAGGTTGTATTATGATCTCAATGTTGACTGTTGGATAAGGTGTCTAAGTCCATAACTATTTCTGGTCAGTACTTGACCCGACTCGGCATGGTCCATTTGGGTTGCATGGCACCATGCAATTGGATACACTAAATGAGAGAAATAACACTTGGAGATTATTAATATATTATAAGTTCTAATATATTAATAATATTATTTGATTAGTTTGATCAAGAATTAATTTAGAATTAATTAAGTGATCGAAAGATAACTAATTAAATACATGGGTTGATTATGTAAATCATCCATATCTTGTATAGTGGGCTAAGAGGCTCCATGGATTATCAAGTTGGGTTCCACCCATAGGATGCTCCATGGGAGTTACAAACCCATGGGTCATGGAAATGAAGAGTCATGACACATTAGGGTTTACATGGTGTAACTTTAGATGTCTCAACACTATATAAGAATCCCATTCTTCACCAAAATGGGCTACACATATGAAACAAGAGGGCTAGGCCTATTTCAAGAAGTGTGTATTCTCTCAAAAGTCTTTCCAAGAGCATTTGGTGTTGTGTGAAGCATTTGAGGCATCACACTTTGGGTTCTAGGCTCACAAGGTTTCAAGGAACATAAGCAACAAGAAGGTAAGTTATTCTATCTTTCATTCAAGTTAAAAATTGTTCCCCATGTATGCTAGATAGGAATATAACCTTGGAATTCAACTTTGCATGATAATTAGACAAACATAGATCGAAGGTTATTAGGGTTGCATGTACACTTAGGAAGTGTTAGAATGCTCAAATCCCATCAGTGGTATCAGAGACTAGGTTTGTTTGTTTGTTATTTGTGCTAAAAAGTTGAAAAAAGTCGAAAAGCTTGTTGTCTGCCTGATGAACTCGCCGAGTCCATGGGGGGACTCGCCGAGTTTACTTGTATCTTCAACCTACTCGCCAAGTAGGTTCATGCACTCGGCGAGTAGGAGCCTCAGAATGCAGATTTTCGACTTTAGTTGCTGGAAATGGACTAGAAACATTACCCTAAACTGTTTTGGTACTTGAAAACTGAATTTAGATAGAGTAATGTCTTTCCTAATCCATTTACAACAACTAGTTATCAAAGTTACAAAGTTTTAAGTGTAATTTTGATTCATGATAGTGTTCATGTTCATGTTCTTGATCTTATGATGTTTAGATGATCATAGGAATTGTTTGTAACCTATGTGGTAGATTAATTCATAATCATTATGTGTTTTAATGGAGTCCATAACTTGTCCTCAAGTTATAGAAAACCAGAAGTCACTTTGCTTTAAAACCATTAAAAGAACACATGGGTTATAAAAATGAAGAGTCTTCATTTTTTAATACCCTAATAAACTCATAAGTTACAAGAAATGAAAAGTTTTGAAAGTTTACAAAACTTGCCCTCAAGTTTTGGAACAAGTAAAGCCATGCTAAAACTTTAGTTCCAACCCTTAGAATTTTAAAAGTTAAAATTCAACCCTTATACTTATAGTATTATGATTTAATAAACTTTAAGGGTACCAAGTGATTTGCATGGTTACTTCACACCTCGTTTTGTGATCCTCGGTATTCCAGTCACAAAACTTGGAGGGAAAACTCGAGATTGAAACATGCCTTTTAAAAGTTCATTGAATCTCAAAGAATCTAGGAATTTCTAAGAACCAATCAAAAACCTAATATTTAATATTTCGGTTTTCGTGGTGGAAATTGGTGAATCGTCATTCACCTACCTTTCAAATATGTTATAGCTTGGATTATGGCATACCTCTTCTAAGTTATAATATATTGTAATTGGATCCTAGCCTTAATATTACATTTGGGTGTTTTATTTAGGACTCTCTTAATATCTAAACTAATATTGTCCTCTTCCTTCAGATGTCTTCAAACAATGCTGCTTCTAGCTCTAATCCTAATGGCTCCTTTACCCTTATGAACTTGTGTGGGAAAGTCACTTTTGATGGATCCAACTTCAATGAGTGGATCAGAAACATCAGGATAATTACCCGCTACGAGATCAAAGAATATGTCCTTGACAAGGAGCTTAAGGAGATTGATGAGACCACTGCAACTCCCCAGGAGATCGCTGACTTTCAGGCACATGAAAGGGATGCTACCAAAGTGGCATGCATCATGATGGCCACGATGATAGCGGAACTCCAAAAGTCCTATGAGGATTTCTACCCTTATGAAATGCACCAAGATCTGATGGAAAGATACCATCAAAGTGCACGACAAGAGAGGTATGAAATCATCTGCTCCATGATAACAACCATGATGAAGGACGGGGAATCCGTCATGAGCCACATGCAGAAAATGCAAAGGTATGTGGATCGATTGCTGAAGCTTAATGTGAACTTCCCTGAGGAGCTTGCAATAGATATCATTTTGCACTCCTTACCATCGTGCTATGATCAATTCTGCATGACATATCACATGAATAAGGAAGAGGTCACACTCAGCAAAGTTCAGGGACTTCTCAAGAACGTTGAAACATGTCTTAAGGTGAAGTCGGTTGTTAACACTCCTACTCCAAACTCCACTCCGTTTTCGGGAATCGGGAAAAGTCGAGGGAAGAAGAGAAAGAGCTCTTCAAAGGGTACCCAGGCTCGGACCCTTGATGGCTCTTCTTCAAGTGGAACCAAGAAAGGTTTCTTCACTCCTTCTTCTAACCCAAAAGAGGCTGAATGCTTCTATTGTCATGAAAAATCACATTGGAAGCAGAACTGCCCAAAATACCAACAACATGTGAAGGATGGGAAAGTTAAATCCAACCATGCAGGTATTTACACTATCATTTCTAATAACTCACCCCATTCTAAATCTTGGGTCCTTGATACCGGTTGTGGTATTCATATTTGTTGTGACTTGCAAGGACTAAGATGAAGTGAGAATGTGGAGCAAGGAAGAATAAACTTAATCATGGGGAATAAGAAAACCTGTCACCAAGATTGGAGTTTAAACTTTGTTGCTAAGTAGTGGGTTAACTTTAGATTTGAATAAATGTTGTTATTCGCCAGAAATGGCAAGAAATATTATTTCCTTTCATGCATTGTACAAACAAGGGTTTACCTTTTCATTTAATAATGAAGTTGGTTCTATTGATGATTTCTTTAATAATGTTCTTTATTTTAAAGCATTACCTTGTGATGGTGTGTATGAAGTTGTGTATGTTGTAGATAACTTAGGAAATAATGTGATGTGTATTGATTCTATTAACAATAATAACTTGGATAAAGCATCATTATGGCATTGTCGTCTTGGACATATAAGCAAGAAACGCATAGGCTAACTCCAAAAGGATGGAGTCTTAGAGTCGTTTGACCTAAAGTCAGATGATAGTTGCGAATCATGCTTACTTGGAAAAATGAGAGGGGTGAAGGTTTGTTGGACCTTGTACACACGGATATGTGTGGACCATTCAAACATGCCACAAGGGATGCTAATCGTTATTATTTGACTTTTACTGATGATTACAGTAGATATGGATATGTCTACTTAATCAAGCATAAGTCAGAGACTTTCGAAAGGTTTAAGGAATTTAAACAGGAAGTCGAGAATCAATTGGGCAGGAACATTAGGATGCTTCGATCCGATCGAGGTGGTGAGTATCTTAGTTCAGAGTTCCTCGACTATCTTAGGGAATGTGGGATTGTCTCACAATTGACACCTCCCAGGACACCACAGTTGAATGGTGTAGCTGAGAGGCGTAATCGAACCTTGTTGGACATGGTTCGTTCCATGATGAGTCGAGCATCGCTACCAATCTCATTTTGGGGGTATGCCTTAGAGACTGCCGCTCATATCCTTAATCTAGTCCCTACAAAGAAAGTTGCCAAAACTCCTCACGAGATGTGGACTGGTAAAGTACCCAAACTAGACCACATCAAGATTTGTGGTTGCGAGGCTTTCATGAGACGTGAGACTCATCATAAGCTCGAACCTCGAAGCGAGAGGTGTATTTTCATCGGCTACCCACAGCAATCCTTTGGTTACCTCTTCTACAGACCTAGTGAAAATGTGGTCTTTGTAGCTAGGAGGGCTTTCTTTAGAGAGAGAGAGAGTTCATAAGACAAGGAAACAGTGGGAGGCAAGTTGATCTTGAAGAAATTCAAGAGTCAAGCGGTGAAGGAACTTCAAACCCTAGCACTCAACTTGAGGAGGAAACTCCTATTGACCCAATTGACAAGTCTGTACCTCTGAGGCATTCCACAAGGGTTAGGAATGCTCCTGAGCATTACTATGGATTCCATATTACTACAGAAGGTGATACACTTATCAGTGATGAGACACTGATAGGTCTGGATGAACCTGACAGTTATGCGGAAGCCATGGCAGGCCCTGAGTCAGCCAAGTGAAAAGAGGCAATGGAAAGCGAAATACAGTCCATGTATGACAATCAAGTTTGGAACTTGGTTGAGAATGTACCAGGTCGTAAGATAGTAGGGTGCAAATGGATCCTCAAGAAGAAGACCGACATGGATGGTAAAGTACACACTTATAAGGCTCGACTGGTTGCAAAGGGCTTCTCTCAAATTCCTGGAGTGGACTTTGATGAGACCTTTTCTCTAGTAGCCAAGATTAAGTCTATTAGAGTTCTGTTAGCCATAGCTGCATTTCATGACTATGAAATATGGCAAATGGATGTCAAAACCGCTTTCCTTAATGGAAAGTTGGCTGAAGATGTTTACATGAGTCAGCCAGAAGGTTTTGTCAGCAACGAGTACCCTAATAGAGTGTGTAAGCTTGAGAAATACATTTATGGATTGAAGCAAGCACCACGCAGATGGAATCTTTGCTTTGATGAAAAGGTCAAGGAATTTGGCTTTTCTAGGAGTGAAGATGAGTCTTGTGTGTATGTCAAGGCTAGTAGGAGTATAGTTAGCTTTTTGGTATTGTATGTGGATGACATACTACTCATAGGAAATGACATCCCAACTCTGCAGGAAGTTAAGCCCTGGCTTAGGAAGTGTTTCTCTATGAAGGACCTAGGAGAAGCTGCCTATATTCTAGGGATAAGGATCTTGAGAGATCGGAGTAAAAGACTAATTGGACTTAGTCAGAATACCTACTTGGATAAGGTGCTAAAGAGATTCAGCATGCAGGACTCCAAGAAAGGAGAGTTGCCCATCCAGAGTAATACCAGATTGAGTAAGACACAAAGCCCTAGCACTGAGGCTGAGATAGCATAAATGAGTTGAATACCTTATGCTTCGGCTGTAGGATCGATCATGTATGCTATGACGTGTACCCGTCCTGATGTAGCCTTTGCTTTAAGCATGGTTAGCAGGTATCAGGGGAACCCTGGTAAGGCTCACGGGACAGCAGTAAAGAACATTCTCAAGTACCTGCGGAGGACTAAGGACTGGGTCCTTACCCTCGGTGGGAGTGATGACTTGAGAGTTGTAGGGTATAGTGATGCTAGCTTTCAGACTGATAGGGATAATTTCCGCTCTCAGTCAGGCTGGGTCTTTACCCTAAACGGAGGAGCAATTTCTTGGAAAAGTTCCAAGCAAGAGACAGTGGCTGATTCAACTTGTGAATCAGAGTATATATCAGCAAGCGAGGCGGCAAAGGAGGCGATATGGCTGAAGAACATCATTGGAGACCATGGAGTTGTACCATCTATTAAAGAGCCAATGGAAATTTTCTGTGATAGTGAAAGCGTTGTTGCCTTAGCCAAGGAACCAAGGGATCACGGGAGATCCAGACACATCGACAGAAAATACCATTTTATCAGACATCGAATAGAAGAAGGACTCCTCGTGGCAAAGAGGGTATCATCGGATGAGAACCTAGCAGATCCCCTCACGAAGGGACTGACTCGGGTTAAGCATCTCCAGCATGCTCGGAGCATAGGGCTGAAGGATGATATTAGATTTAGTAGTTAGATAACCTCGAAATTTGTAAAGTGTAATTGACATTAGATGATAAATAAAAGGTGTTTTCTTTATGAGTAAAGTGTTTCTATCCCTTGTCGATCGTTTACTATATTTCTTTTGCATGTTTTGACTTCCAGAATAATTTTGTTTGGTATAACATATTATTCAAACCTCCACAGTCGGTCATATGTCGGAAGTGTTGGGTTTTAGCCATAAGAACTTTCCTATGTGCGCATGCAAAACCCTAATGCTTGGATCTAGGCTTTCTAATAAACATGCTTTGAATCCAAGACTTCTAATTACTAATTAGGTTAAATAACAACATTGAAACAGATCTAGAATCATACCTTTGAGTTCCTTGTTGATCTTGAGGTCTTGGAGCTTCTAGAGTCACAAATGTCACTCCTCTAATGGCTTACAAACACCAAAGCAAGGAGGATGATTTGGGAGAGAGGAGAGGGGAGGAATTTCGACCAGAGGTTCCTTACTTTAGGTCAAGTGTCGAATTCCATCAGCCATAGGGTCTATTTATACTTGTAGACTCCTTAAGGGTTACAACCTAAACCCTAATTGGATAATCTTCTCTTAAGGCTATCCAAATCCATTCCATAGATAAGCCTTTGGACGATTTTGGCTATCCTAATACTCTTAGAATTCGTCCAAAGCATATCCCAATGGATTTACAGTCTAAAGCTTAACTATCAAACAATTGGCAGTTTATACCCCTTTATTTAATTAATCTCTTTAAGTCACCAAATTAATTCTAATTAATTCTATGACTTATATTAATCAAATAACAAATATATTATTCATTATATTATTCTCATAATATATTAATAATATTTACTCTCTCTTAATAAATCATCCTATCAAGTTGCTATGGTGAAGGCAACCCAAAAGGACCATGCACAACCGGGTCAAGTACTTGCCCCATATAGTTACAGCCTTAGACACTATTCCAACAGTCTCCCACTTGGATAAGTCTAGTAACTATACAAGTACAATTCGGTTTGCAATCGTAGCTCTCAAAGACGCTGTCAACTCTGATCTAATCAATCTTGTCGTTTAGATAAGGGAACGTACAGTCCTCTGTTAGATATCATGCTGACAATCCTATGGAATGGTTAGTCAAGCATTTAGGTTTCTCGATCTCTGATTTATTTGACATAGAACTTAATCGAACACATCAATTCAGTTCTGACCGGGCCCGGCACATAAGTCAAATCAAATCATCGAGCGGCCGAGATATCGCTTTTACCTTCTTGGATAAAAGTTACAGATAAACTTCGACTTATATGCATTTACTTATTCATTTATCAACTATACACAACAATACGTTTTATAACATCAAGTTACTGATGCGTTTTCGTATTATCAATGTACAATTAATTAACAAATAATAAACCATATATCTAGGTTTTAAGACTATATGATATTATCGTCTTGCGATCACCTTTTATATCGTATTCCATAAGGTCATTCCAGCAAGCGCGGGTTTATTCCAATGCTCAAAACTAGTTCATAAGCACTCATGAACGTTGCAGCAATCCTTTGCTATGTCTAACACCATTTAGACATTCTACACACCAATTCATGACAATCTTCTTTCATATCTACTTCCAACATATGAACGATTGTGGACCATTTGAATAATTCGATTATTCCTAATAACCTCAATTATTCTGGAAGTCAAAACATGCAAAGTGAAACAATAGCTAAAGAATTAACATAAGATAGTAACATTACTCATAAATAAACTCCTTTATTTAATCATCAAATGTCAATTACATTTATCTATTACACGTTTCTAATACTATCTAATCTATGCTAATATCATCCTTCAGCCCAATACTCCTAGCATGCTGCAAGTGTTTAACCCTACTCAATCCCTTCGTAAGCGGATCTGCTGGGTTATCTTCTGATGATATCCTCTTTACTACGAGTTGTCCTTCTTCTACACGATGTCTAATAAAGTGATACTTTCTGTCGATATGTCTTGATCTACCATGATCCCTCGGTTCCTTGGTTAAGGCAACCGCTCCTTCATTATCACAGAAAATCTCCATGGGCTCCTTTATGGCAGGTACGACTCCAAGATCACCGATGAAGTTCTTTAGCCATATTGCCTCCTTCGACGCTTCGCTCGCTGCAATGTACTCTGATTCGCACGTTGAATCAGCTACGGTTTCCTGCTTGGAACTTTTCCATGTCACTGCTCCTCCATTTAGGGTAAAGACCCAGCCTGACTGCGAATGGTAGTTGTCCCTGTCGGTTTGAAAACTGGTGTCACTATACCCTCGCACCTTCAAGTCATCACTTCCTCCGAGGACTAAGAACCAATCCTTCGTCCTCCGAAGGTACTTAAGGATATTCTTCACCGCAATCCAATGTGCTTTGCCAGGATTCCCTTGATATCTGCTAACCATGCTCAAAGCGAAGGCTACATCAGGTCGAGTACAAGTCATAGCGTACATGATTGAGCCAACTGCGGAAGCGTATGGTACTCGGCTCATTTCTGCTATCTCAGCTTCGGTACTCGGACTTTGATTCTTACTCAATTTGGCATTACTTTGTATCGGTAGTTCTCCCTTCTTTGAGTTTTCCATACTAAAACGTTTTAGTACCTTCTCTAAGTAAGTATTCTGACTAAGTCCAATTAGTCTCTTACTTCTTTCTCTTACTATCCTTATTCCCAAAATGTAAGAAGCCTCTCCGAGGTCCTTCATAGCAAAGCACTTCCCGAGCCAGGACTTTACCTCCTGCAGAGTCGGGATGTCGTTTCCTATGAGTAATATGTCATCGACATATAGAACGAGGAAGCTTACTATACTCCCACTGGCTTTGACATATACACAAGATTCGTCTTCGCTTCGTACAAATCCAAACTCTTTGACTTTCTCATCGAAACAAAGATTCCATCTGCGAGATGCTTGCTTAAGTCCATAAATGGACTTCTCAAGCTTACACACTCTATCCGGATGCTTCGGATTCACAAACCCCTCTGGCTGAGCCATGTAAACATCCTCAGCCAACTTTCCGTTAAGGAAAGCGGTCTTGACATCCATTTGCCAAATCTCATAATCATGAAATGCGGCAATTGCTAGCATCACTCTAATAGATTTAATCTTCGCAACTGGTGAGAAGGTCTCATCATAGTCAACTCCGGGAGTTTGAGTAAAGCCCTTCGCGACCAATCGCGCTTTATATGTGTGTACGTTCCCATCCACGTCGGTCTTCTTCTTGAAGATCCATTTGCACCCAACGGTCTTACGTCCGGGCACGTAATCAACCAAATTCCAAACTTGGTTATCATACATGGATTGGATCTCGCTATCCATTGCCTCTTTCCACTTTACAGACTCCGGGCCTGCCATGGCTTCCTTATAGCTATTAGGTTCATCAAGATTTACTAGTGTACCATCACTAATATACGTGTCCCCTTCGGTAGTAATATGAAAGCCATAAAACTGGGGATGAACTCTAACTCTATCGGAACGTCTAAGAGGTAAGGATTCGTCAATTGGTTCAATCGGAGTTTCCTCCTCGGGTTGAATGCCAGCGGTAGAGGTTCCTTCATCCATCGACTCTTGAATCTCTTCAAGTTCGATTTGCCTCCCACTGTCTCCTTGGCTTATGAGTTCTCGCTCTCGGAAAACTCCTCTCCTTGCAACGAAGACAACATTGTCCTTCGGTCTATAGAAGAGATATCCAAAGGATGTCTGCGGGTAGCCGATGAAAATACATCGCTCACTTCGAGGTTCAAGCTTGTCGTGAGTATCTCGTCTTACGAAAGCCTCGCAACCCCAAACCTTGATATGTGCCAACGAGGGAGCTTTCCCTGTCCACATTTCGTGAGGTGTTTTGGCAACCTTCTTAGTAGGGACTCGGTTAAGGATATGGGCGGCAGTTTCTAAGGCATACCCCCAAAAAGAGATTGGTAGTGAAGCACGACTCATCATAGAGCGAACCATATCCAATAAGGTTCGATTACGCCTTTCTGCCACACCATTTAACTGTGGTGTCCTAGGAGGCGTCAATTGTGAAACTATTCCACACTCCTTGAGATAATCGTGGAATTCAAGACTTAGGTACTCTCCTCCTCGATCGGATCGAAGCATCTTGATTTTCCTGCCCAATTAATTCTCCACTTCATTCTTGAACTCTTTGAACTTTTCAAAGGTGTCTGACTTTTGCTTGATTAAGTAGATATACCCATATCTACTATAGTCATCAGTAAAAGTCACATAGAAGCGGTTCCCATCCTTCGTGGTTAATCTAAACGGTCCACATACATCGGTATGTATTAGGTCCAATAGACCCTCGCCCCTTTCATAAGTACTCGTGAAGGGCGACTTAGTCATCTTTCCAAGCAAACAAGACTCGCAAGTGTCATCTTCCCTAAGGTCGAATGACTCCAATACTCCGTCCTTTTGGAGTTGGGCTATGCGTTTCTTGTTGACATGTCCAAGACGACAATGCCACAAGGATGCTTTATCCATACTAGTGGAAGAATCAATATTCAAAACATCATTTCCTAAGTTATCAACAATCATAACGGTTTCATATATTCCATTACATGGTGTAGCTTCAAAGTAAAAGACACCATTTAGATAAGCCAAAATAGAACCATTCTCATTATTAAAAGAAAATCTAAATCCTTGTCTATATAAACCATGAAATGAAATGATGTTTCTTGCCATTTCTGGCGAATAGCAACAATTGTTCAAATCTAAAACTAAACTATTCCTAAGCACTAAGGAATACACTCCAATCTTGGTCACAGGCGACGATCTTCTGTTCCCCATGATTAGATTGATCCTTCCTTGCTCCACATCCCTACTTCTTCTTAGTCCCTGCACATTAGAACAAATGTGATAACCACAACCGGTATCAAGAACCCAAGAAATAGCATGATTAGAATCGTTAGATTTGATTGTATATATACCTGCGAAAGATGGCTTGATCTTTCCTTCTTTGATTGCTTGCAAGTAATCCGGGCAGCTTCTCTTCCAATGTCCTATCTTGTGGCAGTGGTGGCACTCTGCCTCCTTCGGGTTAGAGCAGGGCTTGGCGGGATCAACTTTGGTCCCACTAGAAGAGGCACCATCTCGGGCTTTCACCTTGCGATAGTTCTTCGATGAAGCTTTCCTCTTCTTTCCCTTCCCTTGTCCAATAGCCAAGACAGGAGCAGCGGGCGGATTGGGAGTAGGTGCAACAGACTTGTCTTTGAAGTTGCTCTCAGCAACCCTCAAGAGACCTTGGAGCTTGCTTAGGGTGACCTCTTCTTTGTTCATGTGGTAGGTCATCCTAAATTGATTGTACATCGAAGGCAAAGAGTGAAGCACCATGTCGATCGCCAAATCCTCACCGAAGTCAACATTTAACTTGCGAAGGCGGTCGACATACCTTTGCATCTTTTGCAAGTGCACGGTAAGAGATTCTCCATGACCCATCTTCGCGGAAATCATGTTAGTGAAAATCTCGTACCTCTCTTGTCTCGCATTTTGGTGGTACCTCTCCAATAAGTCTTGGTGCATCTCGTACGGGTACATGTCCTCGTAGGACTTTTGGAATTCGGAGTTCATGGTGGCGATCATGATGCAATGTACCTTCGTTGCATCTCGCTCATGAGTTTCAAAGGCGGTGATTTTGGCTGGAGTAGCGATTTCGGTGTTGATTTTCTCGAGCTTCTCATCGAGGACATACTCCTTATCCTCATAGCGAGCAATGGTGCGAATGTATCTTATCCATTCGCTAAAGTTCGTTCCATCGAAGGTGACCTTTTGGCAAAGGCTCATCAACGTGAAAGAACTAGCAGCAGCGTTGTTTGCGTTCGACATCTATAATTAGAAAAAGACAAAGATAGATTAGAATAGGAATCCCTAATTATCACCCAATAAGAAAATTAGGGTTAGGATCCAACAATAACATTTACATACTAGAAAAGGGATGCCGTAATCTAACATGCAAATAAATTGAAGGTAAGTGAATGACGATTCACTAATTCTCCGTCACAAAAACCTAAACTATTAGTCCTAAGTGTTTTTGAGAATTCCTAGGTTCGGATGAGATTCATTGAAACTATTCAATGGCATGTTTAAATCTTGATATGCCCCTCTTGTTTGTGACTGGGATGCCGAGGATCACAAAGCGGGTGTGAATTACCATGCAAATTCACATGGCGCCTTCATTGTAACGATCACCTATTCGATGTGCCGGTAAACCACACACGCTCCATCGAACTATGATAAACAATGAATCACCCTTTGCCACCTTCGCTTAGAACCAATTAGTGTGCCGGTAAACCACACACGCTCCACTAACATCTTAGCAAGGTGCAAAGTGTAATTTCATGGGATTGCATCAATTCACTTTTCCTAAAGTAACTAGGATTGGGAAATTTTAAAATATGTGTAGTTACTTTGTATTTCTTATTATACTTTTAATGAGAGGATAAGGTTGCCCTATCCTACCCGTTCGGCTAACGACCCTCCACCAATCAAGCAAGCGGTGGGTGTGAGTGTACACCCATTAAGCGCCATTTTATAGGCCGCAACCTTATACCCACCTTATAGATCGGCTTCGTGAATGAGGCCTACTAACGGTAAGACTAGCATTTAGTTATACATATATACATTATTCTAGTAATATCATATTAGTATAGGGTTGTATTTTAAAACTTTTAAAATCTAGGGTTTGAAATTTAAGTTGTCTGAATTAAAACTTTTAATCACAAAAGTAAATTTCAAAACATGAGGGTAGGTTTTAAACATTTAAAACATGGAGGATCAAATAACAAATAATTCCAATTAACAATTAATATCCTAATTATCCATATTTGATTTATTCAAGATTTCTTTGAAAGATAATTACCAAAATAGTCAAATAATTAATTAATTATCATATAAGGAAATTAAATATTTAATTAGTTGATAAATATCTTTTTCTAGATCAAGATAATAGTCATATTTATCATAAAATCGGATTTAGGTTGATCTATTATGATTAAGGTAAGTTTCCATAAGATAAACACAAAGAAATCCCGAATCTGGTCATTCCTGACGCCTGGACTCGCCGAGTGCACAAGGGGACTCGCCGAGTCAGGCCTACTCGCCGAGTCCACCTTGGGACTCGCCGAGTCAGTGACTCAGAACCCTACAAATCGAATTTTGCAGGTTTGTTTCAGTTAATCAAGCAACAATTTAAAGAAAACCAAGCTAGGCTCTGATACCACTGTTGGGTTTTAGCCATAAGAACTTTCCTATGTGCGCATGCAAAACCCTAATGCTTGGATCTAGGCTTTCTAATAAACATGCTTTGAATCCAAGACTTCTAATTACTAATTAGGTTAAATAACAACATTGAAACAGATCTAGAATCATACCTTTGAGTTCCTTGTTGATCTTGAGGTCTTGGAGCTTCTAGAGTCACAAATGTCACTCCTCTAATGGCTTACAAACACCAAAGCAAGGAGGATGATTTGGGAGAGAGGAGAGGGGAGGAATTTCGACCAGAGGTTCCTTACTTTAGGTCAAGTGTCGAATTCCATCAGCCATAGGGTCTATTTATACTTGTAGACCCCTTAAGGGTTACAACCTAAACCCTAATTGGATAATCTTCTCTTAAGGCTATCCAAATCCATTCCATAGATAAGCCTTTGGACGATTTTGGCTATCCTAATACTCTTAGAATTCGTCCAAAGCATATCCCAATGGATTTACAGTCTAAAGCTTAACTATCAAACAATTGACAGTTTATACCCCTTTATTTAATTAATCTCTTTAAGTCACCAAATTAATTCTAATTAATTCTATCACTTATATTAATCAAATAACAAATATATTATTCATTATATTATTCTCATAATATATTAATAATATTTACTCTCTCTTAATAAATCATCCTATCAAGTTGCTATGGTGAAGGCAACCCAAAAGGACCATGCACAACCGGGTCAAGTACTTGCCCAATATAGTTACAGCCTTAGACACTATTCCAACAGGAAGTAGGTATGAATCAAGATTGTCATGATTGGTTGCAGAGGTCTACGGTGTTGGACAAGGCTACAACAATCATGAGTGCTCATAAGTTCTGAGCATTGGACTCAACCCACACTCACTGGAATCACTTCATGGAATTCATCTCAAGTGATCGTGAGACGGTAATACCATATAAGTCTTCAAACCTAGAGATATGATTTGTTACTTACAAGTTGGTTATGCATTGATTGTACGAAAACGCATTGGTAACTCGATGTTATAAAACGTGCTTTTGTGTATAATTCAATGAGTGGTAGAACAAACATATGAGTCGAAGTTTATTTGTTCCTTCTTGGATTAGAAGCTGATATCTGGGCCCCTCGATGATTTTGTTTTGACCTATGTACCGGGTCCGGTCAGAACTAAGTTGATGTGTTCAATTAAGTTCTTTGTCAAACAAATCGGAAATCGGGAAACAAACTGCTGGACAATAAGTAAGACATTGTTCCATGTATTTGTCCGGCTGATATCTAGAACAGAGGATTATATGATCACTTATCTTAAATGGCGTGTCAACATCTTCTCAGTTCCGAGAGACCATCAAAGAGCTACGATTGTCAGTCGGTTCCTGAAGTATTGGAGTTATAGTTATTAGACTTATCCAAGTGGGAGACTGTTGGATAAGGTGTCTAAGTCCATAACTATTTCTGGTCAGTACTTGACCCGACTCGGCATGGTCCATTTGGGTTGCATGGCACCATGCAATTGGATAGACTAAATGAGAGAAACACACTTGGAGATTATTAATATATTATAAGTTCTAATATATTAATAATATTATTTGATTAGTTTGATCAAGAATTAATTTAGAATTAATTAAGCGATCAAAAGATAACTAATTAAATATATGGGTTGATTATGTAAATCATCCATATCTTATATAGTGGGCTAAGAGGCTCCATGGATTATCAAGTTGGGTTCCACCCATAGGATGCTCCATGGGAGTTACAAACCCATGGGTCATGGAAATGAAGAGTCATGACACATTAGGGTTTACATGGTGTAACCCTAGATGTGTCAACACTATATAAGAATCCCATTCTTCACCAAAATGGGCTACACATATGAAACAAGAGGGCTAGGCCGATTTCAAGAAGTGTGTATTCTCTCAAAAGTCTTTCCAAGAGCATTTGGTGTTGTGTGAAGCATTTGAGGCATCACACTTGGGGTGCTAGGCTCACAAGGTTTTAAGGAACATAAGCAACAACAAGGTAAGTTATTCTATCTGTCATTCAAGTTAAAAATTGTTCCCCATGTATGCTAGATAGGAATATAACCTTGGAATTCAACTTTGCATGATAATTAGACAAACATAGATCCAAGGTTATTAGGGTTGCATGTACACTTAGGAAGTGTTAGAATGCTCAAATCCCATCAGATTACACAACTCAAATTTGGAAAGAGTTTATAAACGGTCTAGGAAACATGAATGTGGTAAAAGAGATTTCGTGTGCACGTTACTGGAGTTTGATTCTTCAGTATGTCTACAAGAAAGATGGAATTCAAATCCTACTGATGAAGAAAAGGTGAAATTTGCGAAGTATCATTTTCTAAAGGCTGTTGAAGATGATTCAACAGTATTTCCATCTGTTGCACGAATTCCTAATGGAATGCTGAAGAAAGTTGATCCAACTAATTCAGTATTAGTGGGATACTTGAAACATGTTAATCGTTCAATTGAAACTGGGATTTTATTAAAGGAAAGTGATGAAGGAACTTCGATGAAAGTGAAGAAGTCAAATAAGGGAGTTGATGATGTTGTTTATGAAAGTCCCAAGAAAAAGGAGAAGCCTAAGTCTCCTAAGAAGATTGTACACGAAACCAAGACGCGTGAGGAGAAGGTTATTCTTGAATCTTCGAAGGAATTGATGCCTTCGAAATTTGGTGTGTTCAAATGGTTAAGGAAGTTTTCTTATCAGAAACGAATTACATCATACGATCAATCTTCTACTATTCGTAAACCTCAGCTTAAACGTCAAGGAGTGATAGTTTGTGAGATTCCTGCACCAGTTTCACCTTCATCCAACAAGCGAAGAGTTGAAGATGTGGCTAAGCACATTCACAATGAAATTGTTCCACACACACCTTTGGGTTCGAATTCCCCAACACAAACACAACCAATGGTTCTTCCGAATGTTTCATTGCCGATAACAACAGTTCCACTCGAAATTGTTGTAACCAAATCAATTCCTGAGGAGGTTCCAATTTCAAACATTGTTAGAAACGTATCTGATATGAGTGTACATGTTTTTGAGAGTGTTGATCAATCATCCCAAGGTATTCCTCTTACCTTTTTTTATGAACTGATAACTAGTACTTTTTTTCACTTCTACCTTTCATTCAACACATTTCTACTACCACTACTCCACCTACATTCGATCATGTTTTACAACAACCCTTTACTACTCTTTTCCTATCACAATCCACCGATCAACCAAAACCAACTTCTGATGATGTAACAAATGGATGAATTTTTGGAGGAACGTTTGAAGATCTTCATTTTGATTCAGAAGAAGAAGATATACCAGATCACATGTTGATGTCTGGTAAGCAGTTTAAAATTTTGAACAGGAAGCTTAACTCTATTCTTCAATCCCAAGGTGATTCTGGTGCTAAGAATTCGATTTCGGGAATAGAGGTTGATGTAATGTTGAAGGCAATGGAGCTTCGACTGTAAAAGCAATTGGATGTTATGGATAAAAATAACGAATTACGGGTCAAAGCTCAGACTAATCTGTTTAATTCTGCACTCAAAGATCTTCGTTTGACAACAAAAGAACAGCATTTTCTTTTTGTTAAAGATGTCAAGACAGTTCGTGAAGATGTCAATCGAAAGATTGAGGGGTTGTAGGTTGAAGTCCAAAGAACTCAATGAGCTGAATTCCAATTATTCGATTGTCAAGTCGAATATTGATACTATATCTCTTGCAGTTCGCACGGTTGTTGAATGGTATAAAGAACTAACTCCAAAGTTTGATGCAAAGGAAAAAGTTGATGCTCAAAATTTCGAAAAGATGGGTGTTAGGCTTGATGAACTGAAAGCATTAGTATCGAAGCTAGCTCCTACTTCGTTTTTAGCTCCTGAGTTTTTAACCCAGAATTGCATTCATTGGATCAAGCTATTCAGAAGGCGGTTGCTCCTATTTTGAAGTTTGCAAACATGTTACCCACTGGTGCCCCACCTGTTTCTCACATGGGTGAAAGGGGGAGAAAAGAAGAATCAAGAAGGCAAATCTTCGAAAACAACAAAAGGGGTTGATAAGTCGAAGAAGACTGAAAAGATTGTTACCACTGGTGAAGTAATGAAAGTTGTATCGACTCAAGTTTTGATTCCTATAGTTTCAAAGGTGATTACAACTGAAGCTATCCAGACAACAACAAAACCCATTCTGAAAGAAATTTTTATTGGTTCGTCTACTGAAGGAGGAAGTTCAAGCTCAACTAAACCAAAACCTTCTAAAGATGATGATAAAGGGAAGGGGATTTTGATTGAAAAGTCGAAGGAAGAGAGGAAGACTGAAATAGAGGCTGAAATGGAAAAACAAAAACATATTCAAAGCATTATGAGGCTTCGTGCGAGTGATCCACCTGGTATGGATAAGGGAGATTCTAAGAAGTTGCATAGCTATGAAAACATTGAAGCCAGAGTGTCATACAATCAGAGGTATGCATTTGAGAAGAAACCACGAAGGAGTTATTATATCAAAAATTCGGATATGAATCAACTCGACTTTCCTGTTAATGAAATGTTGTTCATTAATGCTCAGTATAAGGTGATTGAGAGGTTCAAGAACGAAGATGATTTTCTTCATATGAAACTTAGGTTTCATGTTGTTGTGGGAAAGGATCAAGAAGAAGTGTGGTCACTCATCAAGATCAAAAAGATGTTGAGCATCACAAGAGATGTAATGTTCGAGAACATGATACAAAATTTTCATTATCATATTATTAGAGCAAACAATGTTGCATGCGATTTTTCGATAGCAGATTTTCCTCTAATGAACTTGAATGATCTGATTCAAGTTGCATTAATTTTGAAACACATGGAGGCTTCGAAATTTCAAGGAACTGACAAGGAAAATTTGAGACGAGGTCTTGGTCATATCAAAATTATCATAGACAATTATTATGATTGTCTAGCCTTGACTGATGTCGAATTGTCAACGGCTCTTGGGAAGGAAGTTAAAGTTGCTATGGAATTGTTGAAGACACAAATAGAGCTGAACAAATATGCAGATGGGGAGATTTCCTTAAAACCTTTTGGAATGGTCTTTGCTGGAAAAGACAAGAATGGCAAAGCTAAGAGGTTTTTCTTCCATACTGTTGAGATAGAAAGATATACCACTTCGTAATATATGAGCTTTTATTGTTTGTATGAATAATTGCAAGAAGAATAATGATTGAGACAAGGTGGAGTTAAGGAAGATAATTACTTGGTACTTTGAGATACGAATGATGATGCATTTTGCTGCATAGATTCTCACGAATTAAGAAGTTCGACATGATTACAAAGGGGGAGATTGTAAAGTCTAATTTTATTGTAATATGTCGAAGTCTGTGTCATTTTCTATTTCGTATGATTCCTTATGTATTTTCTATGGCACTTGTTTTAACGAATCTTTGAAGTCTAGCCTTAGTATTTTTTGTACTTTCAGTCTCCTATAAATAGGAGCTGAATATAGAGTAGATGAAAGAGTTTTTCCCAGTTATTCTGTCATTTCTTGTACTCGTGTTCATACGGAAATAATATGAGTTAAAACACAGAACTTATTTACTTCTCGTGTTCATCTTTACATTGTTTTTACTCTGATTTGATTCTCATACTCGATTAAACACTGCTACACATGGTCCCAAAAATTTTTGTTTTAGAATTGATACAATAGTATTTCTAATTGCCATCCATACATCTCAACAAATCAAACTATCAAACATATCAAAATTAGAGTGAATATCAAACGTGGAATCCCCAAGGTGTGTGTGGTGCAATCAACTCGAGCCCTTCCCCTTGGAACCGGAAGTACCTGAAACACAAACCAAATCGGTAAGCACAAACCTTAGTGAGTTCCCCAAGATACCACATACTAAACATATCATATAACGGTCCCCGCCGAAGGAGATACAGGCCCCACCTACACTCACATAACGGGCCCCACCCAAATGAGAGACAAGCCCCGCCCACACTCGCATAACGAGCCCCGCCGAAAGAGATACGGGCACCACCCACACTCACGATATAGGCCCCGCTCAATAAGCATACACATACAAACACATAAAAGTATCACACAGACAAAAAGTACTTCAACATAATCAACAGGGGTCAGAATTTATGCCTTCGACCCGCTGAACCCAATGAGGGAAACTCAACTCGAAAAGCTGAAAGAAGTAAGTGATCCTAACTTTTATTATTATTTTTAGGGGAAGATCCTCAATCCTACTTAGGGTCCTAGATCTTAAAGAAACCTCAGGATCCTAAAACATACCTTAGGATCCTAACTTTGTTTATTATTGTTTCCTAATGGATTTAACGTGTATATTTCTAGTCTTATTCTCATATGTGCAGAACTAGTCAACATACGACTCATTCTCAACTAAGAAACATTTCAATCAAGCTTAAGACCCAGAAATACCAAGTCAAAGCAATGTGCTTATATTTATTCAAGAGGATCCCATAAATATCAGACTTTTAGTTACTTGGATTAGACTATAAATACATATATACTCTTCATACTACGCACAACTAAACTTACTACAACATATGTATTTGTATACTTACTTCCATTTCTTTAACTCACATTTCAATCGATACAAATAAACAAGGCAGAAGATCATTATCACCTCCCAAGGTTTTATGTCGGAGATCCTAACAAGGATCAAGGGCTTTCCTTGTGAACCACTTGTGTGATCTTGTTCTCAGTTAGATACTTTTTCCAACTACAACACCACAGCCTCTCATACAACTTGGTTGATTCTCAATCGATTGATTTTTGACCAAAACATAAACTTTTGTCACTAAAAATTAAGAATTATAAATTTCCTACAGAAAATATGTATGAATTTTATTACAAAAAAGAAAATAATGCATGTTTTCAAAAAACAAATATACTAACATATTATCAAATCATCTAACCAAACTTTCAAAAATGGCTCTGATACCAATTGGTGAGTTTTATTTAAAAATAGTTTAATTATAGTTTAAAAATGACGTTATTAGTAACATAAGCAATTCTATATTTGAATAAACTAAAACCATTTTTACCCACTAATTATCATTTTTGCATGGTTATGAAAGATTAAGATAATCACAGAAAGGAAAGAGTTTAGAACCTTTGAAAAGTTTGGTTCATTTAAACAATTAGGAGTTCAATGAAAATGTCATTAAACTTAAAGAAGAAGCTCTCTATAAGGTATCCACCAAATAAGAATCAACCACCAAAAGATGCTAGTCTTTACTTGTATATATGTTGTTATTAATCTTTAAGATTTATAACAAATAAACCTTAAAGAGAAGAAACATATAAGGCTCTTAATGTAAGCACCAAATGTAAGAAGAAGAGAGGGAGAGAGCGCATGCAAAATCCAAAATTTGGCAGCAATGAGAATGATAAAAACTACTAGTTTTTTGTTACTTATGCTTCTTTATATACCAACATAAGAGTACTAGGGCACCATACTTCCGGTTAGTAAATGAATGGACACAGAGAACAAGCATGAGTGCAAAGACTAAAGGCAATAAGCAAGCCTTTTTCAACCTATGAATTTTGTGAACAAAAGTGAAGCATTGGAGTGCCTTTTACACAATCATAAGCTAGTTAATTCCTAACCAATTAGTTATTCTGAGTGCTCAAAATGTTTTACAAAACTTATATATATATATATATATATATATATATATATATATATATATATATATATATATATATATATATATATATATATATATATATATATAGCTAGTTTTTGTTCTCTTTTATTATTATTTTCTGGAAAAAATAATTCCCAACATGTTGGGAAAATATTACTTTTATAAAATATTTTTTTTCCAATTAAATACAAGTGCTGATATTAATTAATAATTAAAATTACTCTAACAAATAATCAGTTAGTAGTAACTTGCTATAATGTGTGACGCTGTATGATAATATGTTATTAGCAATATTATTCTATAAATACTCTCATTTGGTTGTCTCTTTTTATTTATTTATTTCTTTAGATAACCATATAATGGAATTTGAAGTGTGTTATACATGATTCACCTAAATATTTGCTCTTATAAAATAGTCATGTGGTAACCATCATTAAATCCTCAAAAAGAGCTAGAGTATATTTGGAGTTTTGTTGTAGACTTTCATGACTTATTTATAGATATAGCATAACTGGAATTCAAATTGGATTATGTCCGCCTGGGACCTTTAAATTCCCCCTTCAAAACATGGTTAGAAAAATCTTGGTATTCGTGCATTCTAAGTATTTGACTATAAAGATTCTTAAATGCTTATTTTTGCAACTATGTTTCACTTTTGTATATTTGGACTTTCTTTTTTTAAGGCGTTAAAAGTTAGCGCAAAAATGGTATTACAATTTGCATCAATTTTTATGCAAGAGAGCTTTGAGAATTTAGTCAAAATAACATTGAGGCATTAGACAATCATGACAAGGTTAAAAAAACTTCCCCTTAAAATAAGGATTAAAAGATAGTCATAACAAGGTTATATTTTAGGTTTGATCTCTTTAAAATGATTGTTAACCTGCATTTCATGATGTAGGTCAATTTCAGGTCCAATTGACCATTACACGTCTACCATATCAAAAGAGCATGTTGTAACTATTTATTGGTCTATAATCAAGGCTTATGAGGCAGTTTAAAAGGAATAATGAGGTAATAATAAAGATGGTGGAAACTTTCTTCATTCATTGATTATCAATAGCCAGAGACGGAAAAGAAGACCTGTAAATTTTTGAACAATGAAGAGCCATATAATATCCAATTTTTAATATTTTTCTTATTATAACTATTTACTTTGAAAATCTACTCAATTATAGCATTACACTTTTACGTTTTCTTTTTGGTACATTATATTTGAGAAGGTGTTCAATTTTAACAAATTGGGGGGGGGGGGGGGGGGGGGGGGTCTAAAACTTATCAGATTATAGCTTATTAGCTCTTATAAGCTAATAAGTTAAAAGGAGTTAACTTAAGAAAAAAAAATGACTTATTAGCGATTTACCACCATTATAAGCTATTTTTATCTGAACACATTTTTAGCTTATAGCTTTATGGAATCGCTAATTCACTAACAAGATGTTTTGCCAAACACCCTCGTAATGTTGCATTGTAGTTGGTTGACATTGCTATAATTAGGTAGACCCTCCGATACCTTGTTTGTTTCTACTTTATCAAATGGACAAAGATTGTTTTAATTTTATATATGTAGTAGAATGTGTACACATTTGATGAACTTAAGGACTATGTAATAGCCAAAGTTGAACACGAAGCAAGACATTAAGGGTATTATTTCGTTATTGATTAAGCCTTTGCTTCAATTACATACAATTTTAGTTTAGAAATTTAATTGTGGTTTTTCTCATAGGGTACTCAATTTAATTTTTATCTTCACCGTTATGAAACCCCGCTCCAGAATTGAATCTCATGGATCGTGATTATCACGACCCACCTATGTTTCCTAGTTGAGAGAGTAAAAAAAAACTTCAATCTTAAGACCTTATTGGTCCTCCAATTGTGCATAAAGTTATTGGAAAAAAAAAATCCAAATACAGACATATTTTGTTATTTGTTTATATTTTTTAAATTATTTGGCATACCCTAAAACAAAACCATGGTTATGCCACTAGGAAGAAGGTGACATGGAGCTCATCAAAGAGAGGAACATATCACCCTCAACTCGACATGCCAAGGTTTTTGTGTAGTTCGACAGATTCTTGTCGAGTCTCTCTTCTCTTGGCACACACAATGTTGGCTGGTGTGGGTAATGTTTGTGAGGTGGTGGCGCTCAACATTGTCGGAACCACTCCTCATAGCCTTAGAGAGACATGCGGAAAATTGACAAGGAGGGGGAACATGGTTGTGTCGAAGCTTAGAGTTGGATCTATAGCGCATCATGGACAACTTGTCTTACTTGGAAGTGCCCCAAAACGATGCGATCCTAATCTTCTACTTAATATAAGAAAAACAATTACATAATGAGTTTGGAACGATACGAGTAACCTTATTAGGTTCAAAGAAAATGAGAGAAATAAAGGTCGAAAGATTAATCCATTCGAATACCAGAAAAAAAAACTTCATAAAAACATTTAAAAAAGTCAGGTACCACATGCTAAGTTTAAATATTTTAAACTCTAAAATATTCTAAATTTAAGGTAAAATATTAAAAAAAAAAATTAAAAAAATTAAAAAAAAATTGAAAAGGGGTTATTTAAAAAAATATAAAGAAAAATGATAAAAAAAAAAAGGGGGTAGGGGCCATAAATTCTATGTTTAAAAATTTTAAAGTTTGAAGATAAAACCAAATAAAAAAACGTGGGATAAATCTATAAAAAATAAAACTTAGGAACAATTTGTTATATAAATTGTTAAATGACAGTTATATGATGAGCAAGTGTGAATTTTTTCAGTAGATGATTAACTTTCAAACATTAAAAATGAGAAAATTGATTAATTGAACAGATTCAAAATATATGTTTTGCTTCTGAATTTCTAATTAGTGCCTTATCACTTTTGTTAAATGGCATATGAAATATTTTCATATGACTATTAATTATTCCTAATATAATAACAATTAGCGTAAGATCATGTGACAGATAAATAACATTAGCTACCACGGATTTCCAAGTACTTTGATTTAGTCCATTTACGCAAACTGTATCTTGCTCATATTTAATATAGATATTAATTAAGCTAATTCTACCAAAGGCATTTTACATAGCGGTAAGGAGTGATCCTGTTAAATGATAGGTCATGAGTTTAACCTTAGCCTTTTAGGAGACATATGTTCTATTTAGCTGTAGGTTAAAGAAAATAATGTTATTTAGTTTATATATATTTTATAAAATAAGAAATAAGTTTGAAATATAGTATTCTAAACTAAGGGTCATGATTCTTCCACTATTATGCCCCTACTGGAAATTTATAATATTAAAAATAATAATATCATTTTTTTCTCCAAATGAGGAAGCAAACTCCCCCCACCTCCCTTCTTCATTCATCAACGTTAATACCACTGTCACGCTTTTAGCGGTGGACATGGTAGCTTGGACGACGATATTTTTTTTTGTTTAAAATAATTTAAAACTCGGCTGATTATACCACCGATGTTGGAAATGGACTCTCAAAACTCATAGTAAAAGTAACCTTATAGGAGAAAATAAATGACTTTCTACTAAGTAACCAAAAAGGTAGTTGAAAGTTGCAGGAGAAAAACACTTGATGTCATACTCTCTATTGAAATTAAAGTGAAAAGTGATGAAGGCTTATATATATAGCTTTACTCACATAGGAACATGCAAAAACAATAGAATAATACTTATCTCACCTAAAAGCTAGTTTATTTCTTCTATCCTTCAAACTACCTCCCTAAGACCCGGTAATAGCTTTTATTATTAAGAAAAACATGCATAATGGACCTATCTAAACCCATGAACCAAAATGGACTTAATCCATCATCAAGATTATCCAACATTCACCCCCAAATCTTGATGATTTTGACATGTTTCTTCACCACAACAAAGCTAGTTCTTCCTCTTCTATCAAATTGACTTCGTTCTCTATGTCTTTCCATTTGACACACTCATTTGCAAAGTGTCCAAATGCTCCACAATCATACCATCTAAGCCCACTCTTATCACCTCGACCCGAGCCTCTTCCATGCCCTCTTTCACCTCTACCAAATCCTCTTCCTTGACCTTTTCCTTGTCCATATTGCTTATCATCATGCTCACCGTTAGTTAGTAAAATTTGTTCTTGTTATCCTTGTTGTCCTTGTTCTTCGTCTTTTTCATCATGGATTTTGAGTCTTTCTTCGTATGCTTTGAGTCTTCCCACTACTTCTTTAAAAGAAATGGTTTCAGTATCCGAGTATTGCTCGATGGAGGCAATGATTGGCAAATATTTCTTTGGAGCTGAATTGAGAAGCTTTCTCACTACCACTTCTTCTTCAAGGCTTGAACCGAGACATTTTATATTTTTCCATTATGCCACTAATCTTTCCCGAAAAATTATTAATAGCCTCATTTTCCTTCATCTTTAGCATCTCCAACTCACATCTAAGATTTTGTAAACGTGCCTTTAGGACTCAATCAACTCCTAACTATCGAACCCGAATTTATGGTAAGGTTTAAAAGATAATGGCTTTGGTGGTGTGGTCCTACTTTGCTTCCAAATTTCCCCCGGGATCCACCGACTCCCATAAACTGTATGCCCTTAGCACCGTTTCAACCATAATCGACCACGAAGTGTAGTTCGTTTTGGTTAGTTTAGGACATTGAAGTGGTACATGAACTTGCTCACGGATAGTTCCTGCATTTGTTGGCATTTCTTGCTAATCTTTCGAGTTCCAAAACGGTTTTTATCTCGTTCTTGCTTCTTGCTTCTTGCTAACTGCTTTCTTTTCTTGCTACTGTTTTCTTTTCTTCTTTCTTCTTGGCACTTGCTTTCATGCTTACTAACTCTTGTTGCTTGAGTTCTGCTTCTTGCTTGATAACATATAGAAAAATTTTCTGGCACTTGCTTTCTTGCTTACTAATTCTTGGTGCTTGCGTTTTGTTTCTTGCTTGCTAACGTACATAAAAAAATCTACTGCTTCTTTCTTCGAATCACCAAACTTCATCCTTGTTGCTTGCTATCGTACTCTTAAGCTGATTACATAAGGTTGCAATAAGTTATTTCTCTTTTTTGCTAAGAACTAGGTATGAGTCAGGTGCTCTGACACCAAATGTTGGAAATGGACTCTCAAAACTCACAGTAAAAGTGACCTTATAGGAGAAAATAAATGACTTTCTAATAAGTAACTAAAAAGGTAATTCAAAGTTGTAGAAGAAAAAGACTTGATGCCATACTCCTTGTGGAAGCTAAAGTGAAAAGTGAATAAGGCTTATATATAGCCTTACCTACGTCGGAACATGCAAAAACAATAAAATAATACTTTTCTCACCTAAAAACTAGCTGATTTCTTCTACCCTTTAAACTACCTCGCTAAGACCCGGTAAAAGCTTTTACCAAACTTTTATTATTAAGAAAAACGTGCATAATTGACCAATCTAAACCCATAAACCAAAATGGACTTAACCCAATATCAAGATTATCCAACATATGCCGGCCTCACTCATTTCATTAGTCCAACCACCTGGACTTGGGGACTTTGGCGGCACTGTCGTTGCAAAGTTGTCGTTTGCAACTTGCCCCGGCGATGAAGCCCAAACGAAAAGAGATGTGGGTTTTTTCCGAATCAAATGAACTTTTTGTCTCCATTACCAACCCGGCGTCTGCAACCTTCTTTTACAGTCGGATTGGCAACTCTCGTATTGATCTTCATCAGATTTACTGTAACGACCAAAATTTCAAAACAATTAAAACTTTTCAAAAACCACCCATTTTAATAACGTTGATAGAAAAAGGTTTTCAATAAATTATTTAACAGAGTATTTCCCAGGTTCATTTCATAAAACACCAACGCGAGGAACGGTACGATCACGCCTTTGCCTTGCCACAGCCTCCTGAGAACCTGAAAACATAAAACCACAACTGTAAGCCCGAAAACTTAGTGAGATACCCCCAAAATACCAACCACATATACGCCTTTCCAGGCCACGACCTTCCGGTCCCAAAACATATCGCCTTCCGGCCCATATCATATTGCCTTCCGGCCCATAACATATTGCCTTCCGGCCCATAACATATAAGCATACATATCATAACAGAACATAGAACGACCCTGCATACCGGGTCACACCAGGTCTAGCAATCATACGCATAACACATAATCATATAACAGTTCACAATCAGCAATCTATCAACAGACCACATAACATAACCTTACTCTATTCAAGATACCGGCCTAGCCGGTCACTAGCATAACATCACCCTACGAATCAATCAACATACTAAATGCACATATACGCCTTTCCAGGCCATGACCTTCCAGTCCACATAGCAATGCCTTCCGGCCCATAACATGTAATGCCTTCCGGCCTGAAACATATAACGATTGACAACTACCCGGATTTCCATCCGATAAAAAGGTTGGCCTTGGTGCCATAAACCCTAGCGATATAGTGAGGATAACTCACCTCGAAACTGCCGACTGAACAGATAACTCAAGCTGCTCCAATCACTGATACGGTCTCCACCTCCGGACAGCCACCAATGCACTGAACTCAACACTAATCAACAATTACCAAAATACCCCTGGAACCACTGGTCAACCCTTGGTCAAAGACAAGGTCAAAGTCAACCCCTGACTGACCCTACTCGCCGAGTCAACCCTATGACTCGCCGAGTCCCCATACTCAGAACTTCACTCAATCCGCGATCTAACTCGCCGAGTCACCCCGAGACTCGCCGAGTTCAACAAATCTGAGTCTACTCGCCCTCAACTCACCGATTCTCTAAGATTCCCTTTCTACTCGTCGAGTATCCCCCTTGACTCGACGAGTTCCTCCTGGAAGAATCGCGAGGCCACCCCGACTCAACTCGCCGAGTCTGAAGAACAACTCGGCGAGTCCCAGTTAATCTTCAAGCTACTCGCCGAGTCTGTTCATCGGACTCGGCGAGTCCATGCCATGCAACCGCTCAAACTGCTTTCTAAGGTCAGATCTGCTCCGACAATTCATAGGTCTGGCCTTCCTAGACTGGTTCATCACGTAAAGTCCTCATTTCGGTGCTCCTAATACACCCCATGACTCATAATTCACATTTTGACCTAAGGCATAAGGATTCCAATCCAAAACCTCCATTGATTCCCGAAAAGCTCAGGTATGGGACACTCTGGACTTCCAAGAGTCCCAATATAGGGTTCCAATCGTTTGGGGGACTAAGGAAGCAATTAATCTAGCCACAAAAGGGTTCCATAAACCCTAAATCCATATACACATCAACATATTAGGGAACAACTCAAAATATTACCTGAATAACGTTGCTCTGTGTCCCCAACCCTCAGAATATGGCTTCTCCTATTGTTCTCTTAACCAAGCCTCCTCCTCCTTGCACAATAACACTTCCAAGATCAATAATGGTCTTCTACCTTGCTCCAGATGCTGCCAAATCGAATTAGGGTTTCTCTCAGAGGACTAGGGTGAACAATGACGGCCATAAGGCCCCTGATATATGTCGCAAACGTGGACGGTTAGGGTTTCGCTAAACAGCGCGGACTCGCCGAGTCCAGTCGCGAACCCGCGACCAGATCTGCGATCCTACTCGGCGAGTCTGAGCTCCAACTCGCCGAGTCCCCTCTTAAAACACCCAAAATCATAATAATAACAATACCTGGAATTCCGGGCTGTTACAATTCTCCCCCACTAGGACTAGACTTCGCCCTCGAAGTCTCACTCTGAAAATAGCTCCGGATGCTGCTCCCGCATCTCACGCTCCGGCTCCCAGGTCATTTCCGATCCCTTTCGGTGCTGCCACTGAACTAACACTAGAGGTATCTCCTTATTCCTCAGAACCTTGATCTTCCGATCTCTGATAGCCACTGGTCTTTTGGCATAATTCAGGCTCACATCCACCTGAATGTCCTCTAATGGAACTACTGCCGTCTCATCGGCTATACACTTTCTCAATTGCGACGCATGAAAAGTGTCGTGGATCTGTCTCAATTCCGTTGGCAACTCCAAACGGTAGGCCACCCTTCTACCCTCGCAATCACATGAAAAGGCCCAATATACCGGGGCCCCAACTTGCCCCTCTTCCTGAATCGAATCACTCCTTTCCAAGGAGAGACCTTCAGGAGTACGAAGTCGCTGACCTGAAACTCAAGCTCGGACTGGCGTCTGTCTGCATAACTTTTCTGTCGGCTCTGGGCGGTCAATAACCTCTGTCTAACCTGCTGAATCTGCTTTGTCGACTGAAGCACGATCTCTGTACTGCCCATCACTCTCTGTAACCGAGAATTACCCAAGATGCAACTCTGCTTTAAATCTCAACGATCACTCGACCCATAAGGGTTAGGAAACCATGAACCACCGGATCCCCGATCCAAAGCCCACTTTGTCCATTCCGGACCGACTGAGAGACCCATTCTCACTCTCAGGGCAACTCTCACAAGTTCTCCTCTTGCAATCACATACATATGCTGAACTAGCCCCAACACCCACAGGTTGGAAGACCCGATACACTGATAATATCCTCAAACATCTCCCAGAATGAATCACTAATATACACCCCATACCCTGATCAGAATCACACTGAGAGTTCAAGACTCTCTCTCTCTCTACATCCCTTCCGAGCCTTTTGGCTCTACACTTGCGGATTTCCCTCCGCGACCTCAGCGGTCATTCCAAACCGGATGAGCTTCTAATCCGCTGCCGCAAACACGCTGCTCACTAACCATACTCGAATTTCTCTAACATAACTCTGCTCTGCCACTTTCACTTCCGTGGACTTGTACTCCCTCTCGGAGTTACACACCTCTTTCCTTTCTCTCTTCCTTTACCAAGGAATCCACCCGGCTACAATGTCACTCCGACAAATGCCATGGTGCTTGCCCGACGCTACACCACCCTTAGCGTGTCCGCTATCCATCCAATACACTTATTCTGACTCTCCTCGCAGGGACTCTCAAGCCCATGCACTACCTCAACTAAACAAGATCGCTACCCGGGGCCAGACCTTCCATTGCAAACACACTGCAACATACACAATCCGCAATCTCAAACTGATCCAACAATACCAGCAGAGTCTCCAGCATGACTGGACCGACTCACATAACACATATTAGCCACTCAAGGCTATATCTCTGTGGGTCCGTACACCCAAACTCTGCGAACCCTCAGGTTCTAACTCTGGGAACCTTCCGGTTCCAACTCTAGAAACATGCACAACATAAATCCCGTGGGATTAATGCAGTACAACCCATCACGTACATCAAGCATACAAATACTCTGATCACGTAACCCCGGTTACCTACTCAAACTTGATCCCGGCCTGCTCCCAGGCCTCCACAATCAAATGCCCTAGGTCTGTATCCCGCCCCGCATACCCGACACTCGCTCTTGTCAGCCTATACTCTGAGCTGACAGAACACTGCTGAATCCCAATAGCTAAGCACCCTCACATACTCATCGATCTCCCGGAGAATTCTCCAATTCTCCCCCACCTAAAGCACTGACTAACAACCGCCAGTCGCCAACAACGACCTTCCAAAACAACCCTACACAAAGAGAACACTTACACACTGGCTGCTTCCCACAAGCATAAACAACCCTCAGAAAAACATATCTCCTCACTGATCAATCCGCTCAAAAGAATCCGATCTCCAATTATCCATTCCACGATTGTAGATGCTACCCGACACTCAACCCAATGCCGCATCTCCACTAATAACCCTCACGAACGATAACCATCGATAGCACAAAACACCAAACTATAATCATACAAAACCCTCAGGGAACAACGGATACCAAAACGAAAACCCGAAACACAATCCATAACCATGCCAAACCCTCAAGGAACAACGGATACCAAGACGAAAACCCGAAACACAATCCACACAAAGATACCAGCACAAACAATACACCACCATAATCGCAAGATAACAAAACATTAAGAAAGAAACACACCCGCAGCTGCCTCCGACACTGCTCTGACCTCCTCTGCCGCAAGCTGATAAGTACGACCCTGAGCCCTTGGGGCTCCGCTCCATCCTGTCCTCCTCCTGAACTCCTCAAGGTGGCCGGTGCTAGAGCCTGCACCGGTCCTGCAGAAAGTTGTGGACAATTGACCCTCAAATGTCCAACCTAACAACAATGATAACAAATCCTCAAATCCCGAACCGGCACTGACTGCCGACAATCCCGTGCATAGTGCTCCTCTTTTCCGCACTTGCGGCATGCACCACCGGACCAACAAACTCCGGTATGACCCATCCCACAAGTGTGGCCGCTCAGATTCCCCACTCTAACATCAACGGTCCTGGACCGTTTCGGCGCCGGCTGCGACTGCATCGGAGCCTGCCTCAGCTCACGCAACTGTAACTCAACCTTCAACTCACGCCGCCTGGCGGCCTCCTGGAACTCCAACAAGGTCTGGCACCTCTGCGTAGGCACGGACTGTCTGATATCCCCCTTGAGCATACTCGGATATCGGGACGTCTGAGCCTGCTCCAAAACGAACTCAGGGCAAAACACCGCCCTCTCAGTGGACATCCTGATGATCTTAGTCACCGACTCCGAATCCTGCTTCAGCTCAAGGAACTCCTGAGCCAATCTCTCCCTCTCATCTCGCGGAACATAGCGAGTGCTGAACATCTCTCTGAACTGATCCCATGAAACCGCAGCCCTCTGCGCATCGAAATATGACCCCGTGGTCAATCTCCACCAATCCTTTGCCCCGAGCCTCAACAGGTTCAGAGCACCCCTCACCCTCTGATCAGCAGGGCATAAACTCGTGGAGAAACACCCCTCTACGTCTGATAACCATCTCATAGCAACAATCGGGTCCTGAACTACATCGAATGTGGGAGGCTTCGTATAATAGAAGTCCCGATACTGAAAACCCCGACTAGCTCCTCCCCTTGCTGCTGCTACAGCCGCTGTAGCTGCCGCGGCAGCCGTCTCTGCGAGAGCCGCATATCGCTCATCAAAATACTCAATCATGGCGGTCTTGATCGACCCAACAATCCCGACAACTCAGCCCGGAACAATGCAGCAACCCCATCATGTAGGATCTCGCGAATCCTCGCGTCCAACTCGCTCGTGCTCGTCTGGTCGATAACCTCAGACGGCACCGATCCACCCGGAACTCGTTCTCCAGCTCCCGATCCTGATCCGGATCCACTATCATCATGCCTCGAAATCTCCATACCGAAGACACCATACCAATCTCAGACACTTCTCACAATCCTGGAATCCAACTCTCGCAACCCAACCCTAGAGATCATGGTCTCCCTGATACGCGTATGGGTCCTGTGCTTTCAGTAGTACGGGCCCATACTACCTTCCACACCTACCCATATTTGTATGAAGTACTACCGCAATACCCTAGAGAACATGCATAACGACTATCAACCCTCACCACTAGAGGAACACTGAGAACCTCCCATAAGGGACCCTAGACTACAGGCATCACAAATCAGGCAACATTATCATGAATTCCTGAAGATCCATAGCCTAACTCTAGCATGCTGTTCTATTAAGCGCAATAAAACAAATATCATGTATGGTATCTTGGGGTTACTTACTGGCTCCGGCTGATCGTACCTCCGCATCCTCCTTTTACTTAATTTGAAAACCATTTTAAATTTTCTCTTTTTAAAATCCTCCTCGATTTGAGACTGGAGTCACACGAATGTTTCCCCAATTCACTCAAACCAAGGCTCTGATACCAACTTGTAACGACCAAAATTTCAAAACAATTAAAACTTTTCAAAAACCACCCATTTTAATAATGTTGATACAAAAAGGTTTTCAATACATTATTTAACAGATTATTTCCCATGTTCATTTCATAAAACACCAACGCGAGGAACGGTACGATCACGCCTTTGCCTTGCCACAGCCTCCTGAGAACCTGAAAACATAAAACCACAACTGTAAGCCCGAAAGCTTAGTGAGATACCCCCAAAATACCAACCACATATACGCCTTTCCAGGCCACGACCTTTTGGTCCCAAAACATATCGCCTTCCGGCCCATAACGGCCCATATCATATTGCCTTCCGACCCATAACATATTGCCTTCCGGCCCATAACATATAAGCATACATATCATAACAGAACATAGAACGACCCTGCATACCGGGTCACACCAGGTCTAGCAATCATACGCATAACACATAATCATATAACAGTTCACAATTAGCAATCTATCAACAGACCACATAACATAACCTTACTCTATTCAAGATACCGGCCTAGCCGGTCACTAGCATAACATCACCCTACAAATCAATCAACATACTAAATGCACACATACGCCTTTCCAGGCCATGACCTTCCAGTCCACATAGCAATGCCTTCCGGCCCATAACATGTAATGCCTTCCGGCCTGAAACATATAACGATTGACAACTACCCGGATTTCCATCCGATAAAAAGGTTGGCCTTGGTGCCATAAACCCTAGCGATATAGTGAGGATAACTCACCTCGAAACTGCCGACTGAACAGATAACTCAAGCTGCTCCAATCACTGATACGGTCTCCACCTCCGGACAGCCACCAATGCACTGAACTCAACAATAATCAACAATTACCAAAATACCCCTGGAACCACTGGTCAACCCTTGGTCAAAGACAAGGTCAAAGTCAACCCCTGACTGACCCTACTCGCCGAGTCAACCCTATGACTCGCCGAGTCCCCATACTCAGAACTTCACTCAATCCGCGATCTAACTCGCCGAGTCACCCCGAGACTCGCCGAGTTCAACAACTCTGAGTCTACTCGCCCTCAACTCACCGATTCTCTAAGATTCCCTTTCTACTCGTCGAGTATCCCCTTTGACTCGACGAGTTCCTCCTGGAAGAATCGCGGGGCCACCCCGACTCAACTCGCCGAGTCTGAAGAACAACTCGGCGAGTCCCAGTTAATCTTCAAGCTACTCGCCGAGTCTGTTCATCGGACTCGGCGAGTCCATGCCATGCAACCGCTCAAACTGCTTTCTAAGGTCAGATCTGCTCCGACAATTCATAGGTCTGGCCTTCCTAGACTGGTTCATCACGTAAAGTCCTCATTTCGGTGCTCCTAATACACCCCATGACTCATAATTCACATTTTGACCTAAGGCATAAGGATTCCAATCCAAAACCTCCATTGATTCCCGAAAAGCTCAGGTATGGGACACTCTGGACTTCCAAGAGTCCCAATATAGGGTTCCAATCGTTTGGGGGACTAAGGAAGCAATCAATCTAGCCACAAAAGGGTTCCATAAACCCTAAATCCATATACACATCAACATAGAAGGGAACAACTCGAAATATTACCTGAATAACGTTGCTCTGTGTCCCCAACCCTCAGAATATGGCTTCTCCTGTTGTTCTCTTAACCAAGCCTCCTCCTCCTTGCACAATAACACTTCCAAGATCAATAATGGTCTTCTACCTTGCTCTAGATGCTCCCAAATCGAATTAGGGTTTCTCTCAGAGGACTAGGGTGAACAATGACGGCCATAAGGCCCCTGATATATGTCCCAAACCTGGACGGTTAGGGTTTCGCTAAACAGCGCGGACTCGCCGAGTCCCCTCTTAAAACACCCAAAATCATAATTATAACTATACCTGGAATTTCGGGCTGTTACATTTACGCCATAGTTTCTCGTTTTCAAAGGGGATCTTAAGCGCAATTTGGAGACGGTGTTTGATTTGTTGGAAAATGTAGTGGTCAACAGCAAAGATGTGGTTGGGTTTTCTCTTCTGCAACTCTATTAGATGGGGTAATAGTTGTTTCCTGGCGGGTGATGGGTGATGGCCACTAAAACATGTCAACAATAGAACTAATCTACACGAACTTAGAAGGGTAGGTCTTAAGTTTAATCATGCAATAACACGTCAACAATAACATCTTCTACAGTAATTTATGGGGAAATATAGTAAGATAAATTAAATATCCTTCCACTTTTCTTCCTAATTATCTTCCTACCCATTTGAAATGATGACAAATGTCCTAAAATATCATTAGTTTTATCTAAATATGACATTTGTCACAATTTCATATGGATAGAAAGATAAGTACAAAGAAAAGATAGAAGAATATTATATTTCTCGTATAATAAACATGTTTGTAATTAAACTCTTTATAACTTAAGGGTATAATTATTATTACAATAAAATTTTCAATGGATAATAAAAACCTACCTTGAAGGAATCAGTCCCCCTAAACTAACCAAAAAATATTTTCTTCTAAATTTTGGATTATATATCAGATTCTAGGCTATTAAAGACTATGGACCGAAATTTCAGAGTTCACTAAAAATGTTCTGCAAAATTTTATAAACTGAGTTCGAAATTACATTAACGATTTTAAAATTTCGAAGAAAAAAATCAATTTAATTAATATCTAGTAAAAAGTTCAAAGTTAGTATATATATATATATATATATATATATATATATATATATATATATATATATATATATATATATATATATATATATATATATATATATATATATATATATATATATAATACAATGGCTTAAAATCATGATTAATAAACCGTGAATTAAACGCTTCCAATAAATATTTCAGACATAAATTTACAAATTTTTTGAAAAATAATTTTGCAAATAAAAAAAAAATAGAGAAAGATAATTATTTTTATTACCAAACTAATTGATAATTAATTTAATTAATATTCGTTTTTCAGTTTAGGTCTTTTTACTCCAAATCCCTTGTATCAAAGTCGTTTCTCTCCAAATACGAAGCAGGAAGAGATTACGATTGTTCTAAAGTTGAATTTGATTGCGTTATCTACAATTTGATCTTATCTACTGGACTTTTCTCAATGTGGCATTATGAGTTGCCTCTTATTTGCATACTTTTTTTTTAGATATTATTGATATCTCATGCGTGTCATTTTAAAAGTATGAATAAAGAATAATTCAAAGGTATAGAAAATAAGTTCAACGTCGGGAAAAATCAATTTTCAAGGTATAGATTAGACGGTTGACATTGCTTTGTATATACCATACATTCCAATATAACAAAAACAGACACGTGTATAAGGGTAGTTGTCTTTATACATTAACACAAGTCGTTTGCATTATTGTATCCTAGGTATGTGACTCATGTATTATACGGGTTTATTAAAAATAAAAATTTAATATCAATATATAAATATGAAATATTTTATAATGTAATACTTTATATAACAAAACCTAATCTTTTGACAATTTGCAAAGGAAATTAAATTATTTGAAGTATTTATGCAAATTTATTACCAAATTAATAGGATGATTTTATTTCATTATAAAACTCATTACAATTTTATGGGATTTTATTTTAAGAAAATAGAAATCCCTAAAAAATGACAAGTGGAAAATAAAATTTCTAAAATTCTCACAAAATGATAAATATCAAAATGAAGGAGAAGATGACATGTGGCAAAAAAAACTTTCATTTATTAAAGAGGATATCAAGACACGTCTTTTGCCTTAACCTCAATGTCGTTTATTATTATTATTATTATTATTATTATTATTATTATTTTCGTGAAGTCTTGAATTTATAAATATACTTAGCTGATAATATATCGGAATTGATAAAGTGGTTCTTATATAAATTATTTTTTTAATGAACCGACTAAATCTAAATAACCGGCTATCTTTTAACCTTCTATTTAAAACTAATAAATTATCACCCAGTTAATAATTTTTTAAAACATTGGTGTACAATATCATATTAATTAATTAAAAAAATAAAATAACATGATAAATAACCTAAATTGGCTATTTAAAATAAGTTACATAATAAAAATAAATCCAAATAATCACCATATATCTTCTTCTGGCGATTTCGGTCTTGGATTCCCGATCAGGGATTGCGCCTTGTCTCCGACCCTTCTTCTCTAGCAGGTACAAAACACTGGCAGGGCCGGGGTTAATTCTCCTTTCTTCGTTCCTATTACCGTGATCAGATAGGTCAGTTATTTGTAGGATATATCTTCTTGCTCTTCATTACTGGAGGACAGGGTTTATGATCAAATGTCTTTCGAGAACTCTCGTTTGTTACCACAATATGGATGGAATAAGGAACGACACTCCATGGGAATGTATAAACATAACAGTTCTCAATACAATAAAGATAAACGGGATCATCATCATCGTGACTATCATTAAGTAAGTTCAGACATTCAATCTTCTTATGTAACAAACTTCCAGCAATCTGCCATACCTACTGACTTATGTGCTCCTTTGGGGAAAGTTGTTAATGTCTTTATTTCTAATAAGAGTTTGGGTGGGGGAAACGATTTGGATTGGTTAGATTTTCAGGAATTGGTAATGTTGATAACATGGTTAAGAAACATTGTGATATTTGATTTGGTTTTCGTAAACTCTTTGCATCGATACTGCATGTTAGTAAAAAGGTTACCCGTATTCATAAGTTACCTTCCAAGATAGAAAAACATGATTCTCCCATTGTTTCATATGCTAGTGTCCATGTAACGTTGTGATTTTTACTATAATTTTTTTTTTAAAAAAATAAACAGTTTTTAGCGGAATACGTTAGCGGAAGACTTCAACATTTATTTCAAAACATTTTTAAATCACAATGTTACTTTAAAATCAAGATCATAACTTCAAACCATTTCAAAATAACAAAAGTAAATGTTCAATTTGATAAAAGATCATATATGTCCAAAATGGTATCATCTAATTAGCGGAACTGCCCCATAAGTAAGCCCTCTCAGCAAGGCCAAACTCCTTAGTTGTTTGCATCAATCATAAGGCACAAAAGAGAAAAGACACAAGTGGCATCCCCTGCTGAGTGAATTTATAAAGGTTGTACATAAAACATATAAACCCCAAATGGGTCAATCATTCATTTTACAATGAAACATAAAAATGTTAAACAAATACCACGTAGCAAACAACCGCATACCATAATCATTCAATCCGATGTTCAACCGCATACATGCAGAAATGTTCAACCGCATTTCTACAACATACATATATAATTCATGAATACCATTTAAACAACCACATAACTTATGAATAATCACATTTCATATATAAGCAACCTTTCATTATTTACTCAACCTTTATTAATAACCAACATCTTGTTATATATTCAACCTTTTAATGGGCAACCAACCTTTTGTTCTTTATTCAACTTCTTATTATATCTATCCAACCATTTGATAAACAAGTGTCCCTTAGTGCTACCTAACCTAAGAGAAACAAATCGTTCACTACTTGTGTGCACGACCAACTGAATGCTCTAAGTGGCTTATTACTTCCACCCGAAACACCAACCCCGAGACTCGACTTTCGTTACTCCAACTTTGCAGAGGACAAGCACTTTACGGTGTCGTTTAGGAATCGGTACAAGCAATGCCAATTCTACAACAACATCTTCCGACTCTCACGTGAGGCCTGTACTGGCAACGAGCGAAGGGCCAACATCACACCAACCCACGAACATCGAAGTGCCCGCTAACCATATGTTACACAACCATCTAGAAATACTGAAAGTAACAACCTCTATGGCTATAGCTCTTCCTATAGGTACTATTTAAACCTAGTAGGCATCTGCAATGATACGAATAAAGTTTTTGGCAAAGATCATCAAATCACCCAAACCTATTATGGATAACCCCACAATGTCATTTATACATTAAATAAAATATGAAATTCATACCATCTAAATGTGTATTAAAACATGCATTATACTCACAACAAACACATCAAGGCACAATCATATATCATTCTTACAAGCAACTTAAGCTAGCATGACATATACTTCAAGTTCATCAACATCTAAGCAACATAACAAATATGTCATAACATGATAGTACCACAAAGCATATAATAAGTAGACAATGTCCTCTTAATGTGAATCAAATCACCATCTACGAATTGCATGTTTCAATTATGCACCTTTGTGAATTAAAACTATGAACTCAGCTTCAGCCTTGATGAAACTCTCCTACTCCAAGACTTGAACTTACTTGAAGTTCTCAACGATTCACCTAAAAGTCACCCATAGCAACTATCCAGTAGAGTACATGTTTTAAAAATACAGCTTCATAATTACTTATATATATATATATATATATATATATATATATATATATATATATATATATATATATATATAATGATAATAATAATAATAATAATAATAATAATAATTTCCCAACCCGAACCCTGTTCAGTGTTTTAAGCATAGAATTGAATGTGTAACTCTAAATGAACTCATACTAGACTTTCTAGAAACTGCACTTGATTTCCTACAACTTTGTTTTTGTGGTCAATTTGCATATTTCGGAACAAAAGGGCCTCTACAGGCCTTGCAAAAGCGATGAACGAATCTGTCCAGATTTGCAATCCTGCGCAAACTTACCATGAACTTCAAGACTAAGGAAAAGGACTTAAAATTATTTAATTTTTCACATAGCTAGTCTTGATTAGAGATATAAAGACATATTTCGAGTGCTAATGAAAAGTCCAAAGAGTTGACTAGAATATGATTACAAGTAGGATGCTATTAACACACAAAACACAACATCCTACACTCACTAATCAAGATTCATTGAGTTCCAATTCAAAACGCATACTAGGATTAATCTTGGGTGAACATAAGACACGAATTATGAGACTTGTAAAGTTATTTACACCCTTGGAATGAAGTTTTAGTGTAGAAAATACAAACTAAAACAATATGACTTTACATGGCCTTCATGCAAGATGTTGGGCTCATTTTTTTGGCAAGCAAAACAACCACATAACCAAGCATTTAACAAGACACACAGAGGTTGTTTTGAGAGCCTTATAAATGGTTCGAAAATAGTCTTTTTGCAGGAAAAATATGACACGTGAAATCACTAGAATTGGAGTGAAAGATAACATGATCATAGACACCGAAATGGAAAAGCAATTGACACAAACATTCTAGCCAATTCTTGAGTGTCAATTCAATAAATGAGCGAGTATGTTTTCTTAAGATTTTCATAGCAACAATAAATAAAACATACACCCACAACTGGCTGGAAATTAATCACTTATAATATCTACAATTGAGAGTTGAAAGGATACATGATCAATGACATCAAATAGAAAACATTTTGGCTTCAAGATTTCTACCAATTATCAATAAATTGAAATAGAATAGTAATAGGAAAAATGATTTAGAACTTACCAAAATGGTAGCATAGGAAAAAGAAACTGATCGAACTCAATAAAAATCGCCAATTGCAATACTAGAGGGGGTTACAAACGATTTTTGCAAATAAATCCCTTAACTTTCAACCTTACACCATTTTTGCCCTAACCCTAGGTAAGTTGACATTTTATGCTTTGTTTTTTTTATAATACTTCAGCCCCTAAGTTTCATTTAAAGTTTTTAATGACTAATAATTACCCTAAATACCCCCAAATCAATTTAATTAAATTATCTACCCTTTAAATGTCGATTAATTATTTTAGATATTAAATAACACCATTTTTATTCAATTTATTTCAATTTATAAACATAAAAATTAAAATCATTTACAAGAATATCCGAGTTATGGAAGCTAACGTTTTTGAATGAAGGAAATACATGTCGTTACAATTCTCCCCTTCTTAAAATGACCATGCCCTCAGAATTTCTAAGTCACTGCATCATCCTATGTTAGATCACATTATTGGTGTTAGGTTTTGATACGAAATATAAGTTTGTTTTTCACAAGAACCGGAAACGGAAGACTTGAAAAATAACAAGTTTATTTTTAGTTCATAAAAAAATTAAACAATCATGGATCCATTTATAGAGGTTAGAAAGAAATAAAAACAACCATAGGATGTATTAGAGATAACGTTTGAAGCCTTTGAACCCACTTGGTTTTGGGTTGTTGATGAATATAGCAAAAATCAAAGATTATGATTTCTCTACAAGTATCCACCATCAAAAGTAAGACACTTGGAATGCTAGTTCCTTCTTGTATTTTGATTGTCTAAAGCCTCTAAGTGATTACCTCAAATAAGGACTAAAGGATACAACTTAAGAAGGTTTTAATCACCATAGTAGAGCACCAAACTTCAAAGAGTTGGAGCTTCTTCATACTCATAGTTTCTAGAGTGTAAGAAGGGAAGAAAGAAGACCAAAAACTTAGCAAAAATGCAAGCCTCATGCATCTCTTATATAGTCTATGCAAAGTAAGGCCTTTTTATTAAAAAAAACTCTAAAGTATTTCTAGCCTTTAGAAGCATGGGAGACAAAGCATTGAGGTTGAAAGACAAAAACCACATATTTTAATATTTTTGGTCATACCTCTTGAAAAGAGGAGGATTCTTTATTTTTTATAAACTCCAAGTTTATAAAATATAAACTTTGTCTTTAGGTAAAAGATAAAAGAATCCAACTAGTCCAAAATATTGTGCATAATTTATTAATTCATATTATATGAAATAATTGTTGGATTAGGTGTCTAAGCCCATAGCTATAATTGGTATGTACTTGATTTGATGGTAGCATGGTCCTTTTGGGTTGCCTTCACACTAGCAACTAGACAGAATGACTATTACAGAGAGAGACTGAATTTATCATTTAGAATGATAAAATGGGGCATAAATATGATTTATTAAATATATTATAAGAATAATATGTTAATTAGAAATCATATTCTTAATAAGTATTTAATCAGAAATTAATTTGCAATTAATTTTGGGATTAAAGGAACGTACTGAAAGTACAATGGGCTATTTTGTAATTATTTGATAGTTGAGGCTTTGGGCCATTGGATCACCCTTATTAGGGAGGGCCGAAAATCCCTAGAAGGTTCTAGGTATTTTCGTCCAAGCCCTAAGGGAAGGGAGTCTGTGGACTTCCTTAGGCCCTAAGCTAAGGAATTAGGGTTTCCTCCTTAAAACCCTAGTTAGTCTCAAGTATAAATAGAGCCCTTAGCTCTTGAATTCGGCCACACCTTGTGAAACGCTAGAAGGAGCCGATTTTTTAGAGCAAGTCACTTCATTTTATCTCTCTCATATTCACCCTCTTTCCATAGTGTGTTTGTGAGCCATTAGAGGTACTACAATTGTGGTACTTGTTCTCAAAAGCAAGGATCTTTAAGTTTGAGTTGTTATTACTATATAGCAACAAAGGTATGTGATCTAATATTTCATATGTAATTTTCGAAAATATTAGATGCATATTAGGGTTTCCTATTTGTGTTCATTTTTTGTATGTATAATGAAGAAAACGTAGATCTAAACTCGGGTTACATGCATACATAGGATTGTTTGTATAAAACCCATCAGTGGTATCCGAGCATTTGGTTGTTGTTTTCAATTAGATTTTATAGAATAGTGTGAACTTGACCATTAAAGTTTATGGAAACTAAACCCCAGGGCTTGGGTTTTTCAAAATAGGGTATCAAAACCCTAGGTTTGAAATTTGATTTAGGATTTTTAAACCCGTTCCTTTGGCGTCTATATTTTTGAATTTTAGGGCTTCCTAACCCAAGAATTTTCGAAATATGATTTTCCCAAGATTAGATTTTGAAAATCTAAGGTTTTGGATAGGCATTGTCTTTTAATTGCTTAAATGGGTAATTGATATCCCTTCCCAAAATATTCAAAATCTAGGGGATAAAGGGATTAGGTTAAATTATTTATTTCATTTAATGGATAATCCTATGAGATTTAATAATTTAAATCAATTGTTTAATTTTGGATATTTATTAAATCAAAGTTTTTAATATTTAAGATTTTATATTATAAGGTAATAATTTTGAAAATTTTAAATTAGATAAAAAACCCTAGTATTTTGAAATGTTTAAAATACACTCTTATACCATAAGTATGATTAAAAGTTTAATATTATATATGTATCAGAAAAGTCACTCTTACCGTTAGTAGGCCTCATTCAAGAAGTTGGTCTATAAGGAGTGTTTCAGGAGGCGACCTATAAAAGGACCGCCATTAGGTATCCATTCTTACCCACCACACTCTTGACTAGTGGAGGGTCGTTAGCCGAACGGGTAGGATAAGACATTAATTCTCTCATTAATATGTATAATGATAAACATAAAGTAACTAAATGTTTTTTTATAAATTCCCAATCTTAGTTACTTTAGGAAAATGTGAATTTGATACTAGTTCATGAAATTGCACATTGCACTTTGCCAAGTCATTAGTGGATTGTGTATGGTTAACCAACACACTAACTTGGACTAACAAAGGGTGGCAATGGGTAGTTCGTAAATTGACATTGATCAATGGAGCGTGTGTGGTTAACCGACACATTGATTAGGTGGTAAATGACATCGAGAGTATCAGGCTAATTTGCATGGTTATTCACACGTTGTTTGTGATCCTTGGTATCCTAGTCACAAACTTGAAGGGCATAATCGAGATTAAACATGTCATTGAAAAGTTCAAAGAATCTCAAAAGATCGAGGAATTTCATTTAATAAAACCTAATTTATTTAAATTTCATTTTTGTAGTGGAATTGGCGAATCGTCATTTACCTACCTTCAAATAATTACAATTGGATTACGGCATCCCTCTTCCAAATTGTGAATTAATGTGTTGGGTCCTAGCCTTAATATTTCATTTGGGTGTTATATTAAGGATTTCCTATCTAATCAAAAACTTGTATTTCTTCTTTTTTCAGATGTCTAGCCTAAACAACTCTCCCGACTCAACCTCCAACAATAATAACTCCTCGAACCCACTCTCGCTCCTAAACATTTGTAGGAGGGTTACTTTTGATGGATCCAATTTAAATGATTAGATCAACAACATCATAATGGCCCTGCATTACGAGGATAAGGAACACATTCTCGACAAGGAACTCACGGAGATTGATGAAAATACTGCTACTCCCGAAGAAATGGAGGAGTATAGGGCCCAATGCAAGGAAGCGACCAAAGTGTCATGCATTATGGTGTCTACTATGACTCCCAAACTGCCGCGGTTCTATGAGGACTTCTGGCCATACGAGATGTGCCAGGACTTGATGGAAAAGTACCATCAAGAAGCACATCAAGAGAGGTACGAGATTTTCACCTCATTTATAACTACCAAAATGAAGGATGGAGATTCCATCATGACTTACTTGCAAAGAATGCAAGGTTATGTGGATCATTTGCTCAAGTTGAACATCAACTTTGACGAGGAGCTGGCTATAGATATAGTCTTGCACTCCTTACCTACATGCTATGATCAATTCAAGATGACTTATCATTTGATCAAGGAGGAAATCTCGTTGAGCAAGCTTCAAGGTTTGTTGAGAACTTCTAAAAGTGGAATGAAAGGCAAAGCTATTGAATCCACTCTTGCTGCTGCCTAGTCTTGACTATTGGACATGGAAAAGGGAAGAAGAGGAAAGCTCCCTAAAATAGTTGGAAGGGAAAGTACCATTATGGATCTTCTTCAAGTGGAACCAAAGCAAAAACCGGTTCTGCCACTCCCTCCTCTGATCCTAAAGAAGCAACGTGCTTCTACCGCCATGATAAAGGGCATTGGAAGAGAAGCTGCCCGAAGTACTTGCAGTACATCAAGGATGGGAAGATAAAGCCATCATTCACAGGTATTTATACTATTCTATCTAATAAATCATCATAGGGTAGTTCTTGGGTCCTTGACACGAAATGTGCTTTTCATATTTGATCTTATTTTTGCAGGGGCTAAAAAGAAGTAGGGATGTGGAGCATGGGAAGATGAACCTGATAATGGGGAATAGGAAATTGTCGCCTATCACCAAAATCATAGTTTATTCTTGAATGATTAATAGTAGGTTAAGGTTAGATTTGAATGAATGTTGCTACTCGTCAGAGATGACAAGGAATATTATTTCTTTCCATGGATTGTACAGACAAGATTTTAGATTTTCATTTAATAATGAAATTGGTTCTATTAATTCTTATTATAATGGTTTATCATATTTTGAAGCATTGTCTTGTAATGGTGTATATGAAACTGTGATGGTTGTAGATAACTTAGGAAATAATGTTTTGCATATTGATTCGTCTAATGGTTAAGACATGGCATGCTTGTGGCATTGTCGTCTTGGACATGTCAAAAAGAAGCGCATAGCGCAAATCCAAAAGGATGGGATGTTGGAGTCATTTAACCTAAAATCAGAGGACACATGTGAATCTTGTTTACTTGGAAAGATGACTAAATCACCTTTCACTAGGGATGAGATTTAGAACCGAAAAACCGGACTGGAACCGGAACCGAACCGGAACCGGACCCGTTAGAACCGGAATATATAGAACCGGGTCCGGTTTCGGGTTTAAAAATTGGCTTTATCCGGGTTCCGGGTAATCCGGGTTTGGGACCATTGGGTCCGGGTAAACCGGGTCTAAAATCCGGAACCGATTTTTGGAACCGGAACCACTTTTAGGGCCGGAACCAGTTTTTGTGAAACGTTTACAAGATGCATATCTTATTCGTTTCAACTCCAATTGACATACGGTTTTTTCCAACATCTAGTTTAGAGTTTGTACATGATTCTAGACTATAAATTTGTCATTTTTAGTTTTATATTCATTGACTTACAGTCCTCAAAAGTTGAGATATCAAAGCTGAAAGTTTTTAGTTTTTTAGTTTTTTTGTATTCGGTGAAAGTTTTAAAGCATGCATATCTAATTCGTTTGAAGTCGGATTGACATGTAGTTTTTTCCCAAATTTTAGTTTACAGTTTGTACATGAGTTTAGACTATAATTTTGTCATTTTTGGTTTAACATTCAATGATTTACAGTCCTCCGAAGTCGGGATATCAAAACTGAAAATTTTCAACTTTTCAGCTATTTGTTTTTGTACTTTGTATTATGTGAAAATATTAACACAAGTATATCTCATTCGTTTAAATTCGGATTGACATACGGGTTTTTCCAGAGTGTATTTTAGAGTTTGTACATGATTTTAGACTCTAATTTTGTTAATTGTGGTTTCGTATTCAATAAGTTACAGCCCCCCAAAGTCGGGATATCAATATGAAAATTTTCAAAGTTCAACCCACTAAGTAGTAAGTAATTACCAAAAAATTCCGGTTTTTCGGGTTTTCCGGGTCTAAACCCACTTTATCCGGTTCCAACCTACCCACTTTGATGTTTCCTGGTTTTTCGGTTCTAGACCCACTTTACCCGGAACCAAACCGGAACCGGTTCCTATATACCGGTCCGGTTTCCGGTTCTATAAAATCTTGTTAACCGGTTCCGGGTTTTCCGGGTCCGGGTCCATCCGGTCCGGGTTTGGACCCACTTTCATCCCTACCTTTCACTAGTACGTGTGAAAGAGGTGAAGGATGTTTGGATCTCATACACACGGATGTGTGTGGGCCCTTCAGATCTACCACAAGGGATGTCAACCGCTTCTATGTGACTTTTACCGACGATTATATTAGATATGGATATATCTACTTAAATAAGCACAAGTCGGAAACCTTTGAAAAGTTCAAATAATTTAAGCAAGAAGTGGAAAATAAATTGGGTAGGAAGATAAAGATGCTTAGATCTGATAGGGGTGGTGAGTATCTTAGTATCGAGTTCCACGACTCTCTTAACGAATGTGGAATTGTTTCACAATTGACGCCACCTAAGACACTACAACTAAATGGTTTAGCTGAGAGGTGCAATCGAACCTTGTTGGACATTGTTCGTTCCATGATAAGTCACGCTTCGTTACCAATCTCATTCTGGGGGTATGCCTTAGAGACTGCCGCCCATATCCTTAATCTAGTACCAACTAAGAAGGTTGGCAAAACACCTCACGAGATGTGGACAGGGAAGGTTACCTCGTTGGCACATATCAAAGTTTGGGGTTGTGAAGCTTTTGTAAGACGAGAGGCTCACAAGAAGCTTGAACCTCATAGCGAGCGGTGTATTTTCATCAGTTACCCACAGAAATCCTTTGGATATCTTTTCTACAGACCCAGTGATAACGTGGTCTTTATAGCGAGGATAGGAGTTTTTCGCAAGAGAGAACCCATACGCCAAGAGGACAGTAGGAGGATAATTGATCTTGAAGAGATTCAAGAATCAATCGGTGAAGGAACCTCAAACACTAGTGCTCAACCTGAGGAAGAGATTCCTATTGAACCGATTGACGAGTCATTACCTCTTAGGCATTCCACTCGAGTTAGAATGACACTGAAGTTTTATGGTTTTCATATTACTACAGATGGTAATACATTTATTAGTGACAGTACACTGGTAAATTTGGATGAGCCTTCTTGCTACAAGGTAGCCATGGTAGGTCCTGAGTTTGCTAAATGGAAAGAGGCAATGTACAGTAAGATCTAGTCCATGTATGACAATCGAGTTTGGAACTTGGTTGACAATGTACCAAGTTTTAAGATAGTTGGGTGCAAATGGATCTTCAAGAAGAAGATCGACATGGATGGAAAAGGGCACACGTTCAAGGCACGAATGGTTGCGAAGGGGCTTTACTCAAACCCGGGGGTTGACTATCATGAGACCTTCTCACCAGTGGCCAAGATCAAGTCTATTAGGGTTATGTTAGCCATCGCTGCATTTCATAATTACGAAATCTGGCAGATGGATGTCAAAACTGCTTTCCTTAATAGGAAGTTGGCTAAAGATGTTTGCATGTATCAGCCAGAAGGTTTTTGTGGATGCTAAATACTCCAAAAGAGTGTGCAAGCTTGAGAAATTTATGGATTGAAGTAAGCGTATCGCAGATGGAATCTTTACTTCGATGAGAAATTCAAAGAGTTTAGTTTCTCTAGAAGTGAGGATGAGTCATGTGTGTATGTCAAAGCTAGTAGGAATATAGTTATATTTCTAGTATTGTATGCCGATGACGTACTGCTCATAGGAAACGATGTTCCAACCTTGTAGGAGGTTAAGTCCTAGCTTGGGAAATGTTTTGCTATGAACGATCTAGGGGAAGCTGCTTATATTCTAGGGATAAGGATATTGGGAAATAGGAGTAATAGACTAATAGGACTTAGTAAGAGTACTTACTTGGACAAGGTGCTGAAACATTTTAGCATGGAGAATTCTAAGAAAAAGGAGTTACCAATCGAAAGCAATACCAAGCTGAGTAAGACTAAGCGTCTGAGTATCGATGCCAAGCTAGCAGAAATAAGTCGAGTATCATATGCTTCCGCCAGTGGCTTGATCATGTATGCTATGACATGTACTCTCCCTATTTGGCTTTTGTGTTGAGCATGGTTAGCCGATATCAAGGGCACCCGGGTAGAGCTCACCAGAAACTTGTAACAATATAAATGTAATTAACATTTGATGATTGATTAATGGAGATTTATTTATAAGTAATTATTTACTATATTTTTTCAATTGTTTATTTTGTGTTTCATTTTTGCATGTTTTACTTCATTAATAATTGGATTATTCGAATTATCCATAGTCGATCATACTTTGGAAGTGAGTAATGAGGCAAGACTGTCATGAATTGGTTTGTAGATTGTCTAAGTGCTTAGACATATCAAATGTTTACAACAACATTCATGAGTACTCCTGAAATATGATTTGAATACTGGATTAAACCCACACTCATTTGAATTACTTCATGTAATTTATCACGAGTAATTATGAGACGATAATATCGTATAATCTTTAAACCGACATATATGAGTTGTTGTTTACAAGTTGGTTGTGCATTGATAATTCGTAAACACATCAGTAACTTGATGTTATAAAATGTGTTGTTGTGTACGATTGGATGAGTAAATAGTAAAAGCATATCCTAAGAGGGTAAAAGCGATATCTTGGACCCCTCGATGATTTTGTGTTGACTTATGTGCCTGGCCTGGTCAAGACTGAATTGATGTGTTCAATTAAGTTCGTTGTCAAACAAATCAGAAATGGGGAAACAAACTGTTGGACATTGAGAATGATCCTGTTCCATGTCTTTGTCCACATGATATCTTGTAGAACGAAGGATTATATGATCCCTTATCTTAAGGACACATAACTGACTAGGCCAGAGTTCGACAATAGCTTTTGTGAGCTACGATTGCTAATAAAATTCTTAACTCATACTTGAAATTATAGTTATTAAACTTATCCAAGTGGGAGACTGTTGGATTAGGTGTCTAAGCCCATAATTGTAATTGATATGTACTTGATTTGATGGGAGCATGGTACTTTTGGGTTTCCTTCACACTGGCAACTAGACAGGATGACTATTAGAGAGAGAGAGAGGCTGAATTTATCATTTAGAATGATAAATTGGGGCATAAATATGATTTATTAAATATATTATAAGAATAATATACTAATTAGAAATCATATTGTTAATAAGTATTTAATCATAAATTAATTTGCAATTAATTTTGGGATTAAAGGAACGGATTTAAAGTGTAAGGGCTGTTTTGTAATTACTTGATAGTTGAGGCTTTGGGGCATTGGATCACCCTTATTAGGGAAGGCCAAAAATACCTATAAGGTTCTAGGTATTTTCATCCAAGCCCTAAGGGAAGGGAGTCTATGGACTTGCTTAGGCCCTAAGTTAAGGAATTAGGGTTTTACCTTAAACCCTAGCTAGCCTCAAGTATAAACAGAACCCTTAGCTCTTAAATTGGGCCACACCTTGCGAAAACCTAGAAGGATCCGATTTTTAGAGCAAGTCACTCCCTTTCCTCTCTCTCATATTCACCCTCTTGCCTTAGTGTGTTTGTGATCCATTAGAGGTACTACAGTTGTGGTACTTGTTCTCAAAAGTAAAGATCTTCTAGTTTGAGTTGTTATTACTATATAGCAACAAAGGTATGTGATATAATCTTTCATATGTGATTTTTTGAAATTATTAGATGCATATAAGGTTTTCGGTTGTGACATATTCGCAGATGTTCTAGATGTTGAAGGATAGATCTCACTTGGGTGGTTTCCTGAGAACACAATCACATAAGAACCGTTAGAGGACGACCGAATATTCTCCTGGGACATCGCTCCGAAGATCAAGTTAGTCTAGAGTGAGAGAGAAATCTTAGGGTAATCTTCGTGAGAAATAAGATGGATCCCTCCCTTGAGAGGGAAGAGATCCTTTTATACCTGTTACTAACAGATTGTATGGACCGTGCCTTGTGAACATGTAACGTGGCTTCCTCTTACTGGGAGTGTAACTCAAGCTAACTAACTGCCAGGTGATGTCAGTTTTGGGCATCACCTGGGCTATTTGTTGCTTTTTCATTGGTTGTGAGTGAATGAGGAGATCACATGGGATGTTCTTCCCTTGTGATGAGAAATGAGCTGTCGTTCTGGCTTTGGTTCTCTGCGGGCAAGACCGGGTGTCAGCCAATGCAGTAACGTCTCTGTTACATTTAACATGGCTGTTAGGAATGTTAACAAGTCCCTTAGACCAGCAGGCTTCTGAGTTCGTGGCGTAGCAGAGTTATTCTAGTCCACTCATAGATACATGGTGAACTGTTGTTGACAGGTTGTGCAGTTGGCAGGGCGAAATCGCCATTGTTCGGCGGTTTCATCATGAGGACGGTTCTTTGCCTCATTGATGGAATTAAAACCCAGCTCCTCCTAGATTTTTCCTCATTTCCTTCTACTTGTTCGTGAGAAAAATCCTTTAAACATTTCCTTCTTATTTTGCATGGCTACTGCTCACACCTTAGGAAGAGATCTTACCACTAAGGAATGGGAGTCTTTCGAGTTCCGATTCGGGTTCGTTCCTAAATACGGCATGGAAATTCCCTTGCTTGATGCCTCTTTGTACAGTCCTCCTGAGGGAAAATTCGGGATCCCAATCGCCTTGTTTAAGGCAGGAGTTGACCCATATCACTTTACACAAGATAGTCGGATTTTAACTCCTTTGTCGTGTTATAGACTGCTTGCCGACTGTTCTTTTTTTCAAGCACTTCTTTAATGCCTCCACTCAGTCGAGGACTCGAACCCTTTCTCGTCGTCGGGGAGTCCCTACTCTTATCCACGATAAGAAGTCTAAGAAAAATAGGAAGGAGAAATTCTTATGGGTGAACAATGATCTCGTGGTACTCAGTTACCCGAGGACTAAGGTGTACGTCGACCGTGCCTCCATGTTGTTTGACATTGACAAGGAACTGGCTGATTCCTTGGAGAAGATTAGCATCACAAGTGAAGATTGGCTTGATTGTTTCTTGGCCGCTGGTAGGATCAGTTCTGCTTGGAGGGCACGTGGCAAGATGCCTAAATTCTTTATTGAGAAAGAGGGTATCTCTTTTGCTTTTCCTCTCCCCCCTATTATATATAATAATGGCAAGTTATGTTTAAAGCGGTGCTTTGGCTAAACCGGTATTGTTTTTTGATTTTACCAGGTGTGGAGGAGACTAGTTCTTTGGAGAAAGCTCTTCAAGGTCTGTTTGACGGCGAGCTTTAGGTTCGCGGTGTTGACTTGGTAGAGGCTCTTCCACCTCCTTTTTCTGGCCAAGGACTCACGGGGACTGTCAGTTTTGACAGTGTTATCAGCACTAGTGAGGATCCGAACGTATAGGATGTCTTCACTGGTGCTTCTAGAAGGATCCTACACTGTCCAGGTCCCCGAGGAGTCTTCGTCGGGTTAAGAGTCATTTTGCACTCTTGGAAGCCTCTTCCGGTGGCCGAACTAAGGCAGCTAGCATCGGGGCCCCTCTACGTAAGAAACGTAATTTAAGTCTTTTACTGGGGGATTCCAAGGATTCCAACCATGCCCCCGATGAAGTTCTTCCGAAACTGCTGGAGGGGGCACAAACCGGGGCGATTGAACTGCCCTGTCATACCGGAGAAGGAAGCAGCGAGAAAACCAGCCCCGTTCCCACAATCGAAGGATCTGGTACAAAGAATAGGTCTCCAACTCCTCATGGTCTTGCCTCCACCTCTTTTGGTAAAAACACAACCACCCTCCCGCTGATGGGTTCTCATCCAGATGCTTATAAGCCAGCTTGGAGGCTAACTGCTCAGGATCTTGTCTCCGATCATGACATCGCTCTCGAGTGGTGTCAACATGCATTTTCTCCTACCACAAATCAGGCCCTTAATGTCCTGTCTGACGAGGATATGGCTGATGGCTTGCATTACACTGTCGCTCAAGTGTCGTCTTATTTAGTCGCGGTCGCCGAACACATCTCCTAGATGGAGACCCTCTAGTCTGATTCAGACAGGAGGGGCATTGAATGCAAAGAACTGAAGCCCATGTGGTAAAGTTAGAAGACAATAAGCGCAGCTTGGATACTAGGCAGGAGGCGGTGTTACTTGAGAGAGAAATCTTGGCGGATCAATCGGTAAAGTTGGTGAAAAGGTTGAGGGCCTGAACGCTCGGGTGGGGGTCCTGACGTTGGAGAACTCCGGTCTGAGCAAGTGTACAACAGAGCTTGTGATAACTGTCAAATTTAGGTCATTCTCAGACTCATGCATCTTTATAAAAACCATTCATGCACAACATGCCATGGCCTAGTAGTATAAATTAGGTCAAACTGTTGCATAAACTAGGATCCAACTAAAATCTAGGACTAATATACTTGACTCTTACGATTCTAGTAAGTTGCTTAACTACAATAGGAAATGCCAATGCCATAATTAGAATGAAACTTCAAACTCTGTTACAATTGAAAAAAGGTATAAAACCCTAAAAATAAATTAAAATGTTCTAATTACATTCCAATATGATGGTGAATATCAAACAATGTTCCAAAAACTCTAAAGAGCCAAAAATCCAAATTTATAAACTTTACAACTTTATAAAAATTTATTATAAACCTTATAAGATCAATTTAAGTTTAAAAAGAATTAGTAAATATAATCATGGAAAGAAAATTTAATTATTAACATTTAACCCTAATCTACAAGTTAAATGTCAAGATTTTATGAAAAGAAAACTAGGTTAATGCATAGTTATAAAAATATGGAAAAAATTATAAAAATAGGAGAGATTATAATTATAAGAAATAAGTGAAAGGGAGACTCTCTAATACCCTCAAAAAACTCGGCCTCCCCCCTCCCAATGCACCCTCTCTCCCATGCTCTCTTTTCCCCAAAAATCTTAATCATTTTATCCTTCTCTTACACTTCAACTTCTCTCTTCACTCTCTCTCACACTCCACCCTTCTAACACTCAAACTCTCTTTCTCTCTCTCTCTAAACTCACGAAAATCATCAGCCAAGAACACCTCTCCTCAAATCTTCATCTTCTAAGGTTAATCTTCAAGGTATACACGAAAATCACTCATCTTTCCTTACTTTTCCTTCTTGTTTTTAAAGGATTTTCTTGTATTTCTCTTCTTTCTACACCATTCTTTATGAACATTCATGAACATGTTCATGAATGTCGAGTTTGATGATGATGGTGTTAGGGTTTCACCCAAGAACAACATGCATGTTGTTTAATGGTGAAATCCAAGGACCAAAACCTATGTCAAACACTAAAGCTCGGATTTTTACAAGTTTTAAAGGTTCAAAAACCTTATGCTTTCGAGTATTTCTTTTAAAAACATAACTATGACAAACATATGTCCAGGCATGGTCTTCAAACCGTGATGCATGTGATGAACACCAAGCTAAAGAGCTTGATGATCAAAGTACATTGTTAATAGTGCATGTAAATGATTTTGTCTATAAAAATATTTAAAAGTTCTTTTCTGTTCAAATCGAAACTTTTACAGATTACCATTAAGGTAATATGAACATCTGGGAAATCCCAAGAGTTTTTGTCCTGCCCTTGATTTACTAAAATTGCTACAAGAAAACAAGGGCATAAATCACATAAAATACTTCCAGAGGTCTATAAATCCAGAGTAAATTTGTGGATGACCCCTATGGTAAATAATGACCTCGCATTAAATTTCATCGATTTATGTTGCTGTTTAGTATGATTTTCTATTTTCTTTTTGTTTGGGTACAATAAATCACAAAACCACTTTAGAAAGTGTGAAAATTGTATATAACAATTTTCGAAGCACTTACCTGTGGTGGGAGACTAATAAAAATAATTTGAGAATTTTTTATCATTCCTTTCTATTTTTCCCAATTTTTGGTAATTATAATGGCCTAAAAATAGGAAAAATAGTTCTGATTATCCAAAATTCATGAACTTTTACCAGAACATCATGTTGTACAGTAAGACGTTACATAAAAATTTTGGATGATTTTTCTCTACTGTAAACTATTTTTCTCCTATTTTCTAATGTTAAATACACTTAAATACACATAAATACCCAAAACCGGATTATATAATATGAAAACCACTTTTGGTATTTTTCCCAGATTAATTACACCGTAAATGATGTTACAAAAATTCTTGGTAATTTATTTTAACTGTTTATTATTTATTCTTCAATTAATGATTATTTAAGGGGATACAACAAGGAAAAATAGAAATACCCACTGAAAAATATCTTTTATATTTTTCCCAGTCTAGCTATGTATAATAACAGTTAAATAAAAAGTTTGGGTAATTTTGGAAACTATGTTCTATTTATTCCAATTTTTATTTGAATAAATACTCAAAAATCATAAAATATAATTAAACAGATTGGAAATCCATTTTTATATTTTTCCCAGCTTATTAATGTGTAATAACATTAAAATAAAAAGTTTGAGAATTTTTATCCTTTGAATGCCATTTTTCGTGAATTTATGTTGTTATGAATGCTTAAAAATTTGGAAAATAGTTAACCATATCAATAATTCAAGGAAAATTTTCTGGAAAACCTCTATTGTATTTAGAATGAAAAATACAAGGTTTGACAATTTTTGGAAACTGTTTGATAATATTTTACATTTTTAGGAATTTAAAACACCTTTAAATGTGTAGAAATACCCTCAATTTATATTTCTAAATCTGTAAAATTAATATCCAAAATTGTATAAATCACATGACTTATAGAATTTCATCATTTTAGAAAAACTGTAACCAATTAATATAAAACCGATATTAGAACATAAATTTGGCATTTCTATATATGTAGAGTTTAGTATATTAGCATTAGATTTCGACATGGAAACTCACTAGTGTGTGTTTGATGTCGTAGGATCTCGGTATTAAGACGTTGGTGTGTTCTGAGGCACCACTTGTATCTACTTGAAACATTGTGAGTATTCACCATTCCCCTATTTTCGGTTTTTAAATGTTTTGGGGTGGAAAAACATGTCCTAAACTATTTATATTCGTTGTATTTATTTGACTCGTATAAACTTGTTTGCTATATTTTGCATATTGTGAGTATTCATGCACTCCCCTATTTTCAGTTTTTAAGTTTTGGGGTGGAAAAGCATGTCCAAAAAAACTATTATTTGCATGTTGTATTTAAATTGATTTGTATCAAACACGATTGCTATTGTATTGCTATGTCTCTTTATGTATGTCTATGCAACACGGAACATGAGAACTTATCGTACTAAGGCCCTTCCCTTATCTCTAACCATTAGCTCTTTGAGCCAATGGTCATTATGGATAGCGCTATTAGGAATTGACAACTCCTCACTCGCCCTATTGCTGGAGTGCATGATACCATATTCATCTATGGAACGATAAGCATAGATCTCGATAGGGCTTCAGTCATAGGTTTGGTTGAGACTCATTGTTTGCTCATACACATACAAACTCGTTTCTCGTAATAGCAATAAACTTGTATTCACTAATAGCAATCAACTTTGTTTCTCATTAAAGCAATGTACTTGTATTTACGAAAAGCCTTATTTCAAGCTCGATTTTATAAAATTGTGATCTCACCAACTATTTTCATCGTTGATTCTTGTTTTACATGCTTTTTCAGGAAATAATTAGTAAGTGGATATAAAGATTCATCATCATAGAGCATGATGCATCGTGTTGAAGCTATTTTGAAGTTATATTTTGAACAATGTTGTTTTGGAAAACTTCTACTTTGTTTTGTTTAAGCTATGGGTTGTAAACTTTTAAATATTGCTATGGTGATGTATCTTTATCTTTTGCAATGAAACCGTTATCGCTGTCATATCTCGCGTTTCCGCTTTAGCAGGGTGTGACAGAGCTGGAGGTTGATCTAGTGACCGAGAATGCCGCAAGGGGAGCGCTAGAAAGGGATATTTCTTAGATCCTTAGCGACGGGTTTGGCCGGGTTGCGGATAGGTTGATGAAAGTTCACAATTCCTCCAAGGCTTGGTTCTTGTGAAAGAACTTGTGTTGCTGCTGGTGTGGAATAGGGTAAAAGGATTGTCTGGGAGCAGGTATCCGTCAGGGAGGTAGACCCAAAGTCTGAGGAGGATGTGGTGGCTAGGACTCAAGAGAAGGAAGATGCCCTGGTGACCTTCACGAAGATGGACTTTGCTAGCCATCTTCGCTTGGGTTCCCAGGACATAGTTGGGCTTCGTAATCTCTCTTGGGAATCTCAGAGCGAGGAATCAGTCCCCGGTTCAAGCTTTCCTTCTGGTGATGACAAGACTCCTGTTGATAAGTAGTTTTGTGTTTGGATTGTTTTGATGTAACCCCCTTTGACAATATTTTCCTTATATTTTTTTCTTTGCTGCCCTTTGTGGCCATCTTTTAAGTCCGTGAGTCCGGCAGTTTGAACAATTTTTTTCTTTTTATGGTTGTGAATGTTTCTCTTTATCGCACATTCTCTTTCGCCTGATTACTTTGTGTATGGTTTATGTTGGCCATCACATGATATTTACACAGGGTTTGTTTACATCCCTAGTTGAAGTTCTCTTGCTAGTGAACTCTTTGTGCTTTACTGAAGCTGGTCTTTGAGAGATTTGTTCTAATCTGCTGCTTAAAGACCCCAGGTGTAGCAAAGATCATCATCTTGAGGCTCACCCAATTTTGTTTAGTTTGTTTTTTATATTCGTGGAAGGTTATGACCTTTCTACACTCATGTCAGATGTTCTATAATTGATGATCATGTTTTGGGAGGAAGGTTATGAGCCTTTCTAATGTAAAATCCCTAGATGCCTTCTTGTAACCATTTCTCTCGTGTGACGTTGGATGATCAGTCCTTGTTGCCAAACAGTGAATGTATATAACCTCTTTGTTTCTTAGATTTGAATATATGGAGCATCTGAATTGCCTTTTTTATTTACTCTAGTTTTGTTTCAAGCATAATATCACTGAAAATAGTAAAGTAATTTCTGCTAATTACATTTACATATTAAAATTAACACACAATTTGTTAGCTAGCACTGGTTCTACCTCTGCGCATTCCACGTTCTTGGAATGGCACGCCCGTCTTCAGCTTCTAGGACATAAGCACCATTCTTGTGTGCTTCTATAATTTTGCATGGTCCTTCCCACGTGACACTGATTTTCCCCAATGGTTTAGCATGGCTAGACTCGTTCTTTGTTAGTAACCATTTTCTGACTTTGAAGTTTTTGGCCCGGACTTGGAAGTTGTAATAGTTCTCAATCCGTGATTTGTACAGTTCTTGGCGCATTCCTGCTTCCTCACATTTCTTGACGAGCATGTCTAGGTCTTGGCGTTGGCCTTCTTCGTTGGCCACCTCCTCGAAACTCTCTGTTCGTAAAGAGGCAGCTACTATTTGAAATGGGAGGACCGCCTCCGTCCATTAGGTTAGACTGACGGGTGTTTCTCTCGTACCTGACCTTGTTGTGGTGCGATAGGACCATAGCACTTTTAGGAGCTCATCCACCCAGGCGGAATTGGATTTGAGTAGCCGTTTCTTCAAAACATTGACTAGGATTTTGTTGGATATCTTTGTCTGTCCGTTAGCCTGAGGGTGCGCTACTGATGTGAACCGGTAGTGGATTTTCTTTTCTTCACACCATTCCTTGAAGGGACTTCGTTGAAACTAAGTTCTATTATCACTTATGAGGATTCTAAGAGTTCCAAAGCGGGCCAAGATGTTCTTTGTCATGAAATTTATCATCTACTTGCCAATGACAGTAGTCAGTGTTTCCGCTATGGCTACCAACAAAAACTTTACGTCTCCTGGCGCTGGTGGAAATGGTCGCACTATATCGATCCCTTATTGGTGAATGTTTGGCATTCCTTACATTTCATGGTTAAGGCCGCGTCGTCATTGTATACGTCCGACCAGTATACGCCTAGGCAAAGTATCTTTCCTGTGAGTGCGCGAGCGCCTTCATGTGCCGTTGTGTCCCCTAAATTTCTTCATTCGAGAAAATTCTGACCCTCTGTCTTAGAAATGCACCTGAGCCATGGGATTAAATATCCTCTTTGGTACATTTGATTGTCCCTTAATGCAAAATGTGGTACCCTGACTTTGACTTTCCTTGCCTCCTGTGGATCGTCCGGAAGCACGCCATGGCGCAAGTAATCAATAAATGTTTTTTTTCCATTCCGGGGGGGGGGGGGGGGGGGGCTGATATGGTATTTACTTATTGGTTATTAATACTCCTTTCTAGGAGTACTTTGACCAACATTTTCTTTGTGAGATGATCATACGTGGTGGAGGCTAGTTTGCTGAGGGCGTCTGCCCTTTCCCCGATGAGATTTGCTTTAATGAAAAACTTGTGAACGTGCTGGCTAAATTACGGACAACGTCTAGGTATTTCTGCATCCTAGGGTCCTTTGCCTCTTATACTACGTTTATTTGGTTTGTGGTAAGAAACGAGTCACTAAGACCTGCTAGTTATTTTGCGCCAACATCCTTGGTCAGCTTTAGTCCTGCCTGGAGTGCCTCATACTCTGCTTCGCTGTCAGATTCTTGAAAGTTGAATCGTAGTGCGTAGGTGATCTCTTCATATTTGGGGCTTTAGAGGATCAGGCCTGCACCTGAGCCTTCCTTGTTTGCTGCGTCGTCGGTATACAACTTCCAAATTTCCTTGTCGGCTTTAGGCTCTAATGGGTTGACAGAGATTGTCGTCCGAACTCCCTTGATGGTATATAGGATTTCAACTAGCCAGTTAGCAAGGGCCTTAGCTTTGATGCTGGTTCTAGGGTGGTGCTGGATTTCGTGCTCACCCAATTTTATGGCCCACTTAACTAGGTGTTCAGAGTTTTTCGGCCATAGAATCACTTGTTTTATTGGGTAACTAGTCAGAACATCCACCTTGTGGGCTTGGAAATACCTCCGTAAATGTCTCACCGCATAGACCTGGGCGAGGACCAGTTTTCCAAGGCTGGGTAATTTACCTCTGGCCCTTGCATGGCTCTGTTGACAAAGTTAATGGGGATTTTCTTGCCTTCCCTTTCCACCCCTAACACAGAGGAGATAGCCTCCTCATACGCTGCTTAGTACATATGTAGAGTCTCCCGTGGAAGTGGGAAGGTGAGAGTCGGGAGTTGCTTCAATGCGTCTTTCAATTTTTGCAAGGCCACATACGCTTCCTCTGTCCATTTGAATTGCTTTTTTTTCTAAGCATCCTTTGAGTGTTTGGTACAGAGCAAGCGCCTTCTCTATGGATTGGCAATGAAGCTTCCAAGAGTCGTTAACCTACTATCAATCTATTGTACTCCCTTAAGGTTTTGGGGCGTTTTCGACTCGAGGAACTCTTATATTTTGGTGGGATTAGGTAGAATCCCTTCCCTGGTCACCTGATAGCCAAGGAATTTCCCTTCCTCGACTCCAAAAGTACACTTTGCCGGATTTAACTTCGTCTACACTTTGACTAGCGTTTGGAAGGCTTCTTCCACGTCTTGGATCAACATTTCTTCACTGTGACTTTTAATTACCATATCATTGAAATATACTTCGATATTCTATCCAATTTGGTCGGCATATACCTTGTTCATCAGCCCCTGGTAAGTACCACCCGTGTTTTTGAGCCCAAATGTCATTTTCTGATAACATAAGATGTTGTTTTCGGTATGGAAATTTGTTTTTGCTTCAACTTCTCGCTTCATCTACACCTGGTGATAGCCCTTGTATGCATTGAGGAAACATTTGAATCGGAAGCCTTCAAGCGATTGGACTTTTTGATCGATCTCCAGGAGAAGATAACAATCCTTTGGGCAGGCGTTATCGAGATCTGAATAATCTATGCACATTCGCCATGCCCCATTGGCTTTGTTTACCATGACCGAGTTTGCTATCCATGTGGGGAACATTACTTCCCTGATTATGCCAGCACTCACCAGATCGACCACTTTGGCTTTAATAGCCCTATCATGGTCTGCCGCCTGTCCTCGCTTCTTTTGTTTTACAAGGTAACTCCCATGTGCTGTGTTAAGGCTATGTTTTATGATCTGTCGATTGACGCCTATCAGATCCGTTGGCTTCTAGGCGAAGATGATGGAGTAATGCCTCAGGAGCACCACCAGTCGTGCCTTGGTTTCTTCTGTTAAGTGGGCGCCGATTTGCATAAGCTGCTCTAGATACTCCATGTTTATTTGGTGTTACTCGGTCGAACATCCTTCCTTGGACTTCTTTGGCGCACGCATGGGTTCTGGGGCAGCTATGATTTGGTAGCAATGTTGTGCTCTAGTGTTTGTGTCGAGGATCGCAATTGTTCCCTGACGTGTGCTGAATTTAATGATGCCATGTATCATCGATGGTACGAGATGCAGTAAAGCAATTGATGATCATCCAAGAAGAATGTTGTGTTCGGTTGGGTATCGGATCATAAAGAACTCAATTGTCCTTGTGATTCAGTCCTTTTCGTCGTGGCTGACCAATGTTAAGGGCAACCCAATAGTTACTAGTGGCCACAAGCTATGCCTGGTGAATCCTACTAATGTTACACCGGTTGAGGGTCGGAGCCCCTCCTTCCACGTGTCAGGTAGTTGCCGGAAACAATGCTCACAGAGTATATTGGAGCAACTGCCATTGTCAATGTATATTCGGTGGAACTTCATGTTATGAATAAATCCTGATATGAGGAGTGGGTCTCATGGATCCCAGTTCGATGGTTTGGGATCGCTGCTCGAGAAACTGATGTTGAGTAGGTTTCTCGAGAGTGCCTCGATCTCGTTTTTTCTGCATGGTAAGGTGCGTTTCTCTTACGACAGTTAGAGATATTAACTAGCTCAGTGTCATCGTACAGATTTGTCTGCAACAAATTGGGATGTTATATCGCCATCTGAGGTTATGAGACATCCGATGACAATTTCTGGAAATTGCTCTGGAGCCCTGCTTCTACTGTTCTTATCGTAATTGGCGGGATTTGTGTCATCATCACCTAGAGTGGTTCGTGCGTTCTGAACAGAGCTTCTACTGCCATCCCAGATATCGTAGGGCTTATGTCCCCCTTATGCAAGCAACCAACATCGTCTATTGGTTGTATCACTCTGAGGATGCATCTGGATGGCGCTAAATGCTGTGACATGTTCGAAGATGTTATCGATGCAAAAGGATGGATCCGACTTGGGTGCTTTCCTGAGAACACAATCACAGAAGAACCGTTAGAGTGTGAGAGAAATCTTAGGGTAATCTTCGTGAGAAATAAGATGGATCCTTCCCTTGAGACGAAAGAGATCCTTTTATACCTATTACTAACGGATACTGGGGACCGTGCATTGTGAGCGTGAAACATGGCTTCCTCTTATTAGGAGAGCTATTCACGCTAACTAACTGCCAAGTGACATCAGTTTTGGGCGTTACCTGGGCTATTTGTTGCTTTCTCATTGGTTGTGAGTGAATGAGGAGATCACATGGAATGTTCTTCCCTTGTGACGAGAAATGAGTTGTCGCTTCGACTTGGGATCTCTAAGGCCAAGATCCGGTCTCAGCTAAGGCTGTAACGTCTCTGTTACATTTTACGTGGCCGTTAGGTAACGTTAATAGTTACCTATTTGTGTTCATTTATTGTATGTCAAATAAAGAAAACATAGATCCAAAGTAGGGCTGCATGCACACATAGGGTTTTTTGTATAATACCCATCAATAATAACTAGTTATACGCTCTTATAATTATTATTTTCATAAAACAATAGTTACTCCCTAATTAAAGTACAATAATTGATATAATTTATTAATAATCACATTAATAATTGTTAACATATCCCTCTGGGAACGTCAAGAAAGAAGTCAAATTGACATCAGGCTTCGCCTACTAAGAACCTTGTCTAAAGCCAAGTACGTGTCACACCCCAAAACCGAGAACGGCGGAAACGTTCTGGGGCGGAGGACGTCATGTAATGTATCACAACAATGTAAAGTAGTAAACAAGCAACAACATCTTCCATTGCATTAATAGTATAATTTTAATTACAAGTGTGTTCTTTCATATTATAAGACAACATGATAACTAATCAAAATAAAAGAGTAGTCTTGATTTCTCCGTCTTCACAAAACCTGGTCGTCATACCTGTCTATTTGTGACATGAGAATACAAGTTATTTTGAATGCGAGTATCAACAATAAAGCTGGTGAATTCATAAGTATTAATGTGTCTTTGATTTGTAAATACTGTAAAGTAAAGACTTGTAAACATTTCGAGAAAAGTATGAAAATGTTTGTAAGTAATTGTAAACGTTTGAAAACCATAGAAAATCCCATATTTCCTACTAGTATAAAAAGTAGTCTTCTACCAAGACCGGACTGTTTTGTAAGTAAGCATCACTGTAGATGTTACGATTTTTCCCTTGTTTAACTATTATTATAAAAGTTATAGTCTACCTCGTCATTTATGTGTATGAGTCACAATATAAAGGTAATAAGGAAAATAGTTTATCTATATCAAATATGTCCTACCTCGTCGTTCATGTGAATCTGTCACAAAGTAAAGGAAGGAAAATAATATAATCACTAAAAATGTATCCTTTTGCACTAGGATATTCATGGCGTGAAACTCGCCGAACAGTACAACCGGGGACACCCGTGGACGCGCCTTTTCCCTACTGTAGCTAACAGCTTTGGGTGTGGAATGGTAAGTCTCGAAACATTTGTAATTGATCCTATGTAATAGTATCTATTAAACGTATTAATGTAGACGTTCATGTAAGCGTATCTCTGTAAACGTATCAATGTAAATGTATCTCTGTAAGCGTATCTATGTAAGTGTATTCATGTGAGCGTATCTATGTACACATATTCATGTAAGCGTATATATGTCAATGTATTCATGTAACATGTAATGTATTGGTATAGACTCATGAATGAACTGACTCTTGCGTGATTCCTTGTACTTGGAATTGTAAGTCGTATCTCCTAACTATACCTATTATAGTTACTAGTAATGTATGAGTATAACCTGAAGTATACCTTTGTTACCCAAAGGTGCTGAACTGACTAATGGAACCATTATACCTATATATGTATACATGATATATAAATAATAGTTAGACGACATTCGGACGAGCAACCGATGCCGTAAGGCCACATCCCAACGAGGAAAAGGAAATAAAGCGACCTAACCGTCCTAAGTCCTTTAAATATTATTTGTATACCTATACATATCTAGGCATGCATTTGACAATATAAAAGTGTAAAAGAAGTTTTGTAAAACCTTTGAAAAGTTTAATACTAAGAAATGATGACCTGATGTGTCACACCCCAAAACCAAGAACGGCGGAAACGTTCTGGGGCGGAGGACGTCATGTATAATATCACAACACAGTAAATGTAAATAAGCAAACAACATCATCCATTGCATTAAATATATAATTTTAATACAAGTGTGTTCTGTACAATTATAGACACCAAAAATAATGTAACACAAAATAACATGAGATGAGTCTTGAATGCACTCCATCTTCTCAAAAGCTGGCCTCGGTACCTGTCTACTGACGACCTGAGAATACAAGTTATTTTGAAAGAGTTTATCAGCATTAAGCTGGTGAGTTCATAAGTATTTTAGTGTCAATGTTTGTTGTCAAAACGTTTGAACCTGCCTCAATGTATAAGTTTGTAAAAATGTAAGTAAATGTTTACGAGTGTTTGTAAAAGTTTGAATCTCTCAGAAAATCCTATATTTTCTATAAAAGTAACCTTCTACCAAGGCTAAACTGTTTTGTAAAATCGTCTGTTGTAAAAGTGTGTAATTACCCAAGTATAACTATCATTTGATCAAATATAGTTTGTACATTAATGCCTAAGTGAGATTATCACTAAAATATGTAATGGGTAAATCATGGTAGTACTGTAGTTTTGTATAATAAGAACTACTGTTGTACTAATTACTACTACTACCTTAAACCGGATTTATATTAAGGTATAATGTGATAAATTGCACCATGCTATCGACTGGTAACAACGACATAATGAATGGTCGTAATAAAAGAAATGACGTTTGGCACCCGCAGACCTGCAGGTCCGGCTGTAGCTAGCAGCAAGGTGTAGGATAGTCAATCCAATATAGATCTATACGCAAACTCACGCTCTCCCTCCAAGAGAATTCTAGCTACAACTCGGGCCATGACATTTAAGGCATGCTCCGACACAGTGGATCACAATTGTTACGTATTTATGTATATGTAATGTTTCTCGTTCTAGTATAGTTGTATATCTTCATGTTTCTCGTATAACTGTATATGTACTTGTTTCTAGTATAACTGTATATGTATTTGTTTCTAGTATATCTGTATATGTACTTGTTTCTAGTATAACTGTATATGTACTTGTTTCTAGTATATCTGTATATGTACTTGTTTCTAGTATAGCGGTATATGTACTTGTTTCTAGTATATCTGTATATGTTCCTGTGTTACCCCGATGGTAACTAACTATTGATGTACTGATAAGTATGAATATGGAAGTACTTTTATGTCTATACATGTATATATGATATATAAGTAATATGGAAACGACCTTCGGATGGTCACCCGAAATCCCACCAGACCACATCCAAATCGAGGAAAAGGAAATAGGGCGGATGGCCTTCCTAAGCCCTTTGAACATTATTTATATATCTATACATATATGGGCATGCAATTGAATATATAAAAGCATAAATAAGTTTTCATAAGACATTTGAAGCATAAATATAATTTCAAGAGAAGATCAACTTGATGTCGATCTATAAAACAATTTGAAGGCATAAGTTGATAAAACAGTTTAAGTATAAGAAGCATTTGTTTGAATCACAGTCTATAAATAAGTTTGGATAGTAAAAGAGTTTGTAAAACATTTCAAAGTAAAGCAGTTTGATAAACAGTTTGAACAGTGGTAAAAATCGTTGTTTTCCTAGTTATTAATCACATGTGATTAAATGCAATCACATGTGATTGAAACAATAAGTATAATTATTTGACTTGTATTCCCCCCCATAAAGTATTTAAAACATTTAAAATCATTTCAAAGGTTGATTCAAGGGGTATGAACTCACTTGTGGTGAGTCGTCTGAATTGCAGTGTCGGATACCGTACTAGGTGGCAAACGGAGACTTGTTTACACGCACGAGCCTAGTTATCATATAATAAGCATATATATATATATATATATATATATATATATATATATATATATATATATATAACTAATTGGACAAATAATAACTTAATAAATAAGTTAAGACACTTAGAAAACATGTAAACACTTTTTATAAGTGTTTAAGGTCCAAATGGTTGCATCTAAGTTGCTACGGGACAAGGCAAGAGGGTTTGAAACATCAAATGGCCTTGCATAAGAGTTCACCACCCAACAAACCCCACCCTTTGGAGTTTACGGCCGTAAACTCATGGGTTTATGGCCGTGAACTCCTCACATGGTGGTTTTGGGTGTTTTAAAGTGCTATCTTGATCCTAGAACACTCCTAGCTTTGTTGGAATAACACATGAAGTAGTTTAAGGCCCTAGAATGCTCCATAGGGGAGTTTACGGCCTAAAGTCCATTTACCCTAGAGTTTACGGCCGTAAACTCCTATGGGTGATGGCTTTTAATTCATTTGAGGCACTTGCAGATCAAGGATGGCTTCCATGATTTTACCTAAGGCTAATGGGGACAAGAGGCACACTTTTGTGCCTTCACTTGGAGTTTACGGCCCAAGAGGTGTTCCTTGGCCGTAAACTCCCTTTAAGGGATGTTCTTGATGGTTTTTCCTCCCCATTAAAGTCCTAGGTGTTCAAGGTAATTGTCTTAAGGCCTAAGGTGTGCTTGGAATGCTTTTTACCCTAGAAAAAGGGGTTTACGGCCCAAGAGATGTTCTTGGCCGTAAACTCCTATAAACTTATGAATTTGATGTGTTTTGATGTCTAAAATAGGCACAAGCATTTGAGGGTTTAAGTCTTTAAGTATTAGGGGAAGTTTAGGGCACATTTAGCCCTTGAAAAGGGGTTTACGGCCCAAGAGAAGTTCTTGGCCATAAACTCCTATTACTTGGGTTTCTTGGATGATTTCTAGTCTATAAAGATCATACACAAAGTCCTTGATAAGTTGCCTAACATGGGGATGGGTCTAGAAAGCATTAAGGCTCCATTTTGGAGTTTACTCCCCAAGAACGTTCTTGGGTGGTAAACTCCCAGATCTTGTAATCTAAACATGTAATTGATGTTAATAAGCATCTAACAAGTATTGAAACACATTTAGTAAAGTAGACTCACAATCTGGGATGAAAACCCGAAGATCCGTCAGAGAGAATATAGCTTTTCTCTATTTGGAATTGTAAATAATGAATTAATTTAATTCAGAAAACTATTTATAGTCCTGGAATATTTTGGCAGAAAATATTTTTATTCCTGATATAGGACTGTAACTTTATGAAACTTGAAATGCTCAAATTTCACAAAACCAGGAGCTTCCACTCTCCTGATATCTCCTTAAACATAAACCCTAATGTACACAAACTTGTTCGGAAAAGTATGAAAATCACTGAAACTGAACTGGCTTCTATTGAACAGATGGTGTTCATACAATGGAAATTTCGGGTTGTCACATCATCCCCCTGTTAGAGGGAATTTCGTCCCGAATTTAGAATTTAAGCAAATAAGAGTTACAAACAATTAAGCGAAAAGATGAGGGTATTTCAACTTCATCTGATCCTCGCGTTCCCAAGTGAATTCCGGTCCTCGCTTGGCATTCCAGCGAACCTTCACGATGGGTATACGGCTTTGTTTCGTCTGCTTGACCTCACGGTCCATGATTTCTATAGGTTCTTCCACGAAGTTGAGGCTCTCGTTGATCTCGATCTCGTCGAGTGGGATTACGAGAGTCTCGTCGGACAGACACTTTTTCAAGTTAGATACGTGGAATGTAGAATGTACGTTACGAAGTGTGTCGGGTAGGTCGAGTTTGTAAGCTACGGGGCCGACTCTGGCAAGAATCTCGAAAGGCCCTATGTACCTCGGATTAAGCTTTCCGCTCTTGCCGAAGCGTATCAAGCCTTTCCAGGGTGAGAATTTGAGAAGGACTCGGTCTCCCACCTGAAATTCCAAAGGTTTTCTTCGTTTATCGGCGTAGCTCTTCTGTCGGTCTCTAGAGGCTTTCAATCGTTCACGAATCTGAACGATTTTCTATGTCGTTTCCCGAATGATTTCCGGACCGGTGAGAGTACTGTCGGAAGTTTGCCCTCTTGCTAATTGGGTATCACCCACCTCAGCCCAGCACAGAGGGGATCTGCAGTTGCGGCCGTAGAGAGCTTCGAATGGAGCAGCCTTGATGCTTGTGTGATAACTGTTATTATAGGAAAATTCGACAAGGGGTAAATGAGTATCCCATGCCTTCCCAAAATCAATCACACAGGCTCACAACATATCTTCCAGTGTTTGGATGGTCCTCTCACTCTGTCCGTCGGTCTGTGGATGGTAGGTTGTGCTTATGTCCAGCCTTGTTCCTAGGGAGTGTTGTAGTGATTGCCAAAATCTTGAGGTGAACCTACTATCTCTATCAGAGATAATGGAAATAGGTACACCATGCAACCGTACAATTTCCCTGATGTATGTTCTCGTAAGTTTCTCCATCTTGTCGGTTTCTTTGATAGGCAAGAAGTGTGCAGACTTGGTCAATCTATCAACGATGACCCATATGGTGTCAAGTCCACCCGTTGTCTTGGGCAACTTGGTTATGAAATCCATAGTGATCCGCTCCCACTTCCACTCTGGAATCTCTGGTTGTTGCAGTAAACCAGAGGGCTTCTGGTACTCGAGCTTAACCTTTGCGCAAGTAAGGCATTTACTTACGAAGGTAGCAATCTCTGCCTTCATATTAGGCCACCAGTATAGCTTTTTAAGATCCAGATACATCTTATCTGAACATGGGTGGACGGAATACCGAGTGTTGTGCGCCTCGGTCATGACCAAGTCTCGGAACCCACCGTGTTTCGGTGTCCAGATTCGGTTCATGAAATATAAAGCTCCGTCACCCTTGGCTTCAAAGTTCTTGTCCATTCCCCTAAGGGATTCACTCGACACTTTTTCAGGTTTCATGGCCTCAAGTTGAGCCGCCTGAATTTGCTTAGTCAGGTGTGAATGGATGGTTATTGATAATGACTTGACCTTGCGACCAGAATATTCTTTCCGACTTAGGGCGTCTGCTACTACGTTGGCTTTACCCGGATGATAACGAATATCGCATTCGTAGTCACTGAGTAGCTCGACCCACCGTCGTTGTCTCATGTTGAGCTCCTTCTGATCGAAAATATGTTGTAAACTCTTGTGGTCGGTAAAGATAGTGCTCTTCGTTCCATACAAGTAATGTCTCCAGATCTTCAGAGCAAACACTACTGCTCCTAGTTCAAGATCGTGGGTCGTGTAGTTAACCTCGTGTGTCTTCAACTGTCTCGAGGCGTAGGCGATGACCTTACCTCGTTGCATCAGAACACATCCGAGTCCTTGATTTGATGCATCGCAATAGACTACGAAGTCTTCTATTCCTTTTGGAAGGGATAGTATTGGTGCGGTGCACAAGGCTCGTTTGAGCGTTTGGAACGCTCTTTCTTGTTTCTCTTCCCAGTCAAAGGCCACGCCTTTCTGGGTTAGGGTTGTAAGAGGTTTCGCTATTCGGGAGAAGTTCTTAATGAACCTGCGGTAGTAGCCAGCGAGACCTAGAAATTGACGAATTTCTGTAGGCGTCTTTGGCGCTGACCAGTTCTCAATGGCTTTTATTTTGGATGGGTCCACGTGGATTCCCTCTTCGCTTACCACGTGTCCTAAGAATTCGAATCTTCGGATCCAAAATTCACATTTCGAGAACTTCGCATAAAGTTTCTCCTTTCGTAATGTCTCTAGAACTTGTCGCAGATGATCACCATGCTCTTTCTTACTTCGGGAGTAGATCAGGATGTCGTCAATGAAAACGATGACGAACTGATCTAAGTAAGGTCGGCATACTCTATTCATCAGATCCATGAAGACTGCGGGCGCATTGGTCAATCCGAATGGCATCACCACGGACTCGTAGTGTCCGTAACGAGTTCGGAAGGCTGTCTTCGGCACATCCTCCTCAAGCACTCGTAACTGGTGATATCCGGATCTCAGATCAATCTTGGAAAAATAGTTCGCCCCTTGCAGTTGGTCGAATAGATCGTCTATGCGTGGCAGAGGATAACGATTTTTGATCGTCAATTTGTTGAGTTCTCTATAGTCAATGCACATACGGAATGATCCGTCTTTCTTCTTAACGAACAAGACCGGTGCTCCCTAAGGTGAGAAACTTGGTCTTATAAAGCCCTTGCTGAGCAGTTCGTTAAGTTGACCAGAGAGTTCTTGTATCTCGGCTGGTGCTAAATGGTAGGGCGCCTTGGCTACTGGGGTAGCTCCTGGAACTAAGTCGATTCTGAACTCGACTTGTCGTTGCGGAGGTAACCCGGGTAGTTCTTCTGGGAAAATGTCGGGGAAGTCGCTCACTACTGGGATGTTCTTTAGTTCTTTTGTTTCTAGATTCGTGTCGACGACGTGAGCAAGAAATGCGTGGTATTCTTTGCGCAGATATTTCTGTGCTTGAATACTAGATATAATGCGAAGACTCGCACCAGGTTTGTCGCCGTAGACTATAAGGGTTTCATTAGACGGGAGGTTTAGACGGACTGCTTTCTCGTAGCACATGATGTCGGCGCGATGAAGACTTAACCAATCCATGCCGATAATAACGTCGAAACTTTTTATTGAGACCGGCATAAGGTCGATTGGGAATGAATGGTTATCTAAGGTTAGAAGACAACCTAAGTATATGCTATTAGTACTTTCAGTTTTCCCATTGGCCATTTCTACTGTGAATTGTTCATTAAGTGCGTGTGGTTGTTGCTTAAGCATGCGAGCAAATTTGTGGTTTACGAAGCTTCGCTCCGCTCCACTATCGAACAGAATGCATGCATAGGAGTTATCAAGGAGGAACGTACCAGTCACCACTGTCGGGTCAGCAACTGCTTCCCCGTGGCCTATAGCTAGTACCCTCATTACTCCTCCAGTATTCCTCGCCTTGGGGCAGTCCCTTTTAAAGTGGCCTGTTTCGCCACATCCATAGCAAGTTGGGCTCGCGCCTGAGCCAGGAACATGGGAGATCGGTTGTGCCGGGAACTTACAGAAACGGACGGTGTGTCCTTTTCTGTTGCAGTTAGAACACTGCATTTCACGGCAGGCGCCGTTGTGGTGGAAGTTGCATTTGTTGCACTTCGGCAAACTTCTAGCATACTGCTTCCCCGGAGCAGTAACAGCAGTAGGGGTTACCGCAGCATGTACTGCCACGATTTCCTGTTTCTTTGAAGCTCGCTGCTTCTTCTTCTCATCCCAAAACTTCCGCTTGGTGCCAGCGGGTTTGGAGGGTTCTGGGATGGCTAGGGTGGTTGTGGTTGCAGGGGTCTTGACTCCATGGTCAATGAGTCTTTGTGCCAAACGCTTGGCACTATCGAAGGTAGCGGGGTTCGATGCTAAGACATTCCCCTGGTACAGAGGCACTAGCCCCCATACGTACCATTCGATCTTTTTCCCTTCAGTGGGAACCATATTGGGGCATAGGGCCACCAGTTCGCTAAATCGGGCAGTGTAAGCGATCACGTTGGTGCCCTTCATGGTCAGATTCCAGAGTTCATGTTCTAACTTCTGGACTTCGCCCCTCGGGCAGTATTCCTCAGTCATGAGGTCCTTCATTGTTTCCCAGCCCATGTCGTTAGCCACGACGAGAGTTAGGGCTTTGACGTGGCCGTTCCACCACGTTAGGGCTTTATCCTCAAAGGTGCATGGGGCATATTTCACTTTGCACGCAGCAGGGCACGAACAGATTTCGAAGACTGACTCAGTCTTCTCGAACCATTGCGAGAGAGCAATGACTCCGCCGGTGCCATAGAAAGGCTTCGGCTTGCAGTTTGTGAAATCCTTGTAGGAGCACTCTCTCGAGCGCACAGGGATTTCGATCGGAATAGATTCCACAGGGGTTCCACCTCTGCTGGCATCTGATGAGTGATACTGAGCCATGGCAGTTGCCATTGCTGGAGCTACGGCAGCATTCAGGGCTACAGTATCGATGACCGGAGGCGGTGGATTATTCCTATTCCTAGGAGATTTGCGAGGAGGCATCTTTTAACTATAAGTTTATAAAGATAAGAAAGATGGTAAGAATCAATTTGTAAGCAACGTGAGAGTGACCCATGGACTAACTAACCATAGCCCAACAGTTTGAATGAGTGTTTGAAATCACAATAAGAAATATTAGTAGGAATACACAAGTGTACAAATTTTTCCCACAGATTAGATAGATTTCAATAGTACGGGTATTACTGATGTAATAAGTTCAAGGAAAATCAACCTAACAGTAGGTCTTACATCATACCATAAGGGCAAGACTGACAGTCCTAGATTCCTAATTAGAGTATCGAAAGTTAGGAATATTTTACAGACAAGTGCTACTTAGAGCACATAAGTTCAAGGCTATCCCTAAATCAAAAGACAGAGATGTACTAGACATCATTTAATGGCGATGGGAGTTCCTCGGGCGAGCCCTGAGGTTGGACACTTGGCGAAACACCTCTTGAAGGTGTCGATCCTTAGCTCTCTGACGAGCTCTAAGTTCCACGACCTCAGCTCGGGAGGCAGCCAGCTGTTGTTGTAGGGTTTCGTTGGTTCTCCGGGTCCGTTCCATGTCTTCTTCAAGACGGCGGATGCGGACTGTGTTGACACCTGAATTGGCATCAATCTCCATAACCCGGTCGATGGCTGCTCGACCTTGCTCGACATTACGAGCTATTCTGCGGATGATTACCGACAGAGCTCTGTCAGCAGAGCCACCATCGCTAATGTTGTAAAAGGTTCGGTCCCCAAAGTATGGTAAGGGCTGACCCTGCTCATCACTCCAGCGATTTAAGTCGTTTGCCCACATGGGAGTAGGGCCTGGAAACGCTGGTCGAGGGTTGTTGTTCGGGGCTTGACCTACAAGCGGTAGGTTGTTGACTTCAGGCTCGGAGTCGGATCCATCGGAAAAGCCTTCTGCGAGGTGATCATCCAAAGGGATTGGATGCTCATCTTCGGGCTCTTCATCGATCCACCCAGCATTGCCCTCATTGGGAAAGTACGGGTCGCCATGATGGAATCCAGCCATGTAGATCTACGCGAGAAGAGAGGTATAAGAATATAGTATACGTGTAACTAGTAGCACAAAATACTCCTATAGTATTTTAAGTTTAAGTTCTACTGATCTTCTTGTGGTATTGTTGGTAAGTTTTTAGACTTGTAAACATATCACAACCATTCTAGGGCATATGCTAATCACTCCTAGGACCAGCATAGTTGATCAGGCTATGCCATTCCCAAGACTGACCATACATCCCCGAGCTCACTTGTGATATTTAACAATTGTAATACTTTTGTTCTTGTCATTGTGACACTTATTTTAGTATGAATGCAGACTAGTATACTTAATTAAATATTTTATTATTTAAAGTATAGACTCTTGGTCAGAGTGTTTTAATCCCGTTTGGGTTTATAGTTTAGTATATCTTTTATGGGTTGATATACTTGATTCACTATAAACAATGCTTTGATACCAATCTGTCACACCCCAAAACCAAGAACGGCGGAAACGTTCTGGGGCGGAGGACGTCATGTATAGTATCACAACACAGTAAATGTAAATAAGCAAACAACATCATCCATTGCATTAAATATATAATTTTAATACAAGTGTGTTCTGTACAGTTATAGACACCAAAAATAATGTAGCACAAAATAATATGAGATGAGTCTTGAATGCACTCCATCTTCTCAAAAGCTGGCCTCGGTACCTGTCTACTGACGACCTGAGAATACAAGTTATTTTGAAAGAGTTTATCAGCATTAAGCTGGTGAGTTCATAAGTATTTTAGTGTCAATGTTTGTTGTCAAAACGTTTGAACCTGCCTCAATGTATAAGTTTGTAAAAATGTAAGTAAATGTTTACGAGTGTTTGTAAAAGTTTGAATCTCTCAGAAAATCCTATATTTTCTATAAAAGTAACCTTCTACCAAGGCTAAACTGTTTTGTAAAATCGTCTGTTGTAAAAGTGTGTAATTACCCAAGTATAACTATCATTTGATAAAATATAGTTTGTACATTAATGCTTAAGTGAGATTATCACTAAAATATGTAATGGGTAAATCATGGTAGTACTGTAGTTTTGTATAATAAGAACTACTGTTGTACTAATTACTACTACTACCTTAAACCGGATTTATATTAAGGTATAATGTGATAAATTGCACCATGCTATCGACTGGTAACAACGACATAATGAATGGTCGTAATAAAAGAAATGACGTTTGGCACCCGCAGACCTGCAGGTCCGGCTGTAGCTAGCAGCAAGGTGTAGGATAGTCAATCCAGTATAGATCTATACGCAAACTCACGCTCTCCCTCCAAGAGAATTCTGGCTACAACTCGGGCCATGACATTTAAGGCATGCTCCGACACAGTGGATCACAATTGTTACGTATATATGTATATGTAATGTTTCTCGTTCTAGTATAGTTGTATATGTTCATGTTTCTCGTATAGCTGTATATGTACTTGTTTCTAGTATAACTGTATATGTATTTGTTTCTAGTATATCTGTATATGTACTTGTTTCTAGTATAACTGTATATGTACTTGTTTCTAGTATATCTGTATATGTACTTGTTTCTAGTATAGTTGTATATGTACTTGTTTCTAGTATATCTGTATATGTTCCTGTGTTACCCCGATGGTAACTAACTATTGATGTACTGATAAGTATGAATATGGAAGTACTTTTATGTCTATACATGTATATATGATATATAAGTGATATCGAAACGACCTTCGGATGGTCACCCGAAATCCCACCAGACCACATCCAAATCGAGGAAAAGGAAATAGGGCGGATGGCCTTCCTAAGCCCTTTGAACATTATTTATATATCTATACATATATGGGCATGCAATTGAATATATAAAAGCATAAATAAGTTTTCATAAGACATTTGAAGCATAAATATAATTTCAAGAGAAGATCAACTTGATGTCGATCTATAAAACAATTTGAAGGCATAAGTTGATAAAACAGTTTAAGTATAAGAAGCATTTGTTTGAATCACAGTCTATAAATAAGTTTGGATAGTAAAAGAGTTTGTAAAACATTTCAAAGTAAAGCAGTTTGATAAACAGTTTGAACAGTGGTAAAAATCGTTGTTTTCCTAGTTATTAATCACATGTGATTAAATGCAATCACATGTGATTGAAACAATAACTATAATTATTTGACTTGTATTCCCCCCCATAAAGTATTTAAAACATTTAAAATCATTTCAAAGGTTGATTCAAGGGGTATGAACTCACTTGTGGTGAGTCGTCTGAATTGCAGTGTCAGATACCGTACTAGGTGGCAAACGGAGACTTGTTTACACGCACGAGCCTAGTTATCATATAATAAGCATATATATATATATATATATATATATATATATATATATATATATATATATATATATATATATATATAACTAATTAGACAAATAATAACTTAATAAATAAGTTAAGACACTTAGAAAACATGTAAACACTTTTTATAAGTGTTTAAGGTCCAAATGGTTGCATCTAAGTTGCTACGGGACAAGGCAAGAGGGTTTGAAACATCAAATGGCCTTGCATAAGAGTTCACCACCCAACAAACCCCACCCTTTGGAGTTTACGGCCGTAAACTCATGGGTTTATGGCCGTGAACTCCTCACATGGTGGTTTTGGGTGTTTTAAAGTGCTATCTTGATCCTAGAACACTCCTAGCTTTGTTGGAATAACACATGAAGTAGTTTAAGGCCCTAGAATGCTCCATAGGGGAGTTTACGACCTAAAGTCCATTTACCCTAGAGTTTACGGCCGTAAATTCCTATGGGTGATGGCTTTTAATTCATTTGAGGAACTTGCACATCAAGGATGGCTTCCATGATTTTACCTAAGGCTAATGGGGACAAGAGGCACATTTTTGTGCCTTCACTTGGAGTTTACAGCCCAAGAGGTGTTCCTTGGCCGTAAACTCCCTTTAAGGGATGTTCTTGATGGTTTTTCCTCCCCATTAAAGTCCTAGGTGTTCAAGGTAATTGTCTTAAGGCCTAAGGTGTGCTTGGAATGCTTTTTACCCTAGAAAAAGGGGTTTACGGCCCAAGAGATGTTCTTGGCCGTAAACTCCTATAAACTTATGAATTTGATGTGTTTTGATGTCTAAAATAGGCACAAGCATTTGAGGGTTTAAGTCTTTAAGCATTAGGGGAAGTTTAGGGCACATTTAGCCCTTGAAAAGGGGTTTACGGCCCAAGAGAAGTTCTTGGCCGTAAACTCCTATTACTTGGGTTTCTTGGATGATTTCTAGTCTATAAAGATCATACACAAAGTCCTTGATAAGTTGCCTAACATGGGGATGGGTCTAGAAAGCATCAAGGCTCCATTTTGGAGTTTACTCCCCAAGAACGTTCTTGGGTGGTAAACTCCCGGATCTTGTAATCTAAACATGTAATTGATGTTAATAAGCATCTAACAAGTATTGAAACACATTTAGTAAAGTAGACTCACAATCTGGGATGAAAACCCGAAGATCCGTCAGAGAGAATATAGCTTTTCTCTATTTGGAATTGTAAATAATGAATTAATTTAATTCAAAAAACTATTTATAGTCCTGGAATATTTTGGCAGAAAATATTTTTATTCCTGATATAGGACTGTAGCTTTATGAAATTTGAAATGCTCAAATTTCACAAAACCAGGAGCATCCACTCTCCTGATATGTCCTTAAACATAAACCCTAATGTACACAAACTTGTTCGGAAAAGTATGAAAATCACTGAAACTGAACTGGCTTCTATTCAATAGATGGTGTTCGTACAATGGAAATTTCGGGTTGTCACATGATGTCAGTTTATAAAACGATTGAAAGTAGTTTGTTTGTTAAGACAATTTAAGTATAAGGAGAACCTTTATTTGAAAACACGTTTGTAACAGAGTTTGAAAGGAAACTTACAGTGTGTAAGACAGTTTGATAAAGAGTTTAAAACATGTAAAAACGTTTAAGAAGTTCATTTGAAGAAATCTGTTTGGTAAAACAGTTAACGTATAGTAATTCCATTTGCATGCTAGTTATTAATCACATGTGATTGATATAATAACTAAACCTGATTCAACTTGTATTCCCCCATAAAGTATTTATAAACATTTAAAAACATTTAAAAGGTTAATTAAGGGGTATGAACTCACTTGATAGATTGGGAGAAAGCAAGATGATAATCGAGTAGAACTTCGACTGGGAAGAGTTGATTTTCTCGGGATTCTCGGGAATCTCGGGAGCACAAAACCTTCCTTCAGAACTTGAAGGTGAAAACCGGGGCTTTGTGAGGGCTTCGGGGGCTTAAACGTAGAGTTTCGGTGCAAGAAAGAAGAGAACTGAGCAATGAAACTCGGAGCCCTTGAGATCTATTTATAGGGGCATATTTTGGGTGCCACGTCGTGGAAAAGGGTGTGCCACGTCGTGGTGAGTCAACCTTATCCTCTTCCATTGGTTGGACGCTCTCAGTCACTTGCTGGGTCGCGGCTGACCGCCTCGGATTTCGGGTCTCAAACTTGTAAAATCCGTAACTTTCGCGTACGAGCTTCGTTTTTTCCGTTCTTTATATGCACGCGAAGGTGAGAATATACTCTACAACTCTCATTTAGACTTTGTCGTCTTATTTTGAATTTATTTTTAATTATTTATGTTTAACAGGTTGGGACACGAAAAGTCCGTTAAAAATCCATAACTTCTTTATCCGATGTCCGTTTTCGTCGGACTTTTTACCGTTGCGCTAATATTGTTGAGACCTTCAATTCTCATTTAGTTTGTTTCGGCAAAAAGTCTCTCGATCTCTATTTCGAGTTTTTAGCTATCTACTGCTATATCCAGATCTTAGAAAAATCATAACTTCCTCATACGAAGTCAGATTTGGACGTTCTTTTTACGCACGTTTAAGGTTTGATGATATCTACAACTTCTATTTAGATACCTAAGGCTAAAAATTATTGTATTGAAACTTCAAGTTTTACGTCTATTAATGTTGTCGGTTTTGCCGAGAATCTTCAGTTGGTCATAACTTCTTCGTTATAACTCGGATTTTAGGGTTCTTTATATGTACGAAAGCCTTGATACGATTCCTACTACTTCATTTAACCCAAATAAGATTTTAGGAAATTTAAATTTTGACCTAAATTTCACTGTTGTTACATTTTATTGTCTTGAAATATCGGGTTGTCACATCATCCCCCCTTTAGAGGGAATTTCGTCCCGAAATTAGAGTTTAATCAGAATTAATAATCATGCTACGGATAGAAGTTTTATTTGCTCCTCGTGTTCTTAAGTGAACTCAGGTCCTCGCTTGGCATTCCAGCGAATCTTTCACTATCGGGATACGCCTTTGCTTCTTTCGTTTGACTTCACTGGTGTGATAACTCTTCTTGGTCGAATGTATGTTGAATGCTTTTTGTGTACTGTGAAAATAGTACACCTTGTACCCTAGAAGTAGTGTCTCCAGATCTTCATAGCAATTACCGCTGCTCCTGACTCAAGATCATGTGTTGTATAGTTAACTTCCTGTGTCTTAAGCTATCTTGAGGTATAGGTAGTGACCTTTCCTCTTGCATAAGAACACAACCAATTCATAGTGATTATGACGTCAAAACCTTGTGGTCGATTAGATGTCGTGAAGATCTAAAAGAAAGTATGATTACTCACGAATTAAGGAAAAAGGATAGGTACTTTTGTTCCATCTGTCTCTCTTGTCCCGATCAGTGGGAAGGGCATGTGTTTGGCTTCTAAGTTTATTCGCATGGCAGCACGATCACTCGTAGTCTTAGGCAGTCTCCATCCTGAAGTTCATATTAGAACTCATACCTGGTTCATCAATCACAATTTCGCGTATACGAGTCGTATATAATTAAGATTGAAAAGGTAGTCAAATAAATGATTCTTCCTTAAGCCAACATCCCAACGAGGAAAAGAAGTTAAAGTGGAATCGTCAATTCTAAACCTGTAGAACCTTGATTATATACTACCCTTGCGTACACATTCTTCAACGATAGATCAATTGTACGGGTCTTTGGATTGAACTTGACGTACTATATGAGTGGTACTCTGGGGAGGATTGCTGAGGTTTCTTCGGAAAGGTTACGAAACATAAGGTACTCTATGCATGAGTACTTTGGAGTTCTGGAATGACGGCTTCGCTAGAAAGACGTTTTCGGAGAAGGAGATGTATGCACGAAACTGGTATTGTGCGTATCGAATTGACTCAAGTTGTATGATAATGTCGGACTTACTTAGAAGTAAAAGACATCATATTTGAACATAAAGGCATTATAGACAAAACACAACGGTGCAACTTTTAACAGAGTTACAGTACTTTAGAGTAACTACAGAAATACTGCTGCGAACAAAGTATACTACAAATGGCAAGTATACGCAGCACGAGGGTCCCTTAACTAATGGGATCTCGCAAAAGATAAGACTCGAGTTGCACTAGTTTTAAACATGTTTAAAAAACATACATAATACTGATGATTGGAAGTGAACCTCAACTATAGTAGGATCCTTCGTTGCCTCTTTCCATCCTGAGGTCAAACTCCTCCGGATTCGCCGTCGTTCTTCTCTGTTGGATAGTCCCACTTGAAGTGTCCCATAACGCCACATAGATGGCATATTCGAGAGATTTTGACATTGGTGGTTGAAGTAATGTGTTGGATCCGAGTCCTGCAGCAATTGGTAGTATGTCCATTCTTGTTGCATTTAAAGCAATGTAACGGACGACAACTACCCAGATGATGGAAGCTGCACTTATTGCATTTCGGTAGGTTTCCGGCATACTGCCTAGCTGGTGTAGGGATAATTGGAATGCCAGAAGGGATGGTAGTAGGAGGTACAAAGGTCGTGGTTGCGAAGGTTGCCACAAGTTGTTGTCTTTTGCTCGCCCCTTGGGGAGATTTGCCATTAGCTTTAGCCCAGAACTTTTATTTGTTATTCTTGGGCTTGGGATTCGGGTTGTCGTGGTAGTTTGTTGCTCGTTGAGGTACTTGATTGTTACTTGGATTGGAATTATTGTTAAAAATCCCTTTAACTTTCGCGTTGTTAGCCTTAAGGTGGGTTAGAACAGTTGACACGGCAGCCGAGACTACAGCTTGAAAGGTAGCTGCATCAATCTAAAGAGTTGGTATTTGGTTGATGGGTTGATCGTTTTTCTTCGGCGACATGATTATGTTACACGGAAACAAAATGAATTTGTGAGCGAGTATGGTTGAACCTAGACGTAGTTCGATCGTTCATGTAAAGAATAGAAGTATGTTCTCCAAGGTTTGACCTACATCCCTATGATGCAGTCCCAGCATGGAATAAGAGTATATTAACGAAGGTGTGACCTACATCCCTATGATGCAGTCCTAGTACGGAGTAGAAGTAAATTAATAGAGTGGTCTCAAAATGTTTATCGTCCAAACCAGGGTATTATTGGTTGGCGGATAATATGATCCAACCCTTGAAAGAGATTTGGAAATGATTCCGGAGTTAAATTACCATAGTACAATAACTTGACTAGATGGGGTTTCAGATAGACTCCAATGAAAGCATTTGAACAAAGATTGACACGGAAGGTAGCCGACTGTCGATATCATTGATGTTTAAGATGTAATAGGTTTGGGAAATTGACCTTGTTGTAGGTCTTACATCATATTCGGAGTAGAAAAGTATTTGACAGCATAAAGACTTAACTAAAAGTACTTACAGTACAAGGTAGTCACATAGAAAGTACTACACAGAACATAGACAGGAACACAGTTCTTTAAAACAAAGAAGGAAGTAAGGTATCTCCTAATGGCGACGGTCACTCCTATGGTGAACCCTTAGTTCAGCTAGTTGACGTTCCATATCAAGCAGGTATCTTTCGTACACCCTCTGGCGTACTTGGAGCACTATGACTTCGGCTCGGGTTTCAGCTAGTGCTTGCAGCAGGGTCTCATGGTTTCTCTCAGATCTCTTAGTTTTGTCATCAAGGCGATTGGTGTGAATGGTATGCATTCTTTCATTGACATTAGCCTCTTCGATACGTTAGAGAGCTGTCTTGCCCTGAATTTCGTTTCGGGCAACTCTACGAATCAGGATTGATAGGACTCTATCTGCTGAGCTCCCTTCGTTTACGTTGTAGAAGCTTCGGTCTCCATTAAACGGCATAGGTTGATCTTGATCTTCGCTCCATGTTTCCAAGCATTCTACCCAAGGAGGCGTCGGGCCATGAAAAGCGGGACGAGGGTTAGGATTTAGAAATGGAGCTACCGGGGGTAGGTTCTCAACCTCGGGTTCGGAGTTATCACCATCCGAAACGTCTTCATCATGGTGATCATTCAAAGGGATTGGATGACCATTCTTGGGTTCTTCTCCAAACCATCCAGCATTGCCTTCGTTCGGAAGGTACGGGTTGCCGTGGGGATGGAGTCCAGCCGTGTTATCTACGAGAGAATTGGGGTAAGGAAATAGTTATTAGATGAACTAACAAGATAATTATTAAACAATCTTCATTAGTTACATCACTATTTGTAAAATGCATACCAATTATATTTAATCAAAACAGGATAGGCCTTCGAATAAGTGACCTTAACTCCAAATTCACAAGGAACATAGGTAAAGCAAACTTTCACATATTCTAAGTCTATGACATCCTAGTAACATATAACCTTAGTGCATCTACTTAGCAAATATTGACCTAGTAATGAAGATCTTTTTAGTTCTCAAGTAAGTAATTATAGTAACACAAAATACTCCTATAGTATTTTAGACTTATGTTCTTTTCTAGTGTTCTCATTATGGTAGTGTTGGTAAGTTTTTAGACTTGTTGCCACATCACAACCATTCTTGGGCACGTGCTAATCACTCCTCGGACCAGCATAGTTGATCAGACTATGCCACTCCCAAGACTGACCATACATCCCCGAGCTTACCTGTGATATTCAACAATCGTAATACTTTTGTTCTTGTCATTGTGATACGGATTTTAGTATGATGTAGGCACGTATACTTAGTTATAAATTTAATTATTTAAAAGTATAAACAATGCTCTGATAGCAATCTGTCACACCCCAAAACCGACAATGGCGAAAACGTTCTGGGGCGGAGGACGTCATGTAATGTATCACCACAATGTAAAGTAGTAAACAAGCAACAACATCATCTATTGCATTAATAGTATAATTTTAATTACAAGTGTGTTCTTTCATAGTATAAGACAACATGATAACTAATCAAAATAAAAGAGGAGTCTTGATTTCTCCGTCTTCACAAAACCTGGTCGTTGTGCCTGTCTATTTGTGACCTGAGAATACAAGTTATTTTGAAAGTGAGTATCAGCAATAAAGCTGGTGAATTCATAAGTATTAATGTGTCTTTGATTTGTAAATACTGTAAAGTAAAGACTTGTAAACATTTGGAGAAAAGTATGAAAATGTTTGTAAGTAATTGTAAACGTTTGAAAACCATAGAAAATCCCATATTTCCTACTAGTATAAAAAGTAGTCTTCTACCAAGACTCGACTATTTTGTAAGTAAGCATCACTGTAGATGTGACGGTTTTTCCCTTGTTTAACTATTATTATAAAAGTTATAGTCTACCTCGTCATTTATGTGTATGAGTCACAATATAAAGGTAATAAGGAAAATAATTTATCTATATCAAATATGTCCTACCTTGTCATTCATGTGAATGTGTACAAAGTAAAGGAAGGAAAATAATATAATAACTAAAAATGTATCCTTTTGCATTATGATATTCACGGCGTGGAAACTCGCCGAACAGTACAACCATGGACACCCGTCGACGCTCCTTTTCCCTACTGTAGCTAACAGCTTTGGGTGTGGAATGGTAAATCCCGAAACATTTGTAACAGATCCTATGTAATAGTATCTATTAAACGTATTAATGTAGACGTGTTCATGTAAGCGTATCTCTGTAAACATATCAATATAAATGTATCTCTATAAGCATATCTATGTAAATGTACTCATGTGAGCGTATCTATGTACACGTATTCATGTAAGCGTATATATGTAAACATATTCATGTAACATGTAATGTATTGGTATAGACTCATGAATGAACTGACTCTTGCGTGATTCCTTGTACCTGGAATTGTAGGTAGTATCTCCTAAGTATACCTATTATAGTTACTAGTAATGTATGAGTATAACCGGAAGTATACCTTTGCTACCCAAAGGTGCTGAACTGACTAATGGAACCTTTATAGCTATATATGTATACATGATATATAAATAATAGTTAGACGACATTCGGACGAGCAACCGATGCCCTAAGGCCATATCCCAACGAGGAAAAGGAAATAAAGCTAGCTAACTGTCCTAAGTGCTTTAAACATTATTTGTATACCTATACATATCTATGCATGCATTTGACAATGTAAAAGCGTAAAAGAAGTTTTGTAAAACCTTTGAAAAGTTTAATACTAAGAAACGATGACCTAATGTCAGTTTATAAAACGATTGAAAGTAGTTTGTTTGATAAGACAGTTTAAGTATAAGGAGAACCTTTGTTTGAAAACACGTTTGTCACAGAGTTTGAAAGGAAACTGACAGTGTGTAAGGCAGTTTGAAAAAGAGTTTTAAACATGTAAAAACGTTTAAGAAGGTCATTTGAAAGAATCTGTTTGGTAAAATAGTTAACGTATAGTAATTCCATTTGCATGTTAGTTATTAATCACTTGTGATTGATATAATAACTAAACCTGAGTCAACTGGTATACCCCCATAAAGCATTTATAAACATTTAAAAACATTTAAAAACATTTAAAAGGTTAATTAAGGGGTATGAACTCACTTGATAGATTGGGAGAAAGCGAAATGATAATCGAGCAGAACTTCGACTTGGAGGAGTTGATTTTCACTGGATTCTCGGGAATCTCATGAATCTCGGGAGCACAAAACCTTCCTTCAGAACTTGAAGGTGAAAACCGGGGCTTTGGGAGGGCTTCGGGGGCTTAAATGCAGAGTTTCGGTGCGAGAAAGAAGAGAATTGAGCAATGAAACTCGGGGCCCTTGAAATCTATTTATAGGGGCATATTTTGGGTGCCACGTCGTGGAAAAGGGTCTGCCACATCTTGGTGACCTTATCCTCTTCCATTGATTGGATGCTCTCAGTCACTTGGCGGGTCGCGGAGAACTTTGCCACGTCGTGGCAAGTCTGACAGCCTCGAATTTCAGGTCTCGAACTTGTAAAATCCGTAACTTTCGCGTACGAGCTCCGTTTTTTACGTTCTTTATATGCACACAAAGGCGAGAATATGCTCTACAACTCTCGTTTAGACTTTGTCGGCTAATTATGATTTATTTTTAATTATTTATTTTTAACAGGCCCGGACACGAAAAGTCCCTTAAAAATCCATAACTTCTTTATCCGATGTCCGTTTTCGTCAGACTTTTTACCGTTGCGCTAATATTGTTGAGACCTTCAATTCTCATTTAGGTTGTTTCGGCCAAAAGTCTCTCGATCTCTATTTCGAGTTTTTAGTTGTCTACTACTATATCCGGATCTTGGTAAAATCATACTTCCTCATACGAAGTTAGATTTGGACGTTCTTTTTACGTACGTTTAAGGTTTGATGATATCTACAACCTCCATTTAGATACCTAAGGCTAAAAATTATTGTATTGAAACTTCACGTTTTACGTCTATCAGTGTTGTCGGTTTTGCCGAGAATCTTCGGTTGGTCATAACTTCTTCGTGATCACTCGGATTTTAGGGTTCTTTATATGTACGAAAACCTTGATACGATTCCTACTACTTCATTTAACCCAAATAAGATTTTAGGAAAGTTAAATTTTGACCTAAATTTGACTGGTGTTACATTTTATTGTCTTGAAATATTGGGTTGTCACAGTACGGGCCTTTGCCAACGTGAAGAGCGCTGATATGGAGGTTAAGGCGCATAACCGTGCGTTAACCCCTATTTCAGAAAGTTACATCCCGAAAAATGTGCGACCACTAGGAGATTGCCAATCGCTCGTTAGACGATAGCCACGATCTTCATAAACGTTTAGGAGATTCCTTCCCAGCCAATGAGGGAGTGAGGCAAAACACGTGATGAAGGACCCTCCAATATGGGTCCGCCATGTCGCACCTCACAAGGTAATCCTCAACAAAATCGGTTAAGGGATACGCATCAAAAACAAGTATAAAAGGATCCATCTTCCTGACAAGGAGAGTAACAAAATTCTCTCTTCCCTTTAATCTTCTACCATCTTTCTCAGATATCATATTGACTTGATCGTCGGACCTTCGTCCCGGGAACACCTCCCGAACGTTGACTAACGGTCATTTATCTATTTTGCACTTTGATAACAAGAGAAGATACTCATACCGATCCTTCATGTAGTTCCGACTCCATCCTCTCTAGCATATCAAAACATTTGGCGGCATCTGGGCATATCTTTAGAATGATACATCCATGAAACAAGCCCAGAAAGTAGCAATGGCAGGTGATATAATAGTGACATCAGGAGCAGCAGCGAATAGCCCGCTGTGCCCAATGCAATCACCTTTTGGCAGGCAAAATTCCATTAAGGAGGAGCATGCCTCAAACAGCACACCGGTCTGACATACACTATCCAGTTCTGCAGCAGAAACGACGACAAATTACGCCACCAATTTATGGCGCCCAACAAGCGGCACAGCCTCACAAAGAGAAATAGTAATCACAACTCCAAAAATCATCGCAACGCAACAAAAATAGATCCCTGGATTGCACTAACAATCCTTCCGGAACGTTTCTAGCACTGGAACCTGGATCCCTCACACCATTCAGGCACAACCACAATATTCCTTGATGGTCCACCTACAAGGCGCCATGGCAAGTGATAGAAAAAATTGCTCTGATGCGCAGGGACAAAGTTTGAAAACTCAAACCTTTAGTTAATACTTTAAGATCAATGTCTGCTTGCTAATGAATGTTCTAGTCAAGTATGGATAGACCAGTCAAGTCTGAGTTAATGTATTCAACAAATGTTGAAGACATAAATGAAGTATAAGAATTAAGATCAAAGTAAAGTTAGTAAACGAAGAACAAAGAGAATGTTGTAAAGAAAGTGAAGTAAAAGGAATATTGCTTAAAGAGTTTGAACAATCCGTCACTTGATTTAACATTGAATGCTCCTATAAATAGGAGAATGATGTACATGGTACTAACCAATTACATACATAGTATTGGATAAAAGAGTTACATCTGACACTCTGAATATCCGAGTTGACAAAATATCAAGTCCTATGACTAGTTAAATCAAAAAAAAGATAAATACATTTAATGCATAAAGACAAAATATTGATTCCTGAACAACAAACATTTCGAACACAAGGTCCATTCCAGAATGCCTTCACTCTCTTCTTTCATAACATCAACGTATCCTCAGGTTCGGACACAAACAGATTTCGGAGCAGTCTTCACTTCGGAACTATAGCTGACTTCGGAATTTGACAAGAGGATTTAGGAGTGCTAGAGGTTCACTTTCAGGATCCAACAATTTCCTACTAAGTGAACTTAGCAATCAAGTCAGCTTAGTTCTCTTCTTCTTTGATTAATGTGTAGGCTCAGAATAACCATTCTCGGACTTCGATGTACCAAGTCAGCTAACTCAAAAACTTTGCTTTGGCTTGTTCCGGAGCTTCAGACTTGGATGCTTGGCTGATGAACTTCCGAAGAGATTTGGTAGGAACTCTGTGTTTATCAAGGACTCTGAAGAAGTCTTTCTTTTTTGTCTTCTTTGTTGTGAAGACAAACCCTAGAACCGGTTCATCAAGTGGTCCATCAACATGCAATTCAACTTCAGGAAGCACATAATCAATTTTTGGAACAAAGTCTTCAGTTCCGAACAGATGAGCCAACTCATAATCGCATTGACAGAATTCCACAACATAATCTTTGAGGAAGCTCAGAGCAGCATGCTAAGCACCCATGCTGATATCATCATTTTGAAGTCCTCGAAGGTGAGCAGCCAAATTGAGAATGTCATTCGAATTTATTATCGGGAAGTCAGCATTGGTGATGGTTCGGTAATTGGTTTGTTCCGGATGATGTGATATCGGAACAATGGACAGTTGAATTCAAATTTCACTAAAATCCTTCTTCCAAATCCAAAGATCTTTGTAATCTCTTCTTTGTCCACACTTCCTTTTGAGGTTGTGCGTTCTTGGAGTAGAAGATTTTTAATCATTCTCGCTCAATCCAGATAATCATCTCCGGATCGTCATTTGGATGAGGAGGAGCAAAATTGAAGTAGAACTTGTTGTAAGGAGAGAGAGGAAGATCGAGTTGTTCGTAATAATTTGTTGGAAGATCATAGTACATGAAAGGTACTATATCAGAATCATGAAGGATGCCTTCACGAAATAGAGAAGATATTCCACGCATCGAATCAAGATTATCCTTAAGAGCTTGGATATGGTTTCTGTCCTCTAAATCTTTGTTTATTTCCTCCCGAGACCATCCAAATTTTTGATTTTTTGGAGGTCTGGAGTGGAAGGCTTGATGTTCGGTTGTGATGGATTTCTTTCCTTTGTCTTTTAATTGGGCACAGATAACATACACCATGTTTTCGTTGATAACAAATTCCAGAGTGGGCATCGGAAGTGGTTCTTCCAGAATGACATCAGGGATCCGGAGTGGGGAACCCTGGTCAATGGGATCAATCTTTGGAGCTGGAATTAGAGGTAACATTGACGGAGTGGCTCGAAAAGCTTGAGCTGTGAGGAAGGTTTTGGACTTGGCCATTTGGATTCTCCTTTAAAGAACATCAGGAAAAGAAGATGGCTAAGAATTTGCAGACCAAATTCTTTGCTCTTCCTCGGTTATTGGCTTTGGGAAAAGATTCCTTGGAGCTTTAAGAGCAAGTACCCCATTTGTGACATATTCTAATTCTTCACTGCCTTCATCAACATCATTGTTCCCTAGAAGTCTGGAAAGAACTTGGACATCATCATCGGAAATGAGATCTTCATCTCAGAGTTGAAATATCGATGCAGGCTTCCAAGGTTGACTCAGAACTTCTCTCCCTCTTGCATTGGTGGCCTTAGAAACCGGTGCAAGCATTAAAGATTCCTTTAGATCAGCAAATATATCAAACACCATTTGAAGACCAGTGTTGAGTTGACAAGAAAGAGCATCATAAGATTCGGAAGTGGGCGCTTTGGAAGAGAGATGATTAAATAGGTGTCCAAGGATGCTAAGCATCTCATCAAACTTGCGATTTGGAACATCAACAATGTTCCAAGTGGATTTGAGCAGTTTGATGAGAACTTGTTGTATGATCAACTTCATCTTGTCATTCTTCTTAATCTCCTTCTCCAGCCTCTGAATCTACTTCTCATGGTGAAAATGGGTTTGCTTAATGAGATCATTGGTAGCAGCAACCAAGTTGACATGGACTTTGAGCATTATGGTGATGGTATCGAGATAGTTGTCAACTGAAGCATCATATTTTTGTTCAACTTCTTCCATTGAATGTTTGAGCCGAAGAGAGATCAGTTAATGTAGTTGAGCTTCTCTTTCATCCATGAAAGGTACGGACTGATTTGATAAGGACTGGAGAATGGCGTCTAGCTTGGTGTCTAGTCCGGACACCTTTTCATCAATCTTGGTGTTCAGCCCTACTACGGAAGTTTCGAGAGAGGAGACATTCTGCATTGTTTTGGAGACATTTGTTTGTATGTCAATAAAGGCGAATGGATTAATGTAGTCACTAGCAGATGATTTGCTGATAAAATTGGAAAGTTGAGGCTTGGCATTGTAAGATGTGGGATTGATGGAAGTAATAGGTCGGTTGGTGGCATCATCTTAAAAAAGCTTGTGGGTGGAGTTGTTGGCTTCATCAGGAGTGGGTGAGGATGATCCAAAATAAAATGAAAATTTAGAGGAGGATGGATTTAAGTGGAATTAAGCAGAAGACATGAAGTGAGAGTCCGTAACAGTGGTACCTTCTTCATTAAGCATAATCTCTTCCGAGATTTCTTCATTCGAATTAGTTTGGATGAGGTTGTTGTGAGGATTTACTGGAGATTTTTTAAAGGCAAGTTCTCAATCAACATCATCGTCAGTAGGGGCAACATAAGATTGATTGCTCTGAATAGCTCGGTTCCTCTTGGAAATGAGTGTAGGTTCAAACCGAGAGCGTGTAAGATCCAGTCGCTTAGACATAGCCTTGTTAACATAGTCTTCCCATAATGGATCATTAGCTCCTGGTCGTCCTGTACTCCTTCCGGGTATTAGACCAGTTGTGGCATCCAAAGTTGAAGGGACAACTCCGGCTTAGGAATGCTTAGGGTCTAAAACAGGGGTTCCGGAGTGTGTGCGTGATAAAAAAATATGGGATATCAAATTTGACTCGTGGGTATGTTTTAGGGGGGCAAGGAACTTTTTTCAACACTTACATCACCTTGTTGGGAAGGTGTGGGTGGTTTATGAGCAGACTCCCGATGTGTGTGTGCTAGTGATGTTGAAATATCGAGGGGTACCTCGGATGAGTGGGTATGTGGGGTGTTCGAAAGGCTAGAGTCATCCTGAATGTCATGAGTTCCTACCTGTTGAGAGAAGGAGCTGACTTTGGTTCTCTTTTTAGGCTTGGACATTGAAGGAGAAGTCTTCTGTTTAGCATACTTTTGATTTTGACTTCGGACACAGTGGGACTGGCCTCTTCCGAAATGGGCTCAATAGAGACAGGGGAAGGCTATGTTGGGCTGAACACAACGAAAGTCTCTATGTGATTTTTCAAATGAATGGATCCAGAAGTAATTAGGGCCAACATATGGTCCGGAATTCTTCTAATAGGACCACAGGATAATTGGTCCGAAATGCGGTAGTGCTTAATTGCCTTGAAAGTGACACCTACCTCTTTTGGAATTGTTGAAACATGAATGGGTTCGGATCTTTCTTTTTAGAGTTCCTCAATCGTCAAAGCCCAAAACCTAGGGCTTGAAATCTAGCTTACTTTTCTCTTGATGGCAATCTTCCGAAAGTCTTGCCATAACACCTCCGGAAGATCAGCTGCATTGATTCGTACGGAGTAAATGGTGTATACCACGTAAAGCCAATATTTTCTAAGGGTGTTTGTACCTCGATGGTTTCCGGACAACCCCCTAATGATGAAGTGCATCAGCACGGTCCATAGTCTGGAGACGACTGATTTCTGGAAATCCTTGGCCTTGTAGTCTTGGTTGTATCCGATGTGATTCAGGAAGAGTTGAAATTCTTCTGTAGTAGGTTCTTGAAGCTTGAAACTGTTGGGCTGAAGATAGTTTTGATGTTGCGTCTTTTGGGCTCGTTGTTTAGCCTTGTATTCTCCGGTTTTGGCCTATCCAACTGTGAGCCTTTTATGTATAGTATTTAAGTTAATGCTTGCATGCATATTAGGTTAAGATTGCAGAGATTTTCGATATAGCGATTCATCAAGAGTATTATATTTTCCTGTAATCGTTCTTGTAATCTTCTAATCCTTTACAGTTGATGTTCTTAATCGAGCTCTTCCAAGGATTTTATTTAATCATTCGACACGTTTGATTCAAGCTGTTTTGTTCTTATTATTGCGTTTTTGCTATTTCTTATTCATATACTTGTTCAAGATCTAATCGATCTTCATAGATTAAAAGTTGTTATAATCCCATCAATTGGTATCAGAGCAGGAGGCTGTGTAATCGATACACATCCTTTCTGTGAAAAAGATTTCCATTAGGGTTTTCCGCAATCATCGATACTTATTGAGCCATCATCTTAATTGACGTATCTTAATATTTATTGTTTTGCCCTAATCTGCTTTATTACAAGTCTGATCTTTGAACAGGTTTTTACGATCATAATGGACGCGACGCAATCAAACCCTATTAATATTTCCAACAGCATTGGTTCGACGACAAAGATTCCAATCTTATACACCCATGACTATGAAGTATGGGCGCATCATTTTGAAGATTACGTGATTAGATCGGAGGACAATGGTTTTCTCATATGGGAAGCCATCATCAATGGACCGTTTTCTCATTCTGCGACATCCAGAATCATTAAGACGCAAAAAGAGTACAACGATCTGCTTAAGGACGTGACGAATATTGCGCAAGATGAAAAAGATAAATTCCAGTGCAATATTAAGGCACTAAGGTTGATCAGATTCGCCCTTCAGTCCGACACATTCAGACTGGTCAGCTCATGCACTACAGTGAAGGAAGTGTGGGATAGACTTCACGAACTGTATTCCACAGACGAAGATCTTGAACATTCTATCCAAACCTTGCTTCTATCTGAGTTTGGAGAATTCAGGCAAGGGGCCGAAGAAACGGTGACCCAGACGTTTGATCGCTTCAATCATCTTCTCAGTAAGATGATCAAACATGACATTGAAAGGAAGCTCATCGAACAAAAGGTTACTTTCTTGAACGGACTGAGATCTGAATGGAGAGCAGTAGTTTCCACAGTCAAAGCCCATGAACAGTTTAAATCATACTCTTTGGCGAAACTGGTGGGTATTCTAAAGTCCCAAGAGAAGATTGTGGTTCAAGAGAAGAACGTTGTTTCTAGTCTTGGTTCGTTGGCCCTCCTATCTAAAAGTAAAGCAGTGATGGAGGATGAAGAGCTCAACTTGGAAGAGTATGACCTCACAACTGAGGATTATGCTATGATGGTATCCAATCCTAAGAGGTTCATAAAGAAGAGATTCCCCAGCACCAAAAACCGAAACTGGCAGGGGAGTTACAGCTCTGAAAAGGCAAACAATGAACCGAAGGCTGAGGAGCCCAAGAAGGAACCGAAGGCAGATGGTGATTCCGGAGTAAGCTGTTTCTACTGTGGTGGCAAGAACCACTATGCTAAGGACTGTGTTCTTAAGAAGATGGCTGAAAAGGACGATGGAAAGGATGAGGAAGCCGTGCTGCAGAAGAGATTGGATGAGTTGAGAAAGAAGAAGTCTACCGCTAACCCTTCTATTAATGCTCTTATTGTGCAGGGTTCGGTTAATGACGATGAGTTCGGTAGCACAGAAGTTTGGTCTACTGACTCAGAAGACGAAGAAGTGAGGAAGCCTACTCATGGAAAGGCTTGTATGGCTAAGGAGGAAAGCAGTGGTGGAAAATGCTTCATGGTGTCTGGCGTATCTCAAATGAGGGGATACAATACCGATGGAGGAAGCAATGGACCGAAGGTGCAGGAGGATATGTGCTTTACGGCCAAACCACTCAGCCAGCAGTTCAATGAGCTCGATGAACTGATAAAGAAGGTACAATCTGTTTTTATTTCATCTAAAGTACCATCATCCTCATATGAGAAAGAACTAAAAAATGTTAATACAAGAATTTCTCATTTAGATAGTAGCTTAACTCAAACTCGAGTCACCAATTCTAACCTTACTGATCAATTAAGCAGGGTGGCGTCGAAGAGTGAGGAGCGGCGAATGTGGATTGAGTTAAAAGAGTCGAAATTAGTTAAAGTCAAAGACGAAAACATTTATTTGCAGAGAGATAATTTAAAATTGTTAAAACAACGAAATGTTTTTTGTTTAATTGCTAAACGCTTATATTCCAATATTACTCAACTTCACTTAGACTGTGAAATAGGCCAAAAGATCCATCGCATGATTTTGCCCTTCCTAGAGTTTAAGGAGGATGAAATCGATGCCGAAGCCTACAATTGTGAGAGTGTGATATCGTCTGATGATGTCAACCCAACCTATATGTATGGACTGGACAAAATTGAGTCCTTCATCAAATCCAAAGACCACAAGGACATGCTCAAAAATCTTTTGGACGAAAATGACAGACTTAAACTGAGAACCGAAACCATGCAAAAATTTGACTCTCTAAACACCAACGTAAGCTCAGAAAATAAAATCGATGTTGAAAATGCATCTGAGCTCAACGAGGACGAAAACATGAGTGAAATTTCTGTAGAGGATACGGTTGACTGCTCAGAATTTGTTAAAAGTGAAACTGAAAACCACAAAAATCTTATTTCTGAAAATTCTGTGGAATTCGCCAGATTGTCCCAACAAAAGTCCCCAAAATTAATAGAAAAAGCTGTTGTGTATCAAAAGGTCAGGACCACTCCGAATCAGGTATACAAGGTGACTGGAGTAACTGAACATCAAACAGCTGAACTCACAGCTATTGTTAACGAAGACAATGCTGATGGCTGTGATGAGTACTTCTGGGAAGCTCCTATTGATAATGGAAACGAAACCGTTGGCCTATCTGAAAGAACCTCCTGGATGAGAAAAGGGAGATACATACCTGAACCCTTGAACAAGCCTGATAATTTCAGTGAACCAAGCACCAGTGGTACAAAAGATATTCCTCAAGAGGTTGATCGTTCAGCAAAAGAAGACATTCCTTCAACACCAACAGCTCGAAGTGAAACTTCATCAGATACTCCATCCACTTCCTCAGGGCAAACTGAATCTTCTTCAGATCTTCCCTCTGTTCCCTCGGCTCAAAGAAAATCTCCTGAAGTTCAAAAGGAACCAGCCAAGGTGACAACAAAAGCGAAAGCGAACGTTCATCATCAACCTAAGCAGATGAGGGATAAGAAGATATAAAGGAACCAAAGATACAGGAAAAACCTTTCTGAAAGAAAACAATTCTGGCACTCCCAGAATGAATACTATTCACACAAAGACAAAAATCTGAAGTATGAAGACAATCCTGTAAGAAAGCCTGAAAGTTCCAACAACCGAAAGCCAAGGTTCGGTTCGCAAGAAAATACCAACCGAAAGCCAAGGTTCGGTTCGCATGAAAATACCAACCGAAAGCAAAGGTTCAGTTCTGAAAAGGATTTCAACCGAAACCAAAGGTTCGGTTCCAAGAACAACTCCAACCGAACTCAGAGGTTCGGCTCTGAAGTCAAAAGAGAACAAAACTCGAAGGTCCGCCCCTCTAATGATCAAAAGCAAAAGGGTCACCTTGAGTCATCAGCCAGGAAGTCCTCCCCATCCAAATTCTCTCATTCTAATTCCTCTCGTTCTTCTACTTCCACTCATTCATCTCCATCTTACTCCAAAGCTAATCTCACATGCTCTCAAAAACCTCATTCTTCAGCTGAACAGAAGGGAAAGCAAAAGGTCGATAAATCCAAACCTGAGTCCAAAGCGAACAAACCCAATCCTAACAAAATAAAAGTCTTTACCATTAAAAAGAAAGATGAAACAACTCTAATAAAACGAACATATCTAGTTGACATCTCTCTTACTATTCCCGTTCCCATGAAAAGCTCACATGGACCCAAGAAACTTTGGGTTCCTAAATCTGCTTAACTTTTGCAGGTTATCAGTGACGAGCAGTTTGACGAAGAATGGTACATCGATAGTGGCTGCTCATGTCACATGACCGGGAGGAAAGAGGAGCTCAGGGAATACGGATCTCTTACAAATGGTGGCAACGTTAAGTTTGGAAATAACTCTTTCGGCATCATAAAGGGATATGGGATGATAACGAATGGTGATTTTACCATAAGGAAGGTGGCCTATGTGGAAGGACTTCAACACAACCTCATCAGTGTATCTCAGCTTGTTGGAGGAACAGGTCTCAAAGTTTCATTCGATGATGAAGGTTCTGAAATCATAGAGAAAAAGACAAAGAAAGTGATTCTGAAGTCAGAGCGAAAGGGTGAAATGTTTCCTCTGAACATGAAACCCATCAAAGGAAACCCAGCCATATGTCTTCTATCAAAAGCTCAATCCGACGAAAGCTGGTTGTGGCACAGAAGACTCTCTCATCTCAATTTCAAAGATATCAACCGACTTGTCACTGGAGGTCACATTAGGGGTCTTCCATTGCTCAAGTTCGACAGAGAGCATTTGTGTGCTGCATGCGAAATGGGAAAGCAGAGTCGTCAAAGTCACCCATCTGTAATCAACACAAAAGTTGTTGAACCACTCGAATTGCTTCATATCGATTTGTGTGGTCCTTCATCTATCGAAAGCATCGGTGGTAGCAAGTACATTCTTGTTATCGTTGATGACTTCTCCCGATTTACATGGGTGTTCTTTCTAAAGCTCAAATCTGAAGCAACTCAAAAGCTGAAAGTGTTTATCAAGCAAATTGAAGTCCAACTCAAGAAGGTCGTTCGTAACATCAGGAGCGACAATGGTCTCGAATTCAAGAACAGGGAGTTTGAAGAGTTTCTTGCAGAAAAGGGAATTAGTCACAATTTCTCAGCTCCTTACACACCACAACAGAACGGAATAGTCGAAAGACGAAACCGATCCCTGTGTGAAGCTGCCCGAACTATGCTAAGTTTCGCTTCCTTACCTCTTTATTTTTGGGCTGACGCTATTTCTGCTACTTGTTATACACAGAACAGGTCCTATCTCAACAAACGATTCACACTCACACCTTATGAGATATTAAATAATAGAAAACCCAATGTGAAATTTTTCCATGTGTTTGGCTCAAGGTGTTTCATCTTTAACTCTAAAGAACACCGCAACAAGTTTGATGTCAAAGCCGACGAGGGAATCTTTCTGGGTTACTCACTCACATCCAAGGCGTACAGGGTCCTAAACAAACGTTCAAGAAGGATTGAAGAGACATACTATGTGACCTTCGATGATTGCTATGTCAAGAAGCTACAGGCCATAGATGACACTGCCAGGGAAATCTTTCCTCAAACTGGCCAAGTCACAGTCTCAATCGCCACTTTGTACGAGAATTTTCTGGAACTCTTTGACGAACCGGAAAAAGCTTCTCTCTCAGAAGCAGGTGCAGCTGACAACAAAATAGATCATATGAAGCCGATTGTCGAAGATGCTGCAAGAAGAATGCATGAAGGAGAATCGCCCACTGATGAATCTCCAACCAACAATGCTTCAGTCGAGGGGGAGCCAAGTACTCAAGTCGAGGGGGAGCCAAGCTCTACTTCTTCAACCGAAGGTGCCTCTCCAACTGAAGATGTCCCTCCAAATGAAGGTGCTTCAACGCCTGAAAATCCAGCACCACAAGAAACCCCTGAACCTCATGTTTCTCAAGACTCATCAATCGAGGGGGAGCATGATGATATGACGCTGGATTACGGTAGCCTTTCTAAGCCAGAAGAGATGATCAACGCTGAACTAGATCCAACATTCGATCTGAATTACCCTCCTCTTACCAAACGGACCAGAGATGATCCCATCTCTCAAGTAGTTCGTGATGTATCTGAAAAGGTTCTGACCCGATCTCAACTGAAGGCAAAACAGACATCCTTATTTTCAAAGGTTGAGTTTTGTATGTTTAACTCATTCATATCAAAAGTTGAACCGAAGACAGTGAACACTGCCCTCGATCACTCTGATTGGGTTCAAGCAATGCAAGACGAACTGAACGAGTTCGAAAGGAACAAAGTCTGGCACCTCATTCCAACTCCTCCGGATGCTTCAGTTGTTGGTCTCAAATGGGTCTTTAGGAACAAAATGGATAAGGAAGGTAATGTTATAAGGAACAAGGCTCGTCTGGTGGTCAAAGGATACTGTCAGGAGGAAGGGATAGATTATGAAGAGACGTTCGCTCCAGTAGCTAGGCTAGAATCTGTTCGAATATTTCTGGCCTATGCTGCTCACAAAAACTTTGAGGTTTTTCAAATGGACGTTAAATGTGCATTTCTCAATGGAGAACTCGAAGAAACTGTGTATGTGGAACAACCTCCTGGGTTCGTGAACGAAAAGTATCCAAATCATTGCTATATTCTGGATAAAGCTGTGTACGGCCTCAGACAAGCTCCGAGAGCCTGGTATGAAACGCTTACAAAATTTTTAAAGATGTCTAAATTCAAACAAGGTTCGGTTGACCCCACCTTCTTTCGCAAAAAGGAAGGTAACCACCTTATGATAGTTCAAATTTATGTCGATGACATCATCTTTGGCTCTACGAATCCCAGCTTAACAGCTGAATTCAGAAAGTTGATGGAGACTAAGTTTGAAATGAGCTCAATGGGTCCCATTAATTTTTTCCTTGGTTTAAATATAAGACAGGGACCTGAAGGCATCTTTATCAATCAGGAAGCTTACACGAAGACTCTCCTAGCGAAGTTTGGAATGATGGGAGACTCAAAAGTAAAAGTCCCAATGGCATTCGGCACCAAGCTCACCCCTTCACTAGATAAACCGGATGTCGATATCACGCTCTATCGTCAAATGATAGGCTCATTGATGTATCTAACTGCTAGCAGGCCTGATATCATGTTTTCTGTGTGTTATTGTGCTCGATTTCAGGCTAACCCACGCGAACCTCACATGCTGGCAGTGAAGAACATCCTACGCTATCTCAAGCGAACCGCCTCCTTAGGTCTATGGTATCCATCCAATTCAGGCTTCTTCGTTCAAGCCTATTCTGATGCTGACCTTGGAGGATGTGGACTCGACCGTAAAAGCACAACTGGTGGCTGTCAATTTCTTGATGGGAAATTGGTCAGCTGGCAATCCAAGAAACAAACATGTGTGTCGCTGTCTACTGCCGAAGCGGAATACAGTGCCGCTGCATCCTGCACATCACAAGTGATTTGGATCCAGAGTCAACTTCGAGACTATGGACTCAATATGAAGAAGATCCCTCTATATTGTGACTCTGAAAGTGCAATTAGGATCTGTCATAACCCAGTGCAACACTCTAAAACCAAACACATAACACTGAGGTATCACTTCATCAAAGATCATGTGGAAGATGGAAATGTCGAAGTTCACTTCGTAAGAACCACTGATCAACTGGCTGACGTCTTTACCAAAGCTCTTCCAGAAGCGTCATTCAATAAAATATTGCAAGGGCTAGGAATGATGGAATCAGAGTCAGTACCTCACACTACCTCTCAACCTCAATCGTAAGAAGCGAAACCAATCGAACGTTCAGGTTCGGTTCAACCATCTCACTCGCTCATTACTTCAAAGGTAGTTTTTCTGTGTTGTATATTTCTTGTGCAAAATTTGTTTTTCTTTGTGTAAAAAGTTTTCCCAAATTGCATATCTAAACTCCTTGGTTTCTTAAAAATTTTCCAAAACCGAAACCTCCAGAAGGTTCGGGTTCGGTTTTTCAAAATTTTCCTGAACCGAAACCAACCGAAGGTTCGGGTTCGGTTTTTCAAAATTTTCCTGAACCGAAACAAACCGAACGCTCGGGTTCGGTTTTTCAACTTTTTCCCAACCGAAACCAACCGAACGTTCGGGTTCGGTTTTTCAATTTTTCCAAAGTTTTTTTTTAAAATCGTATTTTTTTCTTTTCACTCTTTTATATTTTTTTAAGTCTTATTTTTTTTATTTTATTTTTTATCTTTTTAAATATCAAAACTCCAAAAATATATTTTTTTTCTTTTCGTGTGCTCATTTGTTTATGGGAATATATTTGATGACTTACTTAAGTGTCCCTAGAAGCATGCTGTTGTATGTGTCCCAAGCCTCATAAGATTTTGAATAATAGCCTTCATGACCTGGTAAACACAAACCTTGTCTTCCCAATAAGGCTAACTCATTTATTCTAATCGTGAGCTACCTCACTCTCTTCTCACATGAGTTAAGAGTCTCCTGCTTGGTCCTTATTTTCGCAGCAGAGGTACTATGTTTTCTTTCACCATCCCCACTACACTTCTCCATTACATTCGCCTCATCACTGTAACCCTTGAGACTCTCAGAAACTACCACTGAGGTTTATGGTTACACAACATCTGTGTTTATGATCTTAGTTTCGTGCCACTACGAGCTGAGTGAAACCCAAAATTCAACACCAACGAATTGACGGTGACCAATTAACTTGATCAAGTTTTCACCAATGAATTGACGAATGTACCTTCATGGAATCTCAATTTTTTCCTTTTGCATGATTCCAATGAAATTGTTACACACCATAACATTTCTTCCCAAGGGATCCAGTTTGAAATTTTTATCTGAGATTTCATATTAATCCAAGCCACTACAAAATCAACTCCAACCTACTTGTTCAACAGACTACACTGGTCTCACAAGTACTTTGTTCACATTCGTTCTTATATCAAGAATTGAATTGTTGAATCAAAGCGAAACCACCCTTAATTAGCCTAATTATAAGAAGCCTTTCAACATTTCTTAATAAATGTTTGATCGTCATTCAACGGGATTCCACACTAACACTTTGAGGTCTCTCTTGACCTTGAAGGAAGAGATTCGTGCCCGGGATCATCAGTTTCGTGTCATTATTGACATCACAGATTATCCTAAAAAGAGTTGCTTTATTTCTTTATCTTTTACACTCTTTGCACGAAAATCCTAGATTTTCAAAAATTCCGTTACTAATTATTTTACAGGCTGGATTATTACTGGTTGGTTACAAATGAAGTTGTGGTCAAAAATTAGCCACGTGGGTCATTAATTGAAAACAGCTGTTTAAAAAGGGGATAAGACAAAAAGTTGCTGACTCGGCGGGAGTTAAAAGGATAGAAATTCAAACGACGGTAAAAAGGAGGGCGCGTGAATTTGAAACGGTCGCACTTTTTCTGACATTTCAGGACGCGTGTGTATCGAAGCGTCATCAATCTGATATTAGAGGCGCGTGTGGAAATGGAAACGGTTCCTTTCTCTGAACCGGCGCTTATTGGGCGGCGTAATCCTAGGAATCTGACACTCTCTCTCCTACGTGATCATCGCACGCTCCAACTGTCACCAATCAGTCACTCCAAAAACCCGTTTCGTATTTCCATAAGAGATTTGAAACGATTTTTCTCCCTCCTATCACCCACTATAAAAACCCATCAACACCACCTTTTACCTCTTTACTGCCCCCATAATTCCCAAAACAAAAATACTTCCAAACACTCTCCCGGTCATCTTCTTCTCCAAACCTGCAACAATGGTTGAATCTTCATCTGTTCATGCAGCTTCTCAGATTCTTCCAATCCGTCCTCAGCAATGCCTAGTCATTGATCTGAATCCACTGGCGTATGATTCCTATATGTCGCCGGTCATCGAATGTCTCAAGTACTCCCAGCTTGCTCCTGCACTGTCATGAATTGAAACGGTGCCAATGGTGGCCTTATCTCAGGTCTACGCGACGGCTTACTACGACAAGGCCGTCGACAGGGTATTCTTCGAAGTGGCAGAACACAAGACGTCGATTTCTCGCCCCCGTTTCTGCACTATGTTAGGGTTTGCTGCTGACCCGTCGCGAGTTCACCCGGAGACGATTCCGGTTGGGATGTTGTACAACATGTTTTACAACATGGGCTACACAGAGGTTCTCACCTCCGTCGCCAAGTTTAAGAAGTCCTGCCTACCGCCCCAGTGGAATGGGTTATTTACAGTTCTCTTCAAGGGGCTGTCAGAGAGGAGCTCAGGATCTGACGGTGCAAGTCGTCTTTTCCTTTCAATAATGTATGGGGTATACAATGGGATAAACTTGGACTATGGGTTTGTCCTTTGGCAACAACTGATTCAGAGCCTCTCTTCCTCTTCCCGACACTCTGAGGTGTCGTTGGCCCGGTTCTGGATCTTGATCACAAGATGGGCCATGGACAAGTTTAATGTTTCAACCGCCGATGGTGCATCGATGTCTTCTATTGGTACGTTTCATACCAAGAAGATCATCGTATCCGATGCATCAAAATTCTCATTCATTGGCTCTATCCCGGACTCGATGTATGCTGATGTGCCCGCCAGTAGCAGACTGATCAGGACGATCAAAGAGTTTAGGCCAACTGGTCCGAGGGAACTGACACCGGACATGCTGCGATCGATTCATGATGCCGATAAACCGGTGGCCAGGGGCAAAAAGGCAGAGAAGGGGAAGCAAGTGTCCAAAGCTCCAAAGGGACCTTCTCCCAAGAAGCGCAAACAACCGAAGACTGCTTCATCCCCACAGCCGAAAAGGAGGAAGACCCAACCGAAGCGAAAGCTCGTTATTCCCTCCTCATCAAGCGAATCCGAAGGTGGGAGTTCGGACTCTGAGGGATCACAAGGAGACGAATCTCCTCAACGAGGCAACACACCCCCTCGGTCCCCAACCCCGGAGATGGAACTTCATCAATCCTCAGTTCCTTCACCTCCACCCACAATACATATTTCCATTCCCACCATAAACCCCACTATACCCCCAACCTCATTCCCTATACCCCCACCCATATTCACCACATCAACCGAAACACCACCTGTCACCGAAACCCCTCCAGTAACCGAACCTCCTCAAACCGAAACACAACCACCACCCGAAACTAACCCCCCACCCACTCAACCTGAACCAACCAAACCCATAACACCCCCAGCTTCACCACCACCTCAATCTCCAGAAGACGCCTCCGATGGCGGTGATCAATATCTTGGTGGTGATCACATGAACTTTGATTCGGTCTATTATAGTCCGTTTCAAGTTCAGAGTGATGAGGAGGATGATGCTCCAGTGACAAAGAAGCATCTTCGCGAGCTTAACGAGAAGGTTGATCAACTTCTCGCATCCTCTTCCAATCAGCAGTCATCTTTGTCTGAAGCTGCCCTTCAGAAGATCGTTGACGCCTTCTCCAGGGCCCAACATGATTCTGTAGCCTCAGCAACTGCTGCCATCGACGCCTCCACCCGAGCCTGTGAGGGTGCGACCGAAAAAGTTGATAAACTATTCTCCGACGCTACTGTCCTGTTAACATCTTTGCAGGAAAGCGCCGACGCCACAAAGACAACTCTGGAACCGATTGTTCAGCAATTGGCCAAGTTCGTCTCGACGGAGTTGACTTCGTTCGCTACCCTCAGACAAAATATCAGCGACGACAACTCGGCACTCCGTGCCTCCATTGATGCCCGCCTGGCAAAGCTACAAGAGGATCTAGCAGCTGAGAACTCTCTGATGGACGTTTTGGCGAGTAAAACAACCGCCCTAAAAGTCAAGAGCACACAACTTTCCAACTCTCAAGAACAATTGGAAGCTCTTCGATCCGAAAGGGAGGTCATAAAATCGTGTGTTTCGGATGTCCACGCAGCATTATCAAACATCCTGGAAGCACATGACCCCATCCTGAATCATTCGGTGAGGCGTACCCTCGCTGAAAAGCTCTCCCCGGCCATGGACCTTTTAAGCAAAATTGAAGGCCTACCGAGTTTCGTGTCCATTCTGAAACAAGGGGGAGATGAGAAGAAAGGATCGAAACCACCTCCTTCCTCAAAAGCTACTCACACCACCGAACCACCCCCAACTGGTCATGCCTCGGGTTCGGGTGTGAAGAACAAGGGCAAAAACATAGCAGAGGGAGGAGATGAAGAGGAAGATGAAAATGAAGACAAGGAGACCATTGCGGACATGTTAAAAAGAAAGAACAGTCGCAATGCTGAAGGCGATGCCAGTCGTGTGGCGCGTGAGGCTGAAGAAGCCGAACGTAAGCAAAAAGAAGCCCACGATCTCCTTGAGAGCCGAAAGTTGCTCTTCCCTGCCTGGACCAGGGATCGCTTGATGAAAGAGGCCATAGAGACTCCAAGCATACTATGGCTCGAGCCGGTGATATCGTTCGACTGCAACAACATTATCGATTCGCAGTTCGATATGCCGCTGACTCGAAAGGCGTTCATCTTCCACGCCTTCTCTAACATTTTTGAAGTCCCGCATCCGAACGATGAGCTTGACAGGGAGCTTATTGACTTCTATCTGGAGGCCGCTCGCCCTCAATACCTTACATGGAGCGCCCAGAAGATTGTTAATGTTCGGGTGCTGAAGCCTTATGCCATGGGGAGATTTACAAATGTCAAGTTCAAGCTTATCCGAGGATCTGCAAGAACTGCTCACATCATCACCTTGGCGGATCTGCCCAATCTGAATCCTCATGATTGGATAGTCTTGTATAATATCCTGCTGACAAATGAATCTGAATATGGTCCGATCATAGACCATGTCAAAAGGATGTTGGCTTGCTACATCATGGAGGTTGCCCAAATGGATCAGGAGGTCGCCACTGTTTTCAAAAAGAAACCGAAAGTAGCACCAGTTGGATCGGCCAGTGATCTAAACACAATGCAAATGGGTAAGATAGATCCGAGGCGAAACTCTGTGATGTTCACTAGAGCCGAAGGACAAAAATGTCTCTTCGCTTTAGCTGACAAACATCTTTACACCACAACTTGCTTGGAGCACGTCTTATCAATCGTCAAGCGGTGTAAAGACAATTCGGCTGATGACATCAAGTACTTCAATGATATGATCAATTGGTACATCCGGTTTAGACACACCATCCTCTCCATAACCAAGTGTCTGTTTAGCACCGTGAAGAAGAAGGTACCAGCTTCAGCTGCCGGCCCAAGTAAGAAGTGAAGGTCTCGCTCCAAATTGACGCAAAGGGGGAGATTGTTGGGGTGAAGATAGTTTTGATGTTGCGTCTTTTGGGCTCGTTGTTTAGCCTTGTATTCTCCGGTTTGGGCCTGTCCAACTGTGAGCCTTTTATGTATAGTATTTAAGTTAATGCTTGCATGCATATTAGGTTAAGATTGCAGAGATTTTCGATATAGCGATTCATCAAGAGTATTATATTTTCCTGTAATCGTTCTTGTAATCTTCTAATCCTTTACAGTTGATGTTCTTAATCGAGCTCTTCTAAGGATTTTATTTAATCGTTCGACACGTTTGATTCAAGCTGTTTTGTTCTTATTATTGCGTTTTTGCTGTTTCTTATTCATATACTTGTTCAAGATCTAATCGATCTTCATAGATTAAAAGTTGTTATAATCCCATCAGAAACCTTCAAGAATTTAAGCAACACCAATGGCCCTAAGGAAGGTTGATTTGTGAATGTGCACAATTCTATCACCCGTTAACTTGGTTTCTTGGATGTCATCTTCAATTTTGATCCTCGAGAAAGCAGTATGCAAGAGATGAAATAGAAGTCGTGGTTTTGGAACTTTAGTGAGGGGGATGGCTATGGGATGATGAGCGATGAACTCAATCATTACCCTAATGGGTTCGTCGAAATCCATGGGATTTATCGAGAATAGTTGAGTTGTATTCCTAAGCAACGACTCAGATGATTGAGAAGAGGATGAGTCTTTGGATGTTTTCTTTTTGGTGACAGTCTTCTTTGGTGTTGAAGCAGTTGCAGATGGTTGTTGAGTTGAGGATTGGGATGCCATTGAATAACAAGTATGAGAGCTTCAAGAACATGAAGAACAAAGAGGGGTTTGTGGGTTTTGAGAGTATTTGAGCGCGTAAATATGTAAAAGAGGGTTTTTAAGAGTATTTATAGGTAAGTGAAACGGGTCGGGTTAAGAAAAGTAATGATGAGGATCCGAAGCTAAACCGGGTAGCATTTAATGAATAACCATTTTTGGTAATGAGTTGACTTGGGAAAAGAAAGGTAGGGCTGGTTTATAGCTTAGAAAGGAAACCCCAAATGGTGATTTGATGGTTGTTTTTGGAGACGTGTGATCGTGGCTCGAATTTCAAGGACGATAAGGATCCTCAAAAGTTACCGTTACAAGAAAAATCTTTCATCTTATGGACTCTTAGATTTTCGAATGATCAATTCCGGACAGTTTGAGATCAGAGGGTAAAGCGTTCAGTTCCGAATTGTGGAAAATTGAAGAATTGGTCAAGAATGAGATCAGTCCGAGTGAAGCTGTGATGTTCCAGAGTAAAAATTATTTGTGATTATGGAGTAAAGATTTTTGAAAAATCCGGAGTAAACAGTTGACAATTTCGAAATGGTTTTGAATCTGCTGGAGGAAGCTAAAGAAATTCTAGAAAATCGTTTGAGAGAGTTTCGGAAGATGGAGTACAATACCTTTATGGATTTGAATTCCGAGATGAACTTATGAAGTGAATTCCGAGATGCAAAATGGGATTAATAGGACTATGTGAACTTTAAACAACAAATAATCAGGATAAACTGTACAACTTAAAACTCAAGTGATGATTATAAATAAAGACAAGTAAAATGATCCTATGTATTCCGAGAGAGAATAGTTCCAAAAAAACTTTTGAGATCGGAACCAATTTTCTTTCGAATACTTCCACCAAAGAGATCAAGTCTATTGAAAGAACTAAGGATCTATCATCATCATACCCATCTTGTTCAGAAAACCAATGAATTTGGTTTCGTCTAATGCCTTAGTAAAGACATTAGCAATCTCATCGTCAAATGGAACAAAAATGAGTTCAATGTTACCATTTAAAACTTGAACTTTGATGAAATGGTACCTTATGTCAATGTGCTTTGTCATAGAGTGCTAAATTGGATTGTGTGAAATCGCAATGGCACTTTGAGAATCATAATAGATAGGAATTCGTTGAAAGCGGTAACCATAATCCTAGAGTTGAGACTTCATTCATAGAACTTGAGAAGTACAGCTAGCAGCAACAATGTATACAGCTTCGATTGTAAAGAGTGCAATGCAGTTCTGTTTCTTGGATGACGAACTAACCAATCGACCAACTAAGAATTGACAGCATCCTGAAGTACTTTTCCTATCTTTTTGTAGACCATCATAGTTTGAATCTAAATATGCTTGTTATAGGAAGCTCTCATTTAAAGGGTACCATATTCCTAGACTCTTTGTACCTTTGAGGTATCAGAAAATTTGCTTCACAGCAAGAAGATGAGACATCTTTTGGTTGACTTGAAATCTGGCACACAAACATGTGGAAAACATGATGTCTGGACGACTTGGTCTAAGATAGAGCAGTGATCCAATCATTCCTCTGTATTTCTTTTCATTAATTGCTACACCTGAAGGATCGACAAAGATCTTGTGTCCGAAACCTATTGGTATCTTGGCTGAGGCACAGGTGTCCATTGAGTACTTTTTGAGGACTTGCGTAATGTACTTCTCTTGGTGAATGAAAATTCCTCTGTTAGTGTGTTTGACTTGGAGACCAAGAAAGAAGCTTAACTCCCTATTCATGCTCATTTGGAATCGATTGATCATTAGCTTAGCAAGGTCAGCAACCATTGATGAATCCGTAGATCCAAAAATGATGTCGTCCACAAAAATTTGAAACAACATGAGCTGCTTTCCATTTGATCTTCGGAACAGGGTAGGATCTAGAATACCTCTTTGGAAACCAGATCGCTTGAGGAAGTCAGTAAGAGTTTCGTACCATGCACAATGAGCTTGCTTGAGGCCGTAGACTGCCTTCCGGAGTTTGTAGCAGTAGTTCGGAAATGAGAGATTAATAACTCCAGTAGGCTGTTGAAGATATACTTTAGTGTCTAGTTCACCATTAAGAAAAGCACTCTTATCATCCATTTGGTAAAGTTTGAAGCCTTTGTGAGCAACATAAGAAAGAAAGATTATGATGGCTTCAATACGTGTAACAAGAGAAAAGGTCTCATCATAGTCGAGCCCTTCAATCTGTGTAAATCGTTTGGCCAACAATCTTGATTTATTTCGAATAATAACTCCTGCGTCATCCAACTTGTTGCGAAACACCCATCTAGTACCGATAATGGGATGATTAGGAGGAGAAGGTATGAGAGTCCATACTACATTTCTATCGAATTCTGCCAATTCTTCTTGCATGGCTGTAATCCAGTCTGCATGCTCTAATGCTTCCTTGATGGATTTGGGTTCAACCATGGAGATAAATGCCGAAAAATGACGTTCATTTTGAACACTTGTAGCAGAGCGAGTTTATACACCAACGTTTGGGTTTCCGATTACTTGGTTCAGAGGATGATCTTTGGTCCAAGCTTATAACCTTGGAAGTTCTTTTGAAGCAGACAATCTAATATCAACAGTAGGATTGAGTTGCCCCCCCTGAATGGTGTGAACTTGTGGGTGATGCTCCCCCTGAACTTCTGAACCACAGAGGTTGACATCATCTTTAGAAGGGAACTCAATGAAATTTTCGTTGTCATCAATGTTGATCGGATTGGAGTCAAATTCCATAAATGCATCAATGAATCCATCAACATTTAATTCAAGTGAGGGTTGGCCATTCTACCCCTCAACATGAGAAGGTTGAAATGGTTCATAATCAAATGGAGAAAGAGAGGGTAGAGGACCAAAAACAGGTTGTTAAGTAGGAAGTGATGATGAAGGTTGACATGATCGAGATTCCAAATCAAGTGTTGTTTTGGAAGGTCCAAAAAGAGTTTCAAAATTGACTTCATGAATTATCTGAACATTCGGACATTTTGGGGATGGAGCATCGGACTCCATAATGTGAGTTGTAACATGCGAGAGAGCAGAATTTCAAACGAAGTTGTTATCAAATGTGACATCGAAACTTTCTTTAATAACTCAAATCCGACGGTTGAGAACTCGATACACCTTTTACTTTGAAGAGTACCCAAGAAAGATCGCTTCATTAGCTTAGGGTTAGAACTTTGTAAGCTGGTCATGATTATTTTTGATGAAAAATCGACATACGAAGATGTGGAGAAACGAAATAATTGGCTTCCGACCATTCATTGCCTCATACGGTGTCATGTTGAGGCGTCGATTGATGATACTCCTATGAGTGAAGCATGAACTTGATACGGCTTCATCCCAGAGATAGAGTGGTAGATTTGTGAAGTCAAGCATGGATGGAGCAGCTTCAACAAGAGTTCTATTGCGTCTTTTAACTACACCATTCTGTTGTGGAGTGTAAGGAGCTAAAAAGTTGTGGTCAATTCCTTTCTTGGCGAGGAATTTCTCAATGGTGGAGTTAGTGAATTCCGAGCCATTGTCACTCCGGATTCTCCTAACTGGGAGTTTGATGAGAACTTCTATTCCTATGATAAAATTGATGAGCTCAGAGGCTGTTTCTGATTTTAGTCTTACAAAGAAGACCCAAGTGAACCTTGTAAAGTTTATGATGAAGACTCTCTACAGTTGATGGTCCACAAAGATCAATGTGTATAAGCTCTAATGGTTCCGAGATTTATTTTTCGATAATAATAGGATAACCCTTCTTCGATTGCTTTCCACACTCACAAGCAGTATATAAATGATCATTTTCAAATTTGAGAAGAGATAAACCTCTACCCATTTCACTGGATACGAGATCATTCATGTACTGAAAGTTCAGATGAGCGAGCCTTCGGTGCCATAATCAATTGACGCCAGGAACGACTTTGGAGAGAAGGAAGAGTTGCAGTTAGCCAATAATCATGTTGATGTCGAGTGGGTACATGTTCTTGTTGCGATTTGACTTGATTAAACACTCTTTTCGGTCTTCAGTCACTACATAGTTGTGCTTCTTGCAAAATTCAACATGTCAATTTGAATCAGTGAGCAGAGCAACACTTATCAAATTATGTTTTAGATCAGCTACATAAGCCACATTTGAGATAGAGAAATTTCCATTGGTGAGAATTCCATAACCACGGATTTATGAATTGGAGTTGTTTCCATACATCACGTAACCAACATTTGGAGAAAGCTTGAAGTCCCATGGAATGTCTTTCTGCCCCGTCAGGTGCATGGAGCAAGCACTATCAATATACCATATTGTTTCTTGCTCTAAAGCATAAATTTCCTGCAAAATTAGTGAGTGGTTGAGATTTTAGGCTCCAAGTTAGGTTTAGGGACATATACACGGGCTTTTGACTTTGATTGTGACCTCGAAACAACTTTGTGTTTTCTGGGAATATCTTTTGAGTTCTTAGGAAACAAACATAATGTTAATGTATTTTCATCTATCTAGTAGTCATATTCGATGAGTTGAGGGTTCGGAATGGCTTTCTTCAGACTTGATGTTTCCGAAGTAGTGGAAGCCACTTTCTCCTTCGGAGTCATAACGCTTTTTATTTTCCAAACAAAGTTTTGTTTTGAAGTGTCACAACTAGAAATTTTGTGGCTTGTAATCACACCACTCAATTAAAATTTTGAATCAAAAACTTAAGAGCATGTAAGATGCTTACTTCATAACAGCAAAAATTTCAATCAAGTACACCATACAAGCATTACAAATAGTCAACAAGTAATTGGAAACCCTAGAAGTTCTTGTTTAGGTCCATTTTGGACTAGGACTTCCTTATTGCGCCCAATGGACCAATAAGCTTCCAATTTGACTATCTTGGGCTTAGAACCTTTAAATGGGCTCTAATTGGACCCACTTTCATCCATTTCAACATTTTGGGCCATATTGGGCCTAGAATGAAATAAATTAAATATTATGAACTATTATGGACCATAATTAACCTAATCTAGCCAAATAAAGCATAAAAATCACACTTATATCTTATAGGACCAACAATCATTCAACCTAACTCTTATATGGGCTTAGGGCAATAAAGCCCAAAAATCTCTTTTCCTCTCCCAAATCTCGGCCCAAGCCCAAATCCATGGGGAAGAGTTGACTTTCATAGCCACCTCATTTTTACATGTTGGTTTTCCATACATCTTATCTCATATCTCCATGCACACATCACTTCAAGATCTATTTCCTTCTCTCTTTCTCCTCTCGGCCGATTTCAAGCACACACACACACACACACATTTCACTCATCTTTTCTCTCAAGAAACTCTCTCAAGAAACTCTCTCAATTCCCCTCCTAAATTTCGAGATTTTAAGGAGCTTTCAAGAAGATATCTCCACAAATTCTCCACTTAAGGTAAGATCAAGTTAGGATCTATGATTTTGGTACTTTGTTTTATCAAAATCTCCTTCTAATCCATGCAACAATCTTAATCACTCTCCTAGAAACTCTCTAAGTTCGAGATCTTCCAAGGAGAAGTACTAAGGCCAAATTTCCTTCCATCTCTTCTTCAAAACCGACACCACACCCAAAGGTGAGCTTCATACCCCCTATTTTTCGGTTTTATAAGTTTTGTGGGGGGGGGATACAAGCAAATGTGTAGATCTATGTGTATATGTATGCCTTGTGTGATTTCTATGTTTATATTTATGTTTTTATGTGATTATGATGTTGGATCTAGTCAAAAAGTCCTTAAAATTGAGATTTACATTAGGTCATATGATACTAGTATAAATTATATTACTACATAAGAATCATTTCTAGAAAAATAACCAAGTTGGTTAATATGAACTTCTTTGGGCTAAAAACCCATTTTTTGACTCAAAATGTTAAAAATATAAAGTTAAAGGGTCCAAAATGACAAAAATACAAAGTCTGATGGTTGAAATGAGTCAAAACAGTTTCAATAATGTATTTTCTGGAAATATACTCTTTTGAAGGATTAAAATGTAAAATTTTAAGCATAATGGGCCAAAAAAGAATTTTCGGCCCATTAAAGCCCAATATGCGAGATTTTCAATTTTGAGGGGTTGAAACTGTAATTTTCTGTAAAACAGGGGACTACTAGTGCTCCAAGTCCATTCCAAGGGTTAAAAATGCTTTTCATATTTAAAAAGGACCAAAGATGCAAAAAATTTCTATTTTGGGCCAAAAATGTAAAAGTTGCGAAAAATGAGGCTTCAGCCGAGAAAACTTCATTTTGAGGGACTAAAACTGTTTTTGAAATAAATTTGAGCTGAAAATTTTCTTTTTCAACAAGTTTTGATACTAAAGTGTGAAGAAAAATGGTTTAAGGACTAAAATGGAGATTCTTTTATTCAAAGGGTTAAAAGTGTAAACTTATAAAAGAAAGGGGCTGCAAACAGAAAAACTCTGATGTTTTAAACAACAAAACCATTGTGATAAAATACTGGTACCGTGACTATCGACAAAACATAATACACCATCAACACCAAAATCGTTACCAAACGAATTGATTCGGTCTCGAATCAATAACGAATCCGAAATTACTAACACGACGATACTTCAATATACACACGGAAAAATCCAGGATATCAATACATACGTGGGAATACACAGACGTCAATACACCATCTTTGGGCCCAAAAGTGTCAAATCTTGCTTGTTGGGCCTAGCTAGCCCAATGACCTGATCTTTAGGCCCGAAGACAACTTGCTTGCATGCTGTCGGGTCTTACATGACCTAACTCCGTGTAAAAGGACTTTCAATGGCTTTTGTGCTATTGGGCCCCAAGGTTCCTTTGGTACTGCTAGTAAAGTCGAGAATTCACAAAAATGCGGGTCGGGCCAAGGGCCCTTCGCATTCACGATAGCCTTGAACGACTTATGGAATTATAGAGGTCTTCGTGCCCTCTTTTCTCCTCAGTTGTAGGGCTATGAGAAGTCAGGGTGGTTGGATTAAGTGAATAGTACGGACGATGTCTAATGGATCGTTAGTATAGTTGTAGACTAGTCGTTTCTATTAACGCGTGTTTATAACAATTCACAATACACATTTAATCCAATGTCACCTGGAATCATTGACTTCACATGTCGCAACGGTACAACAACCATATAAAAAGCGTAATTCAAAGTATTAGGAAAACATCGGGTTTTCCTAGGGTTTTTCAATACATACAACTACGAGATGCATACCAAGTATAACAAATTCTTTTTACATTTATAGAAACAAACAAGCATACTTACGGATCTCCACACTTTTTATACGATACTCTTTTCAGAAAATATCGGATTTTCTGGTGGTTTTCAAAGCAATACAAAACATTATTTTTCAAACACTGCTTATGAACTCACCAACATTTCACATATTGACGTTTTTCAAAATACTTGTATTCTTAGGTAACAGGTAAATCGAAGGGAAAAATGTACTCAGTGATGCCTTGTTGTTTGTTTAACTAGTATCGAACAATTTACTTTTGGGAATGTAGTGTTTAAAACCATGTACTAACTGTAAACACTACCAGTTGTACTATTTCAATGCATGGTGATGAATGATGTTATGTTTCATGTATATCCACTGTAATGGTATTTAATTGAGTCACAACAGTCCTCAGACGTTTCCGCCGTCTGGTTCGGGGGTGTGACATGAAGACTTTGTAAAATTTGTTTTCTTGACATGTTTCTATTTTTTTGATGACACGTACGATTTTGAAAGTTGAGGTCAAAAAGTTGTGCCATAAGATTTTGAAATAAAAATAGATGAAACAGTTCGAGGAGAGGTGTTTTGGACAGATTTGGGCTTTAATTTTGAATCTTTCTGAGTGGAACTTACTTCCTTCACTTGTTCCATTGGAGTAGTAGGATTTGAGGATCTTTTGAGTATCTTATTGGGAACGAAGGAGTTTTAACTATGGGTTGATGAGTAAGAATTCCGAGATGCACTCACTTTGGAGTTCTCAAGGAATCTTGAATTTTTTCTAGACTTAACTTCCTTTTTGTGAGCATTTCAAGCTTCCACCTTAGGATCTATTATATCCTTCCTATTCAACATTGGCTTTCTTTTGGATTGAGTTGGGGATTTTGATGTCTATCCTACTTAAGGATTGTTGAACACAGGCTTAATGGGAGCCATATTTGTTTTTGCAATTACCAGAGGTTCAGAATCACTTGAGATTATCTCATCGACTTCACTATCTAAAGATACCCAAACACACTCTAATGGTCCAAACAAAGTTGATTCGGGAAAAATTTCCTCAACAAAACAGTTGTTAGGAGGGTTGAGGTTTGATTTTTTAACAATAGACTTTTGAGTACTAGAGGTCTGATTCAGGTCCAGGTTTATAGAGGCGGAAATTGCATTGAATCATGACCCTTAAGAACTATGGGTTGGAACTCAGGAATCAAGGATGCGAACTTGTCATTAGTCACAGGAAGGGGTGACAAGGGAGAGGCAAGTGTGTTTCATTGTTGATGGTTCGGAACATCTCCCATAAAGGTCCAATTTTGCAATTCCTTCAAAGGACTAGCTATTGGTTTCAGAAACTTGCTTTCGAGACCAGGAGCTTTTGACCAAGGATGACGAAAGTTATGTGTCATTTGTTGATTCGCTTCAAGTATGTCAATGGAATTATGCAAGGAATCTATTTTTGCACTAAGACGTTTGTTATCAGAAATTAAAATATTTGTTTCAGAATAAGTGATTTCACATTTGTCTTTTAAAATGATACATTCATCTTTTAGATATCACAACCTCATGCTCTAAAGATTCGATTTTCAACTTTTTATCCTCAAAACGTAACCTACGATGGTTTAATTCACACTCCTTCTTCTCACTGGCTTATATGGCAGACTCATAGGCTTTATAAATGGTGCTCATATCTATTTGGATCTGGGTTAGATAAGGTTCACAAAGAGACAAATCAAAATTATTACCCGTAATCATAGATTTTACCTGCTGAACGAAGCTTCGACCAGGTGGATCATTGGTGGCCATGTAGTTGTATTATGGTTCAGCAACATCATCTTCATCTTCTTACGTAGAGGACCAATAGCCTTCATCACCTTCAACAGTTTGTCTTGTCATCAAGAACATGTTTCTTCCAGTCACCATGTCATCATCATCTCCGGAGGACCAATATCCTTCTACATCCCTTGATAGATTTGTTACAAAAGCCTTTTCACTTTCTGCCATCTCCTGAGCTCTTCGGGTGTAGTATGTAGAGTCCTTGATCTTTGGTTTTAGCGAATCTTCAGCCAAGCAATCTTATGTCCACACTTATAACACACTATTTTCGGCTTGTTGGATTTTGGATTATGCGATGGTTCCAAAGTGGAGTTTGGCTTTGAGATGTTTAGTTTGTATGCTGGAGGATTTTCTGGAGTTGGTTGAGATTCCGAAGGTGAGTAAGGTTGAGGATTATTTTTGTGAGGAGCATGGAATCGATTTTGGTATGGTTTTTAAGATGGATTGAAAGAACTTTTATATTTCATGGAGAGTAGAGAAAACTCCTGTTGGAAACGGAGTTCAGAATCCATGGCTTCAGAATCATCAACATGATAGTTTTGTGTGGGTAAGACAGGTAAGGAGGATTGAATAGATGAAACAATGGATTTGAAGGGATCCGAGGTGGATGGGTTCAGAATGTTTGGTTCAAAGGAAATGACAAGAGCAAGAGGACCTCCGGAGAGTTCTCTTACGGTCTGAGCAACATTAGATTCGTGTCCTTGAAGTTCATCAAAAAGTTGATAAAGATTTAACTTTTTCAAGGATCCATTACTTTGGAGACAAGATTTCACATTTCCCCATCCTTTACCGAGGCTGTTTATAAAATTGAGATTGTACTCCAAGGGTGTTCGGATAATCCCATGAGCAGTCATATTGTTGAATACGATTCGGTAATGGTTAGAGGTTGAGGCCACTAATTCACCAGGAGTGGTCGTGAAGGTGTCAAAGTCATTGACAACCGCGGTGAGATGCTTTTCTTTCATGTTTTCCGAGCCTTCTATCAGATATTGGAGAATGTCCCAAATTTCTTTTGCTGATTTACACAACTTAATATGTTCAAAGAGTGAAGGAGGGACACTAAACACCATTTTCGAGAGGGCAACTTGATCTGCATGCAGCTTCTCAATATCATCATCAGTTAGAGAAGTTGGACGAGTCTCATCTTGACCTATAAGCAGAGCAACAATATCTCTTACAACTGTTCGTACAGGAACATGAGGAACTTCTTTGACGGATCTCTAAATAGCTTCACGTTTCTCTTTAGCTAATAAAGATCTTTCCATTCTAACTTTCCACTGATTGTAGTCTTCCACAACTAGTAGTGGGGCACGTGTAGGGCCACCCACACTATTTGCAATTTGCATTGAAATCATTTGTTGTGTATTAGAAGCAACCATTGAAGTTAAGATATCTTCAAGAGAAAGTGGTATATAGAATAACTTTTATCCTTAACATAAAAATGGTTGAAATACCAAGGTAATTTCAAACCAACTATAATATGATCTTATGGATTCAAAGGAAACCCACTCAGACTCTGATACTAATTGAGAGAACAAATTGCTCTGATGCACAAGGACAAGGTTTGAAAACAAAAACCTTGAGTTAATACTTTAAGATCAATGTCTGCTTGCTAATGAATGTTCCAGTCAAGTCTGGATAGACCAGTTAAGTCTAAGCTAATGTATTCAACAAATGTTCAAGCCATAAATGAAGTGTGAGAATTAAGATCAAAGTAAAGTTAGTAAATGATGAACAAAGAGAATGTTCTAAAGAAAGTGAAGTAAAAGGAATATTGCTTAAAGAGTTTGAACAATCCTTCACTTGATTAAACATTGAATGATCCTATAAATAGGAGAATGAAGTACATGGTACTAACCAATTAAATACATACGATTGGATAAAAGAGTTACATTTAACACTCTGAATATCCGAGTTGACAAAAGATTAAGTCCTATGACTAGTTAAATCAAACAAAAGACAAATACATTTAATTCATAAATAAAAAATACTAATTCTGGAACAACAACATTCTGGACACAAGGTCCATTCTGGAATGCCTTCACTCTCTTCCTTCATAATGTCAACTTATCCTCAGTTTTGGACACAAACAGATTTTGTAGCAGACTTCACTTCAGAACTATAGCTGACTTTGGAACTTGAGAAGAGGATTTAGGATTGCAAGAGGTTCACTTGATACTATAGTTGACTTCGGAATATGACAAGAGGATTTGGAATTGCTAGAGGTTCACTTTCACGTTCAAACAACAGGGTTGTCCATGTGCCGATATTTACACAGCAACTGCCGAGCTTCAACCATCTTGTACTGCAGACGCCAGGTGCAACCCCTGAAATGTCTTAGCTGCAAGTAACATGCGTGCAGATTTCATCCATCCAGGGACCTGACCCTTATGGATCTGGCATCCGGTTCTCGGTAGCATCCGAATTCAACCCCTAAATGGCAGTCGGTCGGGTGTTCAACCCATACACACAACAGTATACAGGAGTAAGCCCATATCTAGTTCCTTCGACAAGGCAATATGCAATCCAGAACCTTGGATTGCAGCCAAACCTACAACAGTATCAACCATACATCTCATAGGCAACCATGCATAACTAGATGTATGCGAGCCTCTACCAGATGCAACAACACATGGCTCATGGTGGTATGCCATATCATACATGGACAACCCCATGCGAAGCGCAAGTTCCAACTTCATCCATGAACTCCTGCAGTACGAGATCATACACACTACTTGATTCAAAGACATGCCAAAGTATGACGACACTGCATACCTAGATGACCACATCGACAACTATGAGTGGACGATGACATCTCTTAAGATGGGCCGCCGCTTCACCTGCACGTACTCTCTTGTACCTTAATAGGAAATGCAGGCAAGTGGTTCAAGTCTCTAAGGACAGGCAATATCTCAATCTTTGAGCAGCTAAAATACCTTTTCCTCAACAACTTCAAGCAATTGAGAAAAGGAAAAGGAGATTCCAACTTCGTGATGGCGTGTAAACAAAAAGAAGGAGAATCAATCTGTGACTACTATGATAAGTTCACGCTAGCTACCCTGAATGTCTCGGGACATGAAGCATTCTTGGTGACAGGCGCCTTTGCTAAGGTCCGCTTCTTGGACCCTTATCAAGAAAAATGCAAGGAACAATTTCCCGAGTGAGGGACGAACTCAAGTTTCATGTGGAAAAATACCAACATTACATCGAGGGGGAGGAACAAAAGGAGGCCAATCTCAAGGCCATGGCCAATGCTTACCTCAAACAGGAGGAAATGGCACCCCGACCAAGCCCAGTTCAGCAAGAAAAGCAACACGACGATGTCCATGCAATCAATAAGACTCCAACCAACGAGAGTAAAGAAAAGGCCAAGTTTTGTGAGTACCATTGAAGCAAAACAGAGACACCAACGAGTGTACAATATTGAAGCGAGAGATTGATGAGAAACAACTAGTGGGAAATATAATCGACATAGCAAAAGACCTCCGAGCGAGATTTGATGAGGACAAACACCAGCCCGAAAATTAAAAAGACGGGGGCAAAGATCACGAAAGAAGGGTCGAGATACTCACCATCACAAGGCCCCGCCCATGTAGCAATTGCCAGAGCCAGCGTCTAGGCACGCAGGTATAGCATCAAAACATCCTCAATATAACATTTTTAACACATGATCCCCGACCAAAGCACTGGGATCCGAACGATCCTCTGTACATCACCGGTTTCATTAGCTAAAACCGTGTTGAACAAGTATACATCGATACCAGAATCCAGCTCAACGTGATTTATGAACACTGCCTTCGGCAGTCAGCGATTGAATGGAAAAGCACATCTAGTTACCATGCCAGGGCCCGTTAGTTGGGTTCATCGACATCTGGCCAATACAAACAGTCACACTCCCATTTACATTGATCAGTCATGATGGAACCAAAAAATAACAAGGGTGCTCGAATTATCGGTTGTTGACCGCGCGACTCATCACAATATCCTAATAGGTCGGGTAGCTCTATTCTAGCTGTAGGCAATCCCGTCTACCTTTCACGGTGTCCTCAAATTCAGCACGGATGACGGACCGGCAACGGTAGGGGCAGCCAAGCTAGGTAAGAGATGTGACGCCAAATGAGGGATGAAATAGGAAACCCAATTACCTAGGAGCGAAGGTCGCCAAAAGGTCGAAAATCCACAGCAAAAAGCAGCACAAGCGCTGACCCACGAGCCTAGGAAAAGACAAAGAGGTGCATTGAGCTGGCTCACAACACCTCTCCCCAAAGGGAAGAACGTGCCGACCTAATGATGAATCAACCAAACTACGAAACAAAAATCGCGAAACCAAAAAGCACCTACTCACAGGAAAAGGCACCAACCAGGCCTATAACCGATGGTCGAGTCGTGGCCGACCAAAACGCGATTCGAGACTCAAAGTACATTTTGGGCAATGTAGAATGTGTTAGGTTTTGAGCATAACATCATTCCTATGGTGTACATGCAACCATAATTTCTTTGGATCTAGGTTTTTCTAATTTGAACATACAACTAGGGATACCAAAGCATTAGCCCTATGACTAGCATAAATATATCGAAAATCACATATGATTAGGGTTATATTATTTGTCTCTCTTGTTATGTAGCAATAACAAGTTTAATACTTCTTGATCTTGACTTCTAAAAGCCTAGTGCCCCATGTTTTGCACCTCTAACAGAGTCACAAACACCCAATGCAAGAAGATGACTCAAGAGAGAGGTGAAATCGGCTAGGGCAACTCAAAGAAGCATAGGGCCGAATTCCTTAGACTAAAGGGGTTTATATAGCTGAGGGCTGCTAGGGCTTTCAGGTGGAAACCCTCATTCCTTACTTAGGCAGCAAGCAGCCCATGAACTCCTTCCTTAGAGCCCATGGACGAAATCTATTGGGCTTCCTATAGGATTTCGTCCACTCCACGCTATGGAGTCTATCAACCCATTTATGCAACTATCAATGATTTGCATAACAGTCCCCCAATTATTTAATCAATCTCTTTTGACCACTGAATAAATTCCAAATAAATTTCTGATCAATACTAATTAAATAATATGATTTCCAAATAATATATTAATCTTGTAATATATTAATAAAACTATTTTGAGTACCAATTTATTATTCACATAATAAATTCTACTCTCTCTCCTCTTGTCATCCTATCAAGTTGCATGAGTGAAGGCAACCCAAAAGGACCATGCTCATAATCAAATCACGTACATACCAAAAATAGTTATGGGCTTAGACACCTAATCCAATAGTCTCCCACTTGGATGTGTCTAATAACTACTATTGCAAGTAAGACTTTAGAATCTGATTATCAATTGTAGGTTTCAAAATCCGCTGTCGAATAGGGATCATATATTCCTCCATTCTCAAGATATCGTATAGACATGAGACATGGATTATAATCATTCTCTGTGTCTATGTGTTGTTTTCTGATTTCCTATTTAAGACGAATGACAATAGATTTTAGTTGAACACATCAACATAGTTCAGTCTTGGCGAAGCGGTTACGTGTCATTAGTAAATTATCGAGGGGCCCAAAGATTTCGCTTTTATCCCACTTTGGGTAAAAGGAACGGATAAACGTCGACTCATATACTTGCACTATCTACTCATCAAATCAAACACAAATATACATTTTATAACATCAAGTTACTGATGCGTTTACGTATTATCAATCTGAAAACCGACTTGTAAACAACAACTTATATCTCTCCGTTCAAGAATATATGATATTATCGTCTCACAATCACTTGTGACAAAATCCATGAAGTGATTCACGTGAGCGTGAGTTTAATCCAGTACTCAGATCTTATTTCAGGAGAACTCATGAACACTGCAGCTGACTTTTGCTATGTCTAAACGTTTTAGACAATCTACAGTCGGATTCAAGACAGTCTTACCTCATTACCTACTTCCAAAGTATGACTGACTACGGATGTTTGAATAATCTTATTATTTGGGAAGTCAAAAAATGCGAAGTGAAACATAAGAATAATCGAATCAAATATGGCCTCAACGCTTTTGAATATAAATAAAACACCTTTTATTTAATCACCATATTTATTAGAAATTATTGGTTGTATAAAGTTTCGAGTAATCAACTTAATACTTGAATTGAAACAATTGTCATCGCATGCTCCAAGCATGCATACTATGTTTATCTATGGTCCTTACTTTGTGAAATAGATCAATTGAAACAATTGTCAAATTCTTGCCACTACTAGAATATATTAGATTTTAATATTTTACACAATTATCCTTTTGTAATGTTATAGCACCAAAGTCACAAAGACTTTGCCAATGAAATTACAAAGTGATCTATTGGAGATTGTTACAAGACAATTCCACGAAAGCGAAGTCTCAAATTAAAAGTACATTCGTTTGAACATCCTTCTTGCATAAAAGTCTTTAATCTACATAGATTCTTAATATCCAACTCCTATTATGGAAACATTTCCATATTTTCCATATGACAATACATTCTAAATAGAATCCTATCTATTTATAATAATGTCAATATGGTCCATCCATTACCATACTTCCAACCGACCACAAGTGACCAATCCTTATAGAACCTTAGATTGAACTTGACAGTTATTTAGGTTACTTTACTCATATCCGATTCTTGTCCTTTTCCCTCTTAACACCCTAGGTATTTGGAATAGACAAAATGGTAGAATATTACAGCATATGTATTCGATCCTATACCCGAAGCATATGGGATACGATAATGTCTTACATAAAGACATGATACTTTACCAATCTCCTGCTATAATATTGCCATATATAGAATTTCCTTATGTTAAACCTTTTCAACATAACATCCATATATGTCCTTTGACTAAATTTGATTAAAATTTCTCGATCTAAGCTTTTAGATTTGAAATGAAGTATAAGTTCCCCTCCCTTAATTATAACAAAACAACTTTTCAACCTCTGCAGCTTTGCGAATTGAAGATTTGGTTTTCTATATTTAATATTGCTAACTCGCAACAGTTAACATAATAATCATGCTCCCACTAACATGATAATTATATCTTTATCAGCATAACACTTATGATCCCACTGGCTTTGACATGTATTCAGAAATCAACTAGACATCTAAAAATCAATACTTATTGACTTCCTTAACCAAAGTTCATATTTCTGATACGAGACGATTCGAGAAGCTTTTATCTAAGCTCATACACCTTTTATAAAGCTCATATGTGTGTCTAAATAATTTCAGAGCTTATAGCAGTATGTCCCAAATGTTTAAACCTTTTTCCATTTCTCATAATTCGAACTACGAAGAGGGATGCCGTAATCGTAATCGAATTTGAGAATGCAATTTACACAATTGCTATCTCCTTAAAAATTTCTTAGTGAAAACGTTTCCTCACAATCATTTTATGAAGCGGAGAGAAACCTTTTCACTTAGATTTTATGGTGTATGTGTTCCTACCCATGTGAATGTGTCATAACCATAATCATAAGACAAGGTTGTGACAAATCTAAAATCATATGGACCAAACTTGTCCAATCTTAATTTCTTGCCACCTGGAAGCACAAGGGCCTACCATGTTTTCCAAGTAATCAAGATGCTCACTCATACAAATCAATGAACTTGCACCAGTCAAGGTGCTTTACCTTATGCACTCAATTGAAACTCTTAGGACTCACATGCATAGTTAACTTAACTGGAATGGCACTGAAACAAGAATATTTCAACACGATTGGTTATAAACCTCAAGTCGTGTGCTAGTGGTAGATAATAAGTTTATTCTTGATTAGTTCCTGAAGCTATTCAATACCACTAAGACTCTTACAGACCTTTTGACATATAAGACTCCCATGTCAAGAAACATTCCTCGACAAACAAATATTCTAAAGTTAGTGTGGATTCTTATCAAGAGAAACACTTCACACAATTGGTCTTAGTTGGTCTTTGTCCTATCCAAGACATCATAACCTACCCACTTCAAATGTGCAAGACTAAGAAAAAAAATGCTATTCCACATTTGATGAGTGTTATAAACCTTCTTAAGTTATGACTCTAAGACTCGATTTTGGAACGAAGTATGATTTACCTTTTGATTTAACCATTTCAACAATTTCCGATTCCTCTTCTTATCCATTCTAATGCGCTAAGGTGTCCTTAGAGGATCAATTGTGATATGGTTTCATAATCACTAAGATGATCATAAAACATGATACTTAAGTTCTCTCCCTTCCTTTCAGATTGTAGAAACTTTTAACTTTCTGCCTAATTGATTCTTCTTAATCGTTCTGTCGTACATTGAAACTTTTCAATGATTTAGAATTACACTTAATCTTGTAAGCATAATGTTAGGGTGCAAAGTCATGCTTGGATGTAATGTTTTAGGCTTTCCTCTTTGTATGTGTAAATGGGTTGAGTCTTTTCCTATAAATAGGAAGTGAGTGATTCCCATTATGTAAGGAATCATTTGGAGTGTTAGACTAGAGAGAGAAATTGTATACAAACCCATTTGTATAATCTTTCTAGATCTAATAAGAGCTTACAAAGATTTATTTACTCCTTGTGTTCTTGATTTTACATGATGATTCACTAGGTCTTTCATATTCCGCACATGCCATCATAATCAACACCACTACAATTGGTATCAAAGCAGGTGTTCTTGATTTGATCAAGAATTGATCCTTGATGGCTTACTTGTTTTGGTGATTCTTATTGTTCATTGATCTTCGTGTTTAGAGAGTGTTTTTGTGTTCTAGAAGTCGAATTTTTCATTGATTTGATCCATAATTTGACTTTCTCTCTCTAGAATACTTGTTTGTATCACTTTATCTCTCTAGAAAACCCATTCAAAATTACTTTCTCTCTCTAGAATTCTTCAAGTTTTTGTGATCATGGTGGGTTTGCCATATGATTCTTGGATTGTGATCGTTAAAGATGTGAAATACAAAGTCAATGAAGATCAATTTTATGGGTTGTTGTTAAGCAAATTGATTTCATGGGGTAATTTGGTTTCTTATGGAGATTTGAAGGATGATCATGGAAGCTTGGTATTTCAACCAATTTGTAAGATTGCATGGTTGAATAAAATTGCCTTGTCCATATTAGTTCGTAGTAGAAATCAAAAGGAAGGAGAAGAAAGTGATTTGTTCAATAAGAAATATGTTTCTCTTATTGAAGACCTAAATGATCTTCATACTCTTAAGTTTGTTGAAGTTCTTGACAATGGAGTTCAATGTGATATTCTTGATGTTCAAGAAAAAGGAGTTCAAGTTGATTCTCAAGATGAAAAAGTTTTTTGCTCAATTGGAGTTCAAACCGATGATATTTTGTGTTCTTGTGATTCGTTTGAAGGAATGATTCCTTATTGGAAGCCGGTGATCCAAGAAAATCATAAGTATCAAACTCCAAAAGATTTGATTCAAACTCAAAATGTTCATGTTGTTGAAAGTGGGTTTGTTCATGGAGTCAAGTCTTCAAGATGCAAAAAGATGAGAAAGAAAAAGAAGAAGAAGATGAATCGGAAGAATAAGCGAGTTTACTCACAAAAATCGTCATATGTTGTGAAGTCGAAATCCATGAAACAAATTTGGGTTCCAAAGCAACAATCTCCAAATGTTGCATTGAATTTGAAGTCAAAACCCAAATGTGTTGGTGGTTCATTTGAAGATGTTCTTGGATCGTTGAAGAACACGAAGAACACAAAGAACGAGTTGTACATCTCGCATGGTGGGTGGTACAATGTTCGATTTGGAGATTTTCTCATTCCGACAAAAGAACCAAGATCTTCCAAATTTGATTCGTTCGTTGAAAATGGATCTCGATTCGTGAAAAAGGTAACTCAAATTCTCAAATGGATTCCAAAACATCCATGATTTCGATTCATACTTTACGTTTTTCATTTTTGATCGATTTGCCTCATTGGATCAAAACCGTTTCAAACCCCATTGTTGATCCAATAAAATTTTTGTTTAGATCAAGTTCTTCCAAAAACATAATCAAATTTTCGAGTTCATCGCTGATCATCCAAATTTTTTTTTTAATCCATATATTCAATATTCACTGTACATCATTTGAAATATGAGTCCAAAATCAATATTCGAACACTATTATTGTTTATTTTGAGCCCAAGTATATGATTATTCAGTTCATCAATCTTAGATGGGGCCCAAAATGAGTTTTAATCCGAATGAGCCCAAAGTTTCATCAAAAATCACTTTGATATTCGTATCTGCTTGCGTCGATATTCTAATTAGTTGGTTGAACATTCACATTCATCATAAACACCTTCTGAGTCATTGCTGTATCGATTATATCTTGGTATTCTTGCAAATCTTTCATTGATTAGCTTGTTAATCTTGTGAATCGATTTTATTTGATGTTTTCTAACTCAAAATTGATAATGATCAAGAGGTTGTAGATCTAATTGTTCCTCGATGAAACTGATCAAGAACAGATGAATCAAAAGTGAGTATAGGTTCGATTTGATCTTGATTGGAATCTTAAGTGTGTATCGACTGTGAATTTGATCTCGGGGTTAATGCATTGACTTCGATAGTCGTTGTGTATTGGAATCGATCAATGCTTGCCTCGACAGATTGGGAAATCAGATTGTATTTGGAATTAAATTAGAATCGAACCGATTTTAAAAATCAAACTTGATTCTTGGGCTGTACGTGAAAGTCGTTTGATGATCGACTATGTTTGATTTCTTCAAGTCGTTGTTGATTATATCTTGAATCGAGGTGTACAATTGATCAATTAATATCAAAGGTAGGAATATGAATTCACGAAAAATTGAAGACGATGGTCGAGGGTACGAATGTCCAGGAACGAACAGGTTGATGTTCGAAGAATTGAGATTTGAGAATCGATTTTCAGTGATGTTGATTTACGAAGACTGGGAAGTTTTGGATTAAAATTCGAAGGGTCGATTTTCGTTTATTGGTTGGCATTGACTGGGAAAGAATGGTTGGACTGGAAAAGCGAAGGTTGTTTGAGCTTTGATGTTCCATTGTTAATTTTGAAATCGATTTTGGTTTGGATGATCAAAGCGAAGGCTGAGTTGGTGTTAGGTTTGATTTTGGAGTCTCGAAATTTTGATCTCGCTGAATTGAAAAAACGAAGAGTTTGGGTTGATCGATTCGAAGTGTTCCTATGGCTTGGGAATCGATGATTTAGGGAAGAACTGTAAGAACTGGGTAATGTACGAAGGGTCCTGTGTTTTTATTTTGAAAAATCAAACAGTTGGATAATTTGATTTTGATGTTGTTTGCATCGGAATTCAATTGTGGACAGTCGAATGTTTTGGAACTCGGTTTGCTTTGAAAAACGAAGATTTGGGTTACAAAGCAAATGGGAGTAGTAATCGGCTATTGAGCAGTGATATTTGAAGTCTTGATGTTGAGCTGTTATTGAACGAACGTACGAAGAAAGAAGAACTGGGTTAACATACGAAAGGGGTACTGTTCATTACTGTTCATAATAGAGTCTTCGTATGCTTCGTATGTTTGGTTAATTGGGGGAAGATGAAACTGTGCACGAAGTTTGTATTTGGGTTTAATTGGGAAAAACGAAGGGTCGATTGCAAAAAGCGAAGGGTTAGTTTTGGGTTTGTATTTTCGAAGGGTGTGAATTTACGAAGAGGAGAGAGAAAGTGAGACTCTTCGTATGTTTGTGAATTGAAAGGGTATATGCTGAATATTCGAAGGGGGTATATTGCAAATTCGTACGAAGGAAGTTACTGTTCACTATTAACTCTTCGTATGCTTCGCACGTAGAATGAATTTGCACAAATGGGAATTTTTCAAATCTAGCCCCTGAAGCTTCGAATATTTGACAATTCGCAAATTAACTCAAGTTTCGAATATTTGACACTTTTCACCCAACTTTGAAATTTTTTGGGGCTTCGCATATTTGAACTAGTCTTCGTATGTTTTGTAGTCTTCGTGTGTTTTGGCATGGAAAAGGAAAAAGTTTCAAAAACAGCCCCTGAACCTTCGAATTTTTGACACTTCGAAAATTAAAGCAAGTTTCGAATTTTTGACACTTTTCACCCAACTTCGAAAACTGTTTGAGGCTTCGTATTTTTTTGGAACAACTCTTCGTATGTTTGAGCAAAAAGGGCAGAGTTTATGAAGATGGTCCCTGAAACTTCGAATTTTTTGGCAGTTTTCACCCAAATTCGAAAAGGACTATTTTTTGCTGAAAATTGAAGATTGTGCATTTCAAGCCCCTGCAGTTTGTGCAAATTGATGCTTTCTACCTAGCTTTGGAAAAGGGGGAGAGTTTTGCATATTTGGCTGTTTTGGGCGCAACGGGTCCCTGCAAGTTTCAGAAAGTGACAATTTCTACCCGAATTTTGAAAAATCTTGCAACTTTCACTTAAAAAGTCAAAATTTTTCATAAATTGGAAATTTTTGTGGCTTTTTCGTGATTGTTTTTCCGTGCAAGATTTTTGGTGATTCATTTTTGGTACACAACAAGGGGGAGTATTGTGAAGATTATTCCTCAGGCGCTTCTCATCCTTAGTGGGTTTTATAATCATTTTTTGATTATAAAAATGGGGAGACATGATGGGTATTCGAAGCTTCTCGGGTTTGTCAAATATTCATTTGTGGAGTTAAAAGACTGGTGTTACTTCGAGGGGGAGTTTGGTCTTGATCGCGCTAGCTCGTTGGAGATTAAAGCCGGACATCCAATCCTAACTTTGAGGGGGAGAATGTTAGGGTGCAAAGTCATGCTTGGATGTAATGTTTTAGGCTTTCCTCTTTGTATGTGTAAATGGGTTGAGTCTTTTCCTATAAATAGGAAGTAAGTGACTCCCATTATGTAAGGAATCATTTGGAGTGTTAGATTAGAGAGAGAAATTGTATACAAACCCATTTGTATAATCTTTCTAGATCTAATAAGAGCTTACAAAGATTTATTTACTCCTTTTGTTCTTGATTTTACATGATGATTCACTAGATCTTTCATATTCCGCACATGCCATCATAATCAACACCACTACACATAACCATATTTACAAAAATTTTAGTAAATTATGAGGAACAATCTTATCGTTCTTTGTGGTTGACTTGACCAGCGCACATCAATATGTACTAGATCCTTCGGTCCTTTGTTGACTCACATCTATATGTGAACAAGGAATTAATCTTAATTTTCCAAATACGAAGGTTCCCATTCATCACACAATGCAAGTTGCATGATTCCAAGTTTCTATCCAACTGAAACTTGGGTGATGAGAATCATTCCTTATTTGGTAAATTTTCGATACTACCACAAATAACATAACTAAGAATCACAACCATTTTCAATATTGCTAACAATAGAAACATACAAACATCAATTTTCAAAAAAGTCATTGCAGGGATATATAAATAAGATAAAAAAAACCAAAATTTATTTTATTTATAAAAATTTGGAAAAAATTGTCCTTACAACGCAATTACAAATGAAAACTATGTTACTAAATATTCGTAAGCAATGTATCATAATTCCTAAATAGCAACTCAAAAATCCGGTCGTCAAACCATGCGATCGAAATCCATCTTTTCGTGATCAGATCCAGCATAATTTTCCTTTAAGCTTCCATTCTTTTCTTCGATCCTACAAAGCATCAAAATGTAATTTTATCACATCATGCATTAATAATCTACTAATAGGAATTTAATAGATTTACATATTGGACTTACCCGAAGAAGAGTCACACATCTTGACTCTCCAATGAGGTAGATATGGCAGCTTCGTAACCAATGCCCCTTCTCTTGGTAGTAGAGGCGAACACACTCTTTTGGACTAGCACATGGGACAATCTCATATTCAACCTTTCTCTTTACCAGCCGGTCAAACAGTTTGACCATGGCCAATCTCTTTCCATTGGTAAGAGTAAGTTTCTCTGGACTTCTTAGTTGCCATTGTCAGTGTCCCTGGAAGTTTTGAAGGTTGATCTACCAGTCTAATTTGCTTTACCAGTGTGCCAAATCATTGCTGATTCAACAACAATAAGCAAATAAGTCAGATCAATGAGGGTCACGTCGTGGTCCATCATATAGTAATCTTTAATGAACTAACTATATTAGTTAGGAATTGATTGAAGAACCAAGTCAACATCCAGCTTCCTTGAGACATCGACACCCAACATTCCCAACATATCAATGTGTGACTTCATCTCCAAGACGTGTGCATACACAGACTTTCCTTCTTCGTGTTTGCGTACCAATAGGGCTTGAGTGACCTTGGACTTATATAGCCTTCAAACATTTGGGTCAGGGAGAATAATTGGAGGAGGTGGAGGAAGTGAATCATGATTTCCATTTCCTCGATCCAATCGTGGAACATCATGTTCATGTGGAAAGCTTTTTCCAAAAGAATCAGGAAGACCACAGTTATTAGAATTTGACATCTACAAATCGGGAGAAATTCAAGTTAGTTGATTCAATCCTTAATATAACACCCAAATGAAATATTAAGGTAGGACCCAACATAATATTCTACAATTTGGAAAAGGGATGTTGTAATCCAATTACATAATATTTCATGGTAGGTAAATGACGATTTATCAATTTCCACCATGAAAAACGAAAATGAATATTAGGTTTTAGATGAATTGAAATTCCTAGATCTTTTGAGATTCATTGAACTTTTCAATGGCATGTTTAATCTCAATTATTCCCTTCAAATTTGTGACTGGGATACCGAGGATCACAAACAATATGTGAATAACCATGCAAATTAGCTTGGTACTTTCGAAGACGTTTATCACCTAATCAATGTGCTGGTTAACCACACACGCTCCATTGATCTATGAAAATCTTTGAGCTACCCATTGCCATCCTTCATTAGTCCCATATTAGTGTGTTGGTTAACCACACACGCTCCACTAACGACCAATAAGGTGTAATGTGCGATTTCATGGATTAGCACCAAATTCACTTTTTTCCTAAAGTAACTAAGATTTGGGAATTTATAAAAGTGTTTAGCTACTTCGTATTTCATTATACTTATAATGGAAGGTTGTGTCATATCCTACTCGATCGGTTAACGACCCTCCACTAGTCAAGGGTGCGGTGGGTAATAGTGGATACCCAATGATGGTCATCTTACAAGCCGCTTCCTTAAACACCCCTTATAGACCGAATGAGGCCTACTAACGGTAAGACTAACTTTTAACTTATACATATATAATATATTAAACTTTCAATTTTAGCATCAGGGTGTATTTTATAGATTTAAAATACTAAGTGGTTTAATCTATTAATAAATTATACTTTTAATTTGATTAAACTTAAACCATATCATTATGGATTTATTACTTCTCTCTTTTAATTAAACATTTAATTAATTTAATAAAATCCATAAGGGGGTAATTTCAACTTTTCAAAACACTAGGGTTTTAGAATTTAATATTTCAAAATTAGTACATTTTAATTAAATTTTAAATTCCAAAACTTGAGGACAAATTTTGAAACTTTTCAAAATATTAGGGTTTAACTATTTCAATTTCGAAAATTAAAACATTTAATTCAAAATTTAAACTATAAAACTTAAAGAGTGTAATTTAAAAAATTTTCAAAATTAGTAGGTTAAATATTTGAATCATAATAATCATATATTATCCATATTTAACCAAATCCACCAATTTTGATAAGGATATCACATACCAATCATGAAAATTGATTTTAGGCAAGAAAAACATGTTTTGGTAATTATCCTAATAAAAAACTTGCCAAGAAATCAAAAATCCCAGCAACAGACCTCTGGACTCGTCGAGTCCACTATGGAACTCTTCGAGATCATGCAACTCGTCGAGTCCATACATGGACTCGTCAATTCAGCCTGTGACACAATAGAATTTTCGACTTTTTGATCCTTTGGCAGTTCACTTTTGCATCTATTCAATAGAAAAATGACATAGGCTCTGATACCACTATTAGGTTTGAGCTTAACATCATTCCTTTGGTGTACATGCAACCCTAATTGCTTTGGATCTTGGCTTTTCTAATTTGAACATACAACTATGAATACCAATGATTTAACCCTATGACTAGCATACTTATATCGAAATCACATATGATTAGGGTTAGATTCTTTACCTGTCTTGTTATGTAGCAATAACAAGTTTAATACTTCTTGATCTTGACTTCTAAATGCCTAGTGCCCCAAGTGTTGCCCCTCTAATGGAATCCCAAACACCCAATGCAAGAAGATGACTTAGGAGTGAGGTGAAATCGGCTAGGGGAACTAAAAGAAGCATAGGGCCGAATTCCATAGACTAAGAGGTTTATATAGCCAAGGGTTGCTAGGGTTTTCAACTGGAAAGACTAATTCCTTACTTAGGTAGCAAGCAGCCCATGAACTCCTTCCTTTCGAGCCAATGGATGAAATCTATAGGGCTTCCCTATAGGATTTCGTCCACTCCATTCTATGGAGTCCATAAGCCCATTTATGCAACTAGAAATGATCTGCATAACAGTCCCCCAATTATTTAATCAGTCACTTTTGACCATTAAATTAAATCCAAATAAATTTATGATCAATACTAATTAAATAATATGATTTCCAAATAATATATTAATCTTGTAATATATTAATAAAAACATTTTGAGTACCAATTTATTATTCACATAATAAAGTCTACTCTCTATCCTCTTGTCATCCTACCAAGTTGCATGAGTGAAGGCAACCCAAAAGGACCATTCTCATAATCAAATCAAGTACATACCAAAAATAGTGATGGGCTTAGACACCTAATACAATAGAATGTGAACCAAAACCCCGAGGAATGAAGGAAATGGGCACCAGAAGCACCGAAGCCAGGGGAAGAGTGCCAATTCGCAAACTTCCCTATGAGAGAAAACTAACTAGTGCCCCTAACGTACTAAATGACACCCCAGGAAATGGCGTGAGAGGCAAGGCTGATAGACAGGACAGACAGCGCGGGTGGCACTCTCACAAAACCACAGGGAGGCACTTCCAACGGTTGCGTCCCACACTGTGTTGAGAAGAAATGAAAGTCCAGGAACCTCCAGAGTATGAACAACAAAGTTCATCTCTCTCACGCTGGGCACCGCCAGCAGCGACAGGAGGGAACACCATCAAAAAGCACTTGCCACAGATGAGGCAGAGAAACAGAACAAAAGTGAGGTAGCCATAAGAGAATGTTCGAACTCCACCCAGGATAACCATACTCCAGGTGCCGAAGCAAAGACCAGGAATATGCCCCGACACTTAGACATTCAGGGTCTATTATCTTAAGTCTTTCTTTCATTTTCAAGAAATAACATAATTTTCATTTTGAAAATTCTTTCCAGAATTCCGTATTACAAAAACACAAAATATATTGGTTGTGCATATTTTCCAAGTAGCAACAACAACTGATCACCTATGCTACTTGAGCCAAATCCGTGCAAGGATGCAACTGTAGGTCTTAAAAGAGTCATAATCTTTACCTACAATGTTCCAATAACATCTGAGAACTGAGAATTAATAAATCAAAATTAATGGCACAACAGTGACTAACATTTTACGGCTTCACACCATAAGCCGAACTAAGCATACAAATCAACGAAGCATGGCTCTATAATAGCAGCCATACGACGTCTAAAGCACACATTAGCCAATTAACACAAACCCAAAAATGAGGGAGTGTGCTTAAAGGTACCACAAAACAGAGCATCATATATGAGCTAACATGCCACAGTAATGTGTATACGTACAAGAAAACGGAAGAAAACACTTCCAAGAAAAAAATACAAAACAAAGTACATTGTTTATGTTTAGTAATGGCCTACATTCTTTACTATACACATAGTACATAGAAAGGCAACTACACAACAAGCAAAAGGGAAACACACAAATCAGCCCTAAGATTCTGAAGAAGAACCTCTAGGATTCGACCTACTACAAAACTGGCAGAAGCTATCATGATCCAGCTTCCCCAAGCGAAAGAGGCCCGCAAAATCCGTCTCAGATGAGGACGATAAAGCAGCATCCACCTCTTTAGCCCTTCTCGCAACACGGCCAGGATCTGGGTCATCAGGTTCTCCGACACTTATAGAACAACCACCCAGTCGTTTCCCCTTTTCAAATCCAAGGGCCTCACATGCCTCACGAACACCCGGGACCCCATTGGCAACTTCCGCGCTCTCGATAACCTCATCGATTACGTGAACCACCCCCTTCTCCAGCACCCATTGAAAATTACCTCGAGCGACGACACCTTCAACATGGGATCGAGCCAATTGATGTTGACACCTTGCCAGTATGTTTGCCAGTACATCCTTTTCTCGAGTGAAAGAGATCACCTAGTTCTCAAGTTGCTAGGACTGGTCCTCCAAAGTGGCCACTTGATCCTCTAAAGCGGACTTCTCACAGATTACAATATTGTTATGCTTAGAAAGAACTTGGCGACCCACCTATGAATCACGAACCTCCTCTTGTATTCCTTCCAAGCCACCCTACAATATTTTCAATAGCCCTTGATTCGCCCCAGCATGGCGAACCCGGTCGGTTGCCGCAAGTCCGCAACCATAAGGGCAGAGGTCTGGGTTGTGCTGTAACAAAGGTCACCAACCATAAAATCACTTGATTGACACGCAAGCGAGCTCATCGTGTCCGGAGGATGAGCGCTTCTACTCTACTCTTGGGCGGCGACGTCTTCCGATAGTAAGGAATATCATATAATCGCCCAACCCGAAGCATAGACCTTGAAAGACCGGGAGTGAGATGAAGTTCTTGTTTCATCAATCAGGGAAGGATTCTCGCGCTAAAAAGAACCTCCAGGTGAACTAGCTGAACCTCCAAACAAAGAGTCGGAACCAGGGATAACCAAGGGTGAACCAGCGGATGGTGAGGGTGATGCCTCCGGAGATCTAGGCACCACCGCTACCTCTCTCTGCCTAAGCACAAAAAATTGACCGCTGAGAATACTCCTGATACCACCAAGAAGCCTGGCCACAGATACCGTCCTACGGGCTTTACGAGGATGAAGACCCGTATCGTCAGATTCTATCTCCACATCCGACGACAGCACCACACGTAAATTCCAACTTTTTCGAGTAGGAACACTACCTATTCCTGCTTGTACACCAACAGGTGAACTAGAAGGAATAGCAACCAGTGAGCGAACTGGGGAAACAATCCCAACGGTCGGTTGGTAAGGCGACGCATGCCTGATAGAACCTTCAATTCGTCCTTCCACCAAGGGTAGTCCAGAAATCTCTCGCATGTGCTTTTCAGAAACAAAAGGAAGAAGAGCCTTTACAAGATCGATCTCCCAATGGCAAGGCTTGTCGTGATAGTGACCATGCAGCGCCATCTCCAAAGAAATCTCGGCCTCAACACCTGCGAAAACAAACGCAAAAAGTAAGATCTCACAAGCCAACAAGATATCTTATCCTCACTCTATTTTCAAAAAAGGAGGGGTGGAGAAGGAGAACGGTTGATAACGCATCTCACAACGAACATTTGCACCAGTTTCCTGCGAGCCCTCCAAGAAGCACTCATACTGGCCACTACAGGAATGAAATCTTCCCAGTTCCTCCCAGCGATGGTGATGTTCCGCAGATGCTTGCCAAGAGTCAGATTACTCCCAAAAAACTTGGGGAGACGGTCAGAAAATTTTCGGGTTCTACGATATCCGCACCCACAAGGTTTTTGTTAACCCAAAGCCACTTACGTCGCCAATTTTTCCTCGGAGCGTCTTGTTCAAAAATCAACTAACGAATGCCTCTTCTCTTCATTGAAGTATGGACCTAGGAATTCGTATTCGAATAGAAGAAGTAACTGAAAACCTAGAAACTTGGTACATAATCTAGGGATTGAAAAATCAATTCAAAACAGACGATTTCATTAACAACACTCGAGGTCAACTCGTCGATGGAATGGCCATAGTGGTCCACAATCATGTTGAAGAAATCGGATGTTGGCAAGCATAATCCTGCATCAAATAGAGGGATTCGAACCCCCACCTTCTCTTGACGGAGGTCGTACATTGACGCCCCCTTTGTCGGAATCAGTACGTCGTGCTTTGGTAAGAAGCCAAAACGATCTTGCAGAAATTGGAACTCCTCAACAATAGGGACTCTATCGTAACGGTACATCGTTGAGAAAAGGATGACAAATCAAAAAGAAAATTAACATAATACCCAGATTGATACAGCAAAGAGAGAATGGGGATATGAGGATGAAGAGCCCGGGGAAAAAGGGAGTATTTTAAAGGTCAAACTGGCGTCACGGATCGTCTCTCAAAGGGAATGACACGCATTGACGACACTGCCTAAAGCCTGTCAAACGATAGAACTAATCCCGAACATACACGTGTTGGGACATAAACTCGAACAACGATGTTGTCAAGCTGACACATACACCTATGAGCCTAAGGGACTTATTAACGTATCCCTCTGGGAAACGTTAAGAAAGAAATCAAACTGACACCGGGCTTGGCCTAGTCAGAACCTAGTCTAAAGCCAATTTCGGCCTTCACTAACTTGAAGAGCGCTGATATGGCGGTTATGGCGTAGAACCACGCCTTAACCCCTAATCCAGGAAGTTACATCCCGAAAAACGTGGGACCAATTAGAGAGTAACACTCGCCCATTAGACGATAGCCACAATCTTCATAAACATTTAGGAGATTCCCTCCAATCCAATGAGGGAATGAGGGAAAAAACATGATGAAGAACCCTCCAATATGGGTCCGTCACGTCGCACTTCACAAGGGAATCCTCAACAAAATCGGTTGAGGGATATGCCACAGAAATAGGTATAAAAGGATCATCTTCCTGACATGGAGGGGGACAAAATTCTCTCTTCCATGTAATCTTCTACCATCTTTCTCAGATCTCATACTGACTTGATCGTCAGAGCTTCATCCTGGGAACTCCTCCCGGATGTTGACTAACAGTCATTTCTCTCTTTTGCACTATGTTAATCAGAGAAGATACTCATACGAATCCCTCTTGTAGTTCCGACTCCATCCTCTCCAACATACAAAAACAATAATAAATATATAAAATGTTCCAACTTGATAAAGGTTTGAACTTATAGGATCATATATTATTTGCAATATAACTCCATTATTATTCTTAGGCATATAGATTCAACTATCCCCCACTTGCACAAGATTCATTATAGACTAACATTGACAATAGCTGAAGTATAGCAACAGTTACTTCCGCTAACAACATACGATGGGTGCCATCTCATCAACAACCAATTCCAGGAGCTCTAAGCTACAATTGTTACTAAAGTTGTGGTATCAATTTTTTCTTTGTCATAAATATCATGTTGAACATGAGATATGGATCGCGGTCAATCTCATTTAGTGATTAACTTTTACTAAGGCCTTAGATGTCTAACTCTTAACGAATAAGAAGGATAAATCCCATCTCGACTACATATGCCCATCAATGTAGTTCATGTCATAGCCAATGATGGCCCTTATGACTTCCTTTTACGAAACAACATTAAACCATGTCAAAGCACAACAATTCCTACACTTCAAGTCCTAAATATGTATCTCAGGTCTAAGAATAGAAAGATACCACCTTGATCAAAACATGATTCTTCAATACGATCTATAAAGCGGTTTTGATGCGGGTCAAATCCAATACTTATTCTCCTAATCAGGTACCTATGAAGTTGGCATCAACACTTGCTATTTTCATCTCCATGGGAATCCACCAATCCACTCATATTAGTCTTACCTCATAGATGCTACCACAACTATGAATGACTACAGACAATTAGAATAACCTAGTTATTCAGGGATTTAAACATGCTAATATAGAACACAACAATTATTTAATGAATGACTCATATCCAATATCTCAACTCATTACAAAATATGTTGTCTTTATTGTTCCAATATCAAAATACTAAATTTAAATCAATATATTTATTTATTTCGAAAAGGCCCTATAGCACCAACTTGACTTTCATACATTAGCTAATGATGGAGCTTTGTCAAGTAGATTTTTCAAACTTGATTTGTGTAAAATTTGCAAATACAATCATTTTCAGTTTTATATATAACTCATATATAAAGAAAATGTCACACCCCCAGACCAAGGATGGCGGAAACGTCGGGGGGTGGAGGACTTCATGTATAGTATCATAACAACAAATGCAATAGTGACTTAAGCAAACACAACCAACATATATATTATTGAAAAAGTTACATCATTGTATGAATTACATGTTTCAAAATCAACTACAATATGTTGACAAAATATGAAATGTTTGACGCCTTAACGTCCCATCCTCAAAATGCACTTGATTTCCTGTTTAGTGATTTCCTGAGAATACAAGTTGTTTTGAAAAGTGTCAACACAAAGGTTCGTGAGTTCATAAGAGATTTCGTTAGAGAAATAAACTATTTTCATTGTAAAAGTGTTAGAATATGTATCCAGAAAATCCAATATTTTCTTTGTTATGTATATGTAGTCCTAAATCCCAGGACCGAGAAACAACAAGTATTGACCATACTTAAAGATATAAAAGTGGTTTTAAATGGTGTGTACTCATAAATACCAAAACCGAAAGTATACAGTAATATTTGTACTTATTGATATAAAAAGTGATTTTAAATCGACATAAAACCCCTTTTGTTTTATGAAAATCCCGTAAAATTTATGTATTGTTAGCTCCCTATGTGAGTCGCTATAACCATACTATGACTAGAGGTAACTTGGACAACGTCTTTTAGACGCCCTGATCCTATGACTCTTGTCACCCGCAGACCTGCCGGTCCGGCTGTAGCTAGCATCGAGGTGTGGGATATCAACCCCAATATAGATCTATACACAATTATCACACTCTCCCTACAAGAGATTTTGGTTATAACTTACAGGAATTTGGATCCCGTACTCGGACGTACGGGGAGAGAAAATCTCACAATCTGAGTTAACAAGTTTACGTGTAGTGTGCGTAAGTGTAGAATCTTTTTGTATGAATGTACCCTTTTTGTGTAAGTGTGTTATGTGATGAATCATAAACTATACATATTATAGTTTATCCAAAACGTTTGTAATGTATAAGAACTCTTTTATGAAAATGCATTAGTGTTATGAATCTATGAACTATGCTTATTATAGCTTAATATACGCGTTCTATATGAATGAAAAATCTTATCATGAATGACTAAGTTTCAGTTTATGATGATAAACTAACAAGGAAACACATTAAATATTTAGAACTTATTGTTATACACTTTGCTCAACATAATACAAAGTGTTATGAAAGTTGTAAGTTGTTAACAAATTTTCAACCTTTCTGCATCGTTATAGAAAAGTCATAGAAAAATCATACGAAGTCAAAAACTAAATCCATAAATTCTGAGAGTTCCTAAAATTTGTCTAGTTTACTCAATATTTTTATCATGGTTTTTAATGACCTCCAATTTGGGTGAAAAAGTCCATAATCATAGACTGGTCCGGGTTGGTGTTTGAAATGCTAGGCAGTTTTGTAAAAATCAGCATAAATTGTAGAAAAATCGTATGGATATGTGCAAGTAGTCATTTTAAGGCTAAGAACTGGAGCTACTTGCACCTAAAACAGTTTTGAAAACTAAAATTTTTAGGTTGTCCAAAACAGTCCGTGAATGGAGCCCAACTTTTCTGATGAAAGCTGTTAGAAAAGTTTAGTTATATTCTTGGTGTTTTAACTTGTATTCCCCCCTAAAACTTAAGAAAACATGAAAATGTAGGGGTATGAACTCACCTTGAGTAGTTTCAGTAGATGAGTGTTGAAGAAGAGGAGTTTCCAACTCAAGAACACTTGAAGATTCGGAGATCTAACAAGAATGTGATGATGTTTGTGTAAGCAATCTATGATTTTGAGTAGGAGGATGTGTAATAATCATAAGAAAGATGATGATACTTACTAAATGAAGGAGAAAAGCCTTGGAGTATGCCATGAAGTTCTCGAAATTGAGAGAGAAAGATGAGAGAGTTTGGAGTGTGATTCTTGGTGGAAAAATGAGAGACTGAATGAAGTGTGAGGAGAGAGGGTGGATGTTCCAGCTCTAAGAACGTGGCAAATGGCTGTAAATAATGAGAAAGGACTATGAAGTGACTAGGGATGGTGGGGAGGGGTGTGGGTTAGTCATGGAGTGGGTATGGGTGGTTGCTTGTGTCATAAACTAAAGAAAAGTCAACACTCAACCTTGTACTTCACCCACTCATGTCTTGGATAATATTTATATTAAAAACGTGGGGAATTAATGATTTATGGGTTTTAATTGTTAAAATAAAGTTTTGGGTGAAAATCCCGCGTTAAAATAATTAAAAACGAAGCTAAAATGAAGCCGTAGTCGAAAACCGGAAATAAATGGTCTTCCAACGAGGCTTCTCGTAAGGGGGCCGAAGGTTCGGTCCCTTCTGGGCCGAAGCGAGACGAGGCGAAATGAAGCGAACCAACAAGAAGTGAAATAGACCAAAGGGCGAGCAGGAGCGAAATGGACCGAGGCTCGGGTTCGGGCCTTGTGCGAGGTTCAGTCCCAAGAGAACCCTTCGGGTTCAGTTCAGCAGCCTTCGGGTTCGGTTCAGGAGGGTTCGGTCCCTAAGAGGGGTTTCGGGTCCTTAAGAGGGGTTTCGGGTCCTTAAGCCCTTTTTGTCCATTTTTGCCCCATTTTAAGCGGTTTTTGACCCGGTGAAGGGTCGGGATGGTCTGAGAGACTACAAAAAGTTTAAGGAACTTTTGACAGAGATTTGGGAGAGATTTAACATACTTAGAGAGATTTAACATTCTTGGAGAGATTTCACATATAAAGAGATATTTGGGAGAGATTTCACATACTTAGAGAGATTTCGGAGAGATTTGACATTCTTGGAGAGATTTCTCATATAAAGAGATATTTGGGAGAGATTTCACATACTTAGAGAGATTTGGGAGAGATTTGACATTCTTGGAGAGATTTCTCATACAAAGAGATATTTGGGAGAGATTTCACATACTTAGAGAGATTTAGGAGAGATTTGACATTCTTGGAGAGATTTCTCATACAAAGAGATATTTGGGAGAGATTTCACATACTTAGAGAGATTTGGGAGAGATTTGACATTCTTGGAGAGATTTCTCATACAAAGAGATATTTGGGAGAGATTTCAAAATAGAGAGAGATAGAGTGAAAACGATTGAGAGAGGTTTCATGTGTGACAATTTTGAGTGTTTGGCTCCGCAATGCAAGGTCCGTGAACCCCGTTAAGCCATGTTTTAGGATCTTACACACTCCCGATGAGTATGCAACATTGTTTTATTGTTTTTGTTCATTGTTTAGCACTAAGGCTAAGGAAAAATTAAACACACGAATTTTTTCCCAAGTGATGTTTTCTCATTATAATAGTGAGTTATACAGTAATTACATAACCCAAACCCTAATATACAAGGTTTAATTGAGTTGACCGGTTTGACTCGATGAATTTGTTCGACTTAGACTTGACCCGAATTCGACTATTGCCACAGAAAAACTATTGAGAATGAATTAGATGCTTGAATATAACCTAGATGCCAATACTTGCATAATGGAATTAATTATTGTCATAATGAACTATACATTAGGCATCTTTGTACGTGGTTCTCCAACCCACGAGGTACTCTAACTTTGATGTGTAACAGTAATTAAAATCTACATTGAACCACTATCCATGTAACTATCTCTTCATTCATAATGAGGACATGCTCGATTGTGACTGAGAGTCATCTTAGTCTATTTGAAAATTTAGCACATGTGTAACAACTTTAAATATGTATTTCTTTCAAATACTCAATAGATTAGGGATATATATCTAGTTCTTGAAAGTACTTTATAATTCTCCTATAAGTCACACAATGACTTCGTCTCGGATTACACTAGTATCATCCGACATGCTCTTAGCATACAACTTATTCGACCTATATGCATAATCATGACGTATGTGACAAATGATAAATCCAATTGCAGCAGCATATGGAATACAATCATATTATCTAGTTCAAAATGTTGCACTAGGATTTTGAGGAGTGCTCAAAATCATTACATGTAGTATTTGACAAGATAACTCTCTCAGAGTCCTTTATCTTAAGCTCTTTAAGACCCTCGACAATCTATGCAATTTTACATAATCATTTAAGTTGCAATGATCTATTTATATAGATCCTTATTCCATGAATTACTTTGTCGAATACATATAACATTAGGAATGTTACTACGCTCCCACTAGCTTTGTAGAAAACAGAAGAGTCATCGAGATTCATAATTAAATCACACCATGTAATTCACTTATAAGAAAGAAAATTCTTACTTTGATAAGTTAGCTTAAATGTTGAAAAGATTTTCATTCATGTATGTTTACTCCTCTGAAAGCTCACTTACTCTTTATATTCATAATATATCGAGCAAGGTTAATCAAGCCCAAACTTGATAATCATACATGAATGTATCTCTATGTGTTTTATTATTTTTTCATAAACTATTGAGCATATTTGTCACACCCCCAAACCAGACGGCGCAAACGTCTAGGGGGTTGATGAGACTTCATCCTTTTAGTATCATCACATCGTATATAATTGAAACATAACATCATCATCATCACACATGTAATATAAAAACATACATTGTTTACATCGAGTATTGTGTTTGAATATTACATGCTAAAATAGTTAAAGTATGATGAAACAAAATATAATAAAATATCGATTAGTTTGTTCCGCCCAACCTACTTCAACAGTTTCCTGAAAATAGAAGTTAATTTAAAAAGGTCAACATAAAAAAGTTGGTGAGTTCATAAGCATGTTTTGAGAAAATTATTTGTAAAATTTGGTAATCACCATAAAATCCTATATTTTCTTAAAACAATTCAGTAAGTTTGTGCGCGATCTTGTACTAATGCATTTGTGTTATTGTTTACTTTAATTCAAAAGAGAATGAAGAGAATGTAAAGAGAATGGTAAATCAACCCCCGAGGTTGAGTATCGGCGCGAGTATGTTACCGAGTAATCCAAAGAGAAAGAAAATGATTTCCCGTATATTTATAACGTTAATTCCTCTAAGTGAGACAATAAAACCATACTAGACACTGATAATTTCACATGTCTTGGCGTTTATGGACGTCGACGGAATAGAATCAGGTTTTTGTCACCCAAGACTGGTCTAGTCTAACTGTAGTGAACAGATCAGGTATGGGGTGTCATCCCCGTAAAGATCTATACACAAACCCCCGCTCTCCCTCCAAGAGACTCTGGTTATAACTACATAATATGATCGTACACTCAATAGGTGTCAACTGACACGTATCACTAGATCATTATTGGAATTTACGCGAAGAGAAACATATAAATCACATTCGAGGCCCAAATAAACATGTAAGTGAACGACTAAGGCCTACTAAACATGTAAACCATTTCTAGGCTCATAAGGAATGAGATTATATAACTTGGGCCCATAATATATGTAAAAGGACAACTAAGGCCCATTCCACATGTAAGGTATTTAAAGGCCCAAATAGCATGCAAAGAGTATCCATGGTCCGTCGAGAATATAAATGGGTCAACGAGGCCCAATAAACATGCAAAGAGTATTTCAGACCTATCAAGAATTTAGATGAGTCACTAAGGCCCAATAACATGAGTAAGGCAAAATTAGCGTATTTGTTATATTATTGCTTGTTTTAATTCAATTATTTACCAAAATGGCATAAAAGGTCCACTTTTTGTAAAAATAACATTTTAACTCACTTTTGTCAAAAATATCGTTTTTGGGTTGATCTTTGTAAAAATGTGCACTTTCGGCCTATTTATTGATAATTTCATCTTTTGGCCCAAATTTTAAAAGTTTCACATCTTTAACCCTTCTTATAAAAAATTTACATTTTTGGCACAACTTTGTTGAAAAAGACATTTAAGCCCACAAAAGCGCAAAAAGTTACAAATTTTGACCCAATGTCGTGACAAGCTCAAATAAGGCCCATTTATGAAAATGTTACATTTTTAGTCCTTGTAGGGTCTCAAATATTGCAACTAACCATGTTTAGCAAAAAATTATCCTTTTTGACCCTTGATAATTATGAGTTACATGAATTAGACCCATTTTTGTGAAAATTGACATATTTGGCCCGTGTAAACCGTGAAGGCTCATATAGAAGCCCATTTGTGAAAATTTTGCACTTTTGGTCCCTTTAAGACCATGAATATCATAAAGATCCATTTTTCCTTAAAAATGACACTTTTGGTCCTCTCAAAACCATGAGTTACATAAGAACCTCAGTTTTTGTTTATTTTTGTCAAAAATGGCCCTTCATTTTATCTTGGTTAGCTTTCACACATTTTTAACATGTTTCATACTTTACACCACATGGTATGACACTTAAGTTGGTTTAGTTAAATATAACACCAAATATAGTAGATATTTCGAGTTTGGTAAAGATCTAACATGTTTTCATAACATAAACACAACATATAACTTGAAAACACACATATACATGCATAAACACATAGATCTACACAAAACAACTTGTATTCTCCCCCAAAACATAGTAAAAACCGAAAATAAGGGGGTATGAACTCACATTGGGTTGTTGTTTTTGGCCTTTAATGAAGGTTGAGAAGGATCTCGGTCCTAGAAGTGTTCTTGAGAGGAGATCTTCGAATTCTAAGGAGTTTTTAGAGCATAATCATGAAATGAGAATGGTTTAAGGATAGATTTTTAGTGTAAACTTGAAGTTAAACCATACAGTTAAACAAGAACTTACCAAGTTGGGATCTTTGGTATGGAACTGTTGAAAACCCACAAAAAGACTCACGATTTTGGAAATGGAAGTATGAGAGGATTTCCTTGAGTTTGAGAGGAAAAGATGTGTGAATGTTGTGTTTAAAATAAAAATTGAGTGAGATATAATGAGGGGGGTTTCAGCTGATAAGAGGGGGAGAGGGAGAAGAGAGAGGCTAGTTTCTTGAACCATGTTGGATAACAATGCAAGTCTTGGATATATGGGAGGTAAGTTCATGGATATCCTCCATGCAATATGGAGGTGGAAAAAAAATTCATTTTCAATTCGTTTTTTTTTCATAGCCGTGATTTTAGGAGAGGAGGGAAGAAATTAGATGTTGGGCTTGAACTTAATTTCCAAATCGATTTTGTATAGTCCAACGAGAATTTTTTCGACCCATTGGGCCCTTCTTGAGGGTTCACGGCCCAATTACCATGAGAAGATGGGTTTATGGCCCATCATGGTTCAATAGGGTGGTTCACGGCCCATAAAGGCCCATTAGAATAAGTGAGTTATTTTGGGCCCAAATGTCCCAATTGTTATGGTTTGAGGAATATGGGCCCAGCTAGAGCCTAAATGGGTTTCATTGGCCTAAAATCATCAAATAGAAGGTTTACTGGCCTATTAAGCCCAATAAGAGGATCCTAGTCCATAATAAATTTGAACCGGGATATTTAGGGTTTTAGACCCATAGTTAAGTATATGAGATGCATTGTATTAGGTTTTGAACATCACTCATAAATTTTTGATTCAAATGGATGATTTTGATTAAGCATAGAGTATGATATCCACTTAGATTACAAATCTTACAATAGTTGATGATTACATGAAAACAAAATTTCCTAGCTAAAAAATGCTAGTTGTGACATAACCCCCGTTAGAGGGAATTTCAACCCGAAATTCTTTTGAAAGGTAAGATCATGAATGAGAGAATAAGTGAGGGTATTTATGCTTCATATGGTCTTTGCTTTCCTATGTGAATTCTGGTCCACGCTTAGCGTTCCATCGGACCTTCACAATTGGAATGCGACTCTGTTAAGTACGCTTTACTTCCCTATCCATTATCTCGATCGGTTCTTCAGCGAATAGGAGATTCTCGTTTATTTCGATCTATTCTAGAGGAATGAAAATGGTTTCATCTATTAAGCACTTTTTCAAATTCGAGACGTGGAACATAGGGTGTATGTTGCTGATTTCCAAAGGTAGCTGTAGCTTATAAGCCACCAGACCAATTCGGGTAAGAATCTTGAACGGACCGATGTATTATGGATTTAGTTTCCCTCATTTCCCAAAAAGGATCATTCCTTTCCAGGGAGAGACCTTTAATAGTTCCGGATCTTTGACTTGGAATTCTAGAGGTTTTCGTCGTTTGTCAGCGTAACTCTTTTGTCGATCACGCGACACTTGAAATCAGGATTTTATTTGGATTATCTTCTCTGTAGTTTCCCGAATGATTTTTGTTCCAGTAAGAGTGTTTTTCAGCGATTGCCCTCTTGCCAGCTAGGTGTCTCCCACCTCAGCCCAACAAAGAGGCGATTTGCATTTGCGACCATATAAGGCCTCAAAAGGAGCAACCCCTATACTTGTGTGATAGATGTTGTTGTACGAGAATTAAATCAGAGGCAAGTGGGTATCCCATGACTTGCTGAAATCGATCACACAGGCTCGGAGCATGTCTTCGAATGTTTGGATGGTTCGTTCACTTTGGCCGTCGGTTTGAGGGTGCTAAACAGTGCTCATTCTAGTTGTGTCCCGATAGCCTTCTAGAGTGACTGCCAAAACTGTGAAGTAAATCTACTATCACGATCTAAGATAATAAATACTGGCACCCCGCAAAGTCTCACAATCTCTTTAATATAAATTTGTGTTAATCTTTCCATCTTGTACGATTCTTTTATTGGTAGGAAAGGAGCGGATTTAGTTAGCCTATCGACAATCACCCAGATAGCATCCAATTTGTCTGCTGTCTTAGGTAATTTGGTTATGAAGTCCATAGTAATCCTTTCCCATTTCTAATCGGGTATCACTGGCTGTTGTAATAATCCTGAGGGTTTGTGATACTCCACTTTTACCTTGGCGCAAGTGAGACACTTGCCCACGTAAGTGGCGATCTCTGCCTTCATATTTGTCCACTAATAATGTTGCTTAATATCCAGGTACATCTTATTTGAACTTGGGTGGACAAAATATCGTGCCCTATAAGCCACATTCATGACTATCTCTCTGAATCCCCCAAGTTTAGGGGCCCAGATTGTATTCATGAAGTAGTAAGTTCCGTCCTCCCTGGCTTCAATGTTTTTATCCATCCCACGCAGTGTTTCATTTGTGGTGTTCTCCGACTTCAATGCATCTGATTGGGCTCCCTTGATCTGAGGTTAAGTGAGAGCGGATGGTTATTGATAATGTCTTCACCCGAAGACCTGAGTATTCTATCCTGCTCAGGGCATCCACTACCATATTAGCCTTGCCTGGGTGGTACTTGATCTCCCATTCATAATCATTTAGCAGCTCAACCCACCTTCGCTGCCTCATGTTTAACTCTTTTTGGTTTAGTATGTGCTGGAGGCTTTTGTGGTTGGTGAAAATGGTGCACTTTGTACCGTAGAGGTAGTGCCTCCAAATATTTAGGGCGAAGACCACAGCTCCCAGCTCGAGATCATGGGTGGTGTAATTTACTTCATGCATTTTCAATTGCCTGGGTGCGTAAGCTATCACCTTTCCACACTGCATGAGGAGACAACCTAATCCTTGGTTCGAAGCATCGCAGTAGACTACGAAGTCTTTGTTTCCCTCCGATAAGGGTGGCACTGGTGCACTACAAAGGGCTCGCTTCAAGATTTGGAAGGTAGCTTCTTGCTTTCCCTTCTAGTTGAATGATACACCTTTTTGTGTCAAGGTGGTGAGGGGTTTGGCTATCTTGGAAAAATTCGGGATAAACCTTCAGTAATAGCCTGCGAGACCTAAGAATTTTCGGATTTCTTTTGGTGTTTTCAGGATCGCCAGCCTTCGATGGCCTTTATCTTGGAAGGTCTACATGAATCCAGAACTCGCATTTTCAGAGTTTTGCATATAAATGATGAACGCTTAGGGTTTCCAGGATTTGGCAGAGATGTTGACCATGCTCCTCTTTGCTTCTGGAGTATATAAGAATATCGACGATTAAGAGGATCACGAAATTATCAGGGAATGGGCGGCATACTTCATTCATTACATGCATAAATGTTGCGGGGGCATTTGTTAGACCGAAGGGCATCACAACAAATTCATAATGGTCGTATCGTGTTCAGAAAGCAGTTTTTGGAATACACTCTTCCCGGACTCAAAGTTGATGATAACCGGATCTTAAATCTATTTTAGAGAAGTAACTAGCTCCATGAAGTTGGTCAAATAGATTGTCGATCTGAGGAAGTGGGTATGCTTGTTTAATTTCCTATAATCGATGCACATTCTGAAAGATCCGTCCTTTTTCTTAAAAAACAAGACCGGAGCTCCCCAGGGTGAGAAGCTTGGTCTGATGAATCCTTTGCTCAACAAATCGCTTAGTTGGCTTGATAACTTCTACATTTTGGCGGGACCTAACCTTTAGGGTGATTTGGCAATTGATATGGCTCCTGGAATTAGGTCTATTCGAAATTCGACCTGTCTCTCTAGGGGTATTCCCAGAAGATCTTCTAGAAATACATCCGGGAAGTCACACGCTACTGGGATGTTTTTAATGTTTACTTCTTCTTTGGTTTTATCCATAACATGAGCAAGGAAAAGCAGTGTATTTCTTGTGCAGGCACTTTTGTGCCTTGATGCACGAGATGAGAAGAAGATTGGCACCAGGTTTATCACCATACATTATTAGGGTTTTGTGATTGGGGAGGTGAAGGCGAACGACTTTCTCGCGACACACAATATAAACATGGAGGGGGCTTAACCAATCCATGCTGATTATCACATCAAAACTCCTAATATTTACTGGCATCAAATCTATTTGAAACGAATGGCTTTTTAATATTAACGTGCAACCTACGTAAATATCTTTGTTTTTCTAGGTTTTCCCATTAGCCATCTCCACTATGAAGGCTTCATTGAGCTTCTGGAGTTGTTGATTTAGTAAGTGTTTGAATTTGTTACAAACGAAGCTTCGCTCAGCTCCGCTATCGAATAAAATGCATGTGTAAGTGTTGTTAAGTAGGAACGTACCAGTAACAACCGTTGGGTCCTGAACTGCTTCACCTTGACCCAATGTCAATACCCTTCCTAATACTCCTGCTCCCTGGTTGTTGGCTTTGGGGCAATCGCGTTTGAAATGACCAATTCCTTCATAGCCGTAACAAGTGTAACTGCCCCAAGTATTGTTGTTGTTGTTGTTATTGTTGTTGTTGTTATTTGACTGTTGGTTCTGTTAAGGTTGAGTTCTACAGTATCTTGCAGTGTACCCCTTTCGATTGCTACACTTGGGTAGGATCCCTGAGTATTGTCTGGTAGTAGTCGGTGTAGATGAGGCTAGAGCATGTGGTGTTGTGGTAACCTAGGCAGTAGCAGTGTGGGCTGCTACTGTTTGTTGCTTCTTTGTTGACTCTTGGGTTTGTCGCCCTTTTTGCTTGTTATTCTTTCCTTTCTTGTTATCACCTTCCTTTTTTACTTCAGCTTCTCCTACTTTGTCACCTTTCTTGTTTCCATGGTCATATAGCTTCTTGGCTAGTCTTTTAGCACTGTCGTATGTTTCCGGGTTCATTGCGATTACATTCCCATGAATTGGAGAGGTCAATACCCAGATGAATCTTTGGATCTTCTTCCCTTCAGAGGTGATCATCCCTGGACACAAGAGAGAGAGTTCACTAAAATTTGTTATGTAAGCATCGATGTCAGAGTTTTGGACTATGAGGTTCCACAGTTCTTACTCCATCTTCTGGATTTCTCCCCTAGGATAGTCTTCGGCCATCAACATTTCCTGAAGCTCCTCCCATGGTGTAACATCCGGAATTTCAGGTATTATATTTATTCAATTTAATTTCTAAATTTGTGGAAGAACTCGGCGAGTTGATGCGTAGACTCGCCGAGTAGGGACACGAATCATTATCCTGGTGGACGGCTGGACTCGGCGAGTCTCCCCAAGAACTCGGCCAGTCCACGCTATTTAATGAAACCCTAATTTCTCGGGTTTGGGGGCTATTTAAGGGGCCTTATGGCCGTCATTTGCGGCTACCAGACCCCAGAGAGAAACCCTAAGTGAGCTAGAGCGATTGTGACAGGAAAGAGGCTATTTCTTAATCTTTGTTGGTGTTTTTGCACATAGAAGAGGATCAAGACAAGAGGAGGCTGAAGAGGGTGCTAATCTAGTGATTCCAGAGCTCAGAGACTTCATTTTGATGTATTCATTCGACCCCTCCATCAGTTTATGGTGTAATTCTTATAGTTAGGGCTTTTTAGCCCCATTAGAGAATGTTTTATGGATTATTTGGTCCTTTCTCGTGTTGGCGCTGTAGATCTGGACCCAAAGAGGTCCAGAGACTCTTTTCCCCTGAGCTTTATGGGTATTAATGGAGGTTATGAACTTAGGATGTCATTATAGAGGCCATATCTTCAAATAAGTCCTATAAGCCTTTTCATGTGCACCAAGATGATAGATTTACGTGATTATAATGCCTTGGGAAGCTGGATATATGGTTTAGGGGAGCGGATCTGACCTCAGGAGGTCAGTTCAGCTTGAGCATGGCATGGACACGCCGAGTCCTTTAGCCAACTCACCGAGTAGGACGAGGGTTTTCCTGATTATCACACAGTTGGTGACTCGCTGAGTTGGGGAAACGACTCGGTGACTCAGAGGGCATCTAGAGGACAGAGTGCACGATGGTACTCGCCGAGTCAGGAGCCGGACTCGCCGAGTTGGGTCGAGACATTTCACAGATGATGATCAGTGATGATTTGCAGAGTTGACGTTGACTCAGTGAGTCGAGTGAGGACTAGGAGAGTAAAGAGCATGTGTAGACTCGGCGAGTCACAGTTGCACACTCGGCGAGTTTGGTCAAGGTTGACCGTTGACTTCGTTGACTTTTAGGGATTAGTCAATGTTTGGACTTTAGAGTCATCGGAAGGGTAGGATAGTCTTTTACCCTTCCTAGAGGATGTATTGAGAGGAAGAGATTAGCCTAGCCCTGAGAGTTGTATTAATTAGAGTATTTATTTCATGTGATTAGGTATGGGCTGGACGAGAGTTACCGAGTCAGAGATTACTGAGATATCCGAGGTGAGTCTTCTCACTATACTTTACCTTGAGTAGGTAAATAGAGTTATGTGATTCATTGTTTTTATGCTATATATGTTTTATGTGTTGCACTCCATTCTTATATGTGAATTATGTTGTGCATGTTATCAGTGTTAGAACCGGAAGGTTCACAGAGTTAGAACCAGAGGGTTCACAGAGTAGGGTCCACGGACCCACAGAGTTATAGCCTCGAGTGGCTAATATATGTTATATGTGGTATTTTGGGGAACTCACTAAGCTTTGTGCTTACAGTGTCCTGTGTTATGTGTTTCAGGTACTAGTGAGGATCGCGGGAAGGCGCCGGCTTGATCAGTACACACACGGGTTTTTCATGCTATGAGATCTTGGGATTGATATATGTTATGAATTGAGTTTGTGAACAAAGATGTTTTTATGAATATTAAATGAGTTATGTTTTTATAAAATGTGAAAAATTGTTTTGAAAATTTACATTGTTACAAGTTGGTATCAGAGCCTTGGTTTGAGGGATTCGAGTACACCTTCGGGCGTATTTGAACTCAAACTAAGGATTTGAAAAATATTTTCAAAAGAGAACTAAGTTTTATAAAAAGAGTAAAAGATTTTTAGAAAACACAGAGCAGAGACTTGTGTACGATCAGTTAGCGCCCGAACGGTGATTTCCTAAAATACCCTTATGTTGTATATTTATGAGATTGATATGATGTATTCTCGTGCTAGAGTGGGCTAGGTATTCCTATTAGGACTAGGGTGGCCTGATTTGTGATGCCTTAGCTTAGGGGGAGGTGAGCTGCTATGAGATGCTTGAGAGCGAGTTGATAGCAGTGAGGAGCTTATGAGAGAACTGTAGAGAGTGGATTATGAATAATAGAGTACTTGGGACTTGGGATTCTAAGAAGAGGACTTGGGGTGTATACTGATACGGTGCAGACAGTAGTATTGGGCCCATACTACTGAAAACACCGGAGTGGTGTATAGTGTTGGATTAATGTCTAAGTCCATAACTATAATTGGTAAGACTTGACTCAACCCGGCATGGTCCGTTTGGGTTGCATGGCATCATGCATTTGGATAGACTATAATGAGAGAAATAAGACACTTATGGTATATTAATAATAAGAATAATAAGATTATTTAATTAGTATTGATCAAGAATTAATCTAGGATTAATTAAGTGATCAAAAGAAGACTAATTAAATATATGGGTTGATTGTGTAAGTCATTCATACTTGTATAGTGGGCTAATGCTCCATGGATAATGAAGTTGGGCTAAAACCCATAGGATGGTCCATGGATGCTCCATGGTGTATTTGTACCCATGGATCATGGAAATGAAAGGCCATGTCAATTAGGGTTTACATGGTGTAACCCTAACTATATAAGCATCATATTATTCACCAAAATCGGCCACTAGAGTGAGACAAGAAAGGGCTAGCCGATTTTCATGAAGTGTAGAATTCTCTCAAGTTATTCCAAGTGTATTTGGTGTTGTGTGAACCATTTGAGGTGTCACACTTGGGGCACTAGGCACTCAAGCTTCATGAAGACTTTGTACATCAAAGAGGTATGTATTCTATCTTGTTACACTCATACTTTTGTATGCTAGATTAGGATAATACCTTGGAAGTTCTTATTTGCATGTATAATAGAGAAAACATAGATCCAAGGTATTTAGGGTTGCATGTACACTTAGGAGTGTTAGAATACTCAAAACCCAACAGTGGTATCAGAGCCCAGGCTTGTTTTCTTGTTATACTTGCAAAAGAAGCTGGAAAATCGAGTTTTGATGTTGTCTGCCCAGCAGACTCGCCGAGTCCATGAATGGACTCGCCGAGTCAAGGCAAAAAGCATCCAACTCACCGAGTTGGTTCGTGCACTCGACGAGTTGGACCCCCAGACAACATAAACTCGAATTTTTTGGCTGGAATTGGACTAGGAACATTACCCAAAGATGTTTTTGAACTTATAAACTTGTTTTTATGAGGTAATGTTCATGCTAATCCAATTTCAAAGATAATTGTCAATAGATTCATGTTTTGTATTAGTTTAAGGTTTAGACTAATTACATGAAAAAGTTTGATTTGAATTATCTTGTTCTTATGAGTTGCTTAGATTAATAGAAAAGTTGAGTGAAATAGTTGTTTTCAATCCAAATTAATCTAAGAGTTGATTCTAAAATGTGTTTTTGTAACTTGTCCTCAAGTTATATGAAAAGTCACATTTAAGTTTCATTAAACTCATAAAAGTTGGCAATGGTTACAAAAGATGAAGAGTCTTGTCCTTAAGTTATGGAGGTTCAAGAGTCACTTCATTAATAAATAAATAAATAAATAAAGTGTAACCATAATTAATTCCATAAGTTATAAAATAAAGAAAAGTTAATTCTTTTATTAGTTTAAAGTCTTCCATAACTTGTCCTCAAGTTATGGAACTTGAAGAGTTTTTGGATTAAAACTACTTTAAACACATAAGTTATGGAATTAATTAGTTTTGAATAGTTTCAAAACTTGCCCTCAAGTTTTGGAATTTGAAAAGTTTTCACTTATGAATACTTTAATTCCAAGTTAGCCCTTAGAATTTTAAAAGTTAAAATTCAACCCTTATACTTTATAATATTATAAGTTAATAATATATATGTATAAGAGTAAAGTCAGTCTTACCGCTAGTACGCCTCATTCACGAAGCCGGTCTATAAGGTAGGTATAAGGTTGTTGCCTATAAAATGGCAACTTAATGGGTGTCCACTCTCACCCACCGCTTGCTTGACTGGTGGAGGGTCGTTAGCCGAACGGGTTTGATAGGACTATAATTCTCCCTTCATTAAAAGTATTAATGATAAGTACTAAGTAACCAAACTCTTAATAATACCCAATCTTAGTTACTTAGGAAAAATGTGAATAAGGTGCTAATCCATGAAATTACACTTTGCACTTTGTTTAAGTCGGTTAGTGGAGCGTGTATGGTTAACCGGCACACTAACTCGTATTTAACAAGGTAGGCAAAGGGTAACTTAATGTTTATCATAGTATCGATGGAGTGTGTGTAGTTAACCGGCACATCGATTGAGGGGTAAACACTTAAGGGTACCAAGTAATTTGCATGGTTACTTCACACCTTGTTTTGTGATCCTCGGCATCCCAGTCACAAAACCTGAAGGGCACACTCGAGATTGAAACATGCCATTGAACAGTTCAATGAATCTCAAAGATCTAGGAGTTTCAAAACCAATTAAAACCTAATTATACATTTCGTTTATCTTGGTGGAAATTGGTGAATCGTCATTCACCTACCTTCAAATATTTTATAGCTTGGCTTACGGCATACCTCTTCTAAGTTATAAAATAGTTTGTTGGGTCCTAGCCTTAATATTACATATTGGGTCTTATATTAAGGACTTAAGATCAACTATCTTGAATATCTCCCAAAAGATGTCTGGTTTAGACATTTATGATCTTCCCAAATCTGTTGAAACAAGCTTTCCTAAATGAAGATGATGTGCCTTGAAAATCATACTTCATTCACCTCCTCCAATTATTCTCCCCAACCCACAAGTTCTTGAAAAAGTTTAAGGTCACCCAAGCCCAATTGGCAAGGCAAGGTCTAGGTGTGGTCACGTCTTGGAGATGTAGTCACATATTGACAAGCCGGGAGAGTTTGGTGTCAAAGTCTTGAGAAAGTTGGTGGTTCAATCACCTTCTAAGTCATATAGTGAGTTCCTTTGGGACACTTATGAAACAGACTATGACAAGACCCTTAATGATCTTATCTATTTGTTAAGATTAACTTCCTTAAAACTTGATGGACATTGACAATAGTGACACAGGAAATCCCAAAAAGCATTCTCTTCCCAATGGAAAGGGATCGGCCATAGTCAACTCGGTTGACCAAATGGTAAAGAGAAAAACTAAGTCTGTGATAGTCCCGTGTACCATTATCAAAGGGTCCATATGTTTATATTTCCAAAGAAAGGGGCATTGATTGTGAAGCTGCCAAATTTACCTAAGGATGTTAATGTCAATAAGTTTGACACTACTTCAGGTAAAGTCCACTATCTAACTCTGCTAAGTTTCTATTCTGAGATTCTTGATACATGATGTGACTGGGTCACATGGTGATGTTTTAAGAATCAAAGAAAAGTGAGGAAACTTAAAGAAAGAATATGTTGAATCTGATGGCATAGATGGATTTCTATCGCATAGTTTGAAGATCGGATTCTTGAGCTACTTCTTAGGAGTTATGAGATATTGCTTAGGAATAGATAACAACAAGTTTTCATATGGATTGTAAGGATAAGTTTTTCCGCAAAGTTTTCAAATAAAAGAAAATTTTTGATTTTATTTATTTTAAAATATCCTTACAATGGCATTTGAGGAAGAATTGTTGCCTATATGATTCCATTAATAGCAAGAGTGGAAATATGAAATTGATTCTTTCATTTTTGATAATGCCTAAATTTACCAAATAAGGAAAGATTCTCATCACCCAAGTTTCAATTGGATCGGAACTTGGAATCATGCAAGTTGTATAGCATGATGAATGAGAACTTTCAAGTATTGAAAAAATTAAGACTAATTACTCGGTCACATGGATGTGTGATTCAAGTAAAGGACTAAGGGATCGAGTACACATTCTTGTGCACTGATTAAGTCAACCACAAAAGATCGATAAGATTATTTGTCATAATTTACTAAAGCTTAGTAAATATGGTTTGTACTTACAGGCTAAAGTATAATTCTGAGACATTGGAAAAGTTTCAATGTAAGGTAGAGCGAATAAGAAGAATCAACTTAGGCATAAGGATAAATGTTTCTCAAATCTGAAAAGATGGGAGAGTACTTTAGTATCAGTTTTTTGTGATCATCTTAATGATTAAGAAACCATATCCAAGTTAGTTCTCTAAGGAAATCTTAGTGTATTCTTATGACTAAGAAGAGGAACTTGAATTGTTGAAATGGTTAAATCAAGAAGATGAGTCATACTTCGTTCCAATACAAGTCTTAGAGTCATACTCCAAGATTGTAACTTGAGTGACATGTCTTAAAGAAGGTTTAAAACACTTGTCAAATGTAAGAGTAAAAGTTTTTTACTCTTGTACATTTGAAATTGGTAAGTTGTGATGTTTTGGATAAAACAAAGACCAACTTAGGCCAATTTTGTGAAGTGTTTGTCTTGATTAGAATCCACACTATCTCTTGAATAACTGACAGGAAAGTCTTATATGTCAAGAGGGCAGTGGGAGTCTTAAAGGTCTTGAAAGTCTCAAGAACTAATCAAGAGTAAAACCTAAAGTTCTTCACTAGCTCATGACTTGAGGTTTTATAACCTATCGTGTTGACATAGTCTATGCCCATTCCAGTTAAAGTTGGCTTTGCATATGAGTTCTTAGAGTTCTTAATGTGTTGCACAACAACTTGGAAGCAATGGCAGGCCCTTGAGCTGCAAGGTGGCAAGAAGTTAAGATTGAGTTCAATCCATATGAGTTTGGATTTGTCATTATCCTTGTCTTGTGACTATGGTTTTGACAATTCACATGGATATGAACACATACACCATAAAAATCTAAGTGTCATAAGGTTTTTGTTCGATTCATGAAAATGATGGTGAGGAAACACTTTCACTAAGTAGATTTTAGCTAGATATCAATTGTGATATTTGCATTCTCAAGTCGTTAGTGGAGCGTGTGTGGTTTACCGGCACACTAACCTGGACTTGTGAGAAGTGGAAAAAAAAGGTCTAACCATTATGATTACGGCATCCCTCTTCATAATTGTTTAGACGCACAAGTGTGCTATCTAAGGGAAGGTGTATGATTTTGATAAAGTCTTATCAAAACAATTTAGTATCAGAAATCTGAACTTTGGTAAGAAAGTCAATGAAGTATTGATTTCGAGAAGTCCAGCTAATTTCTGAGTACATGTCAAAGATAGTGGGAGCATAAATGTTATGCTAATAATCATCATGTTAGTGGGAGCATGATAATTATGATAAGTATTGCAAGCTAGCAATGTTAATTATAGAAAACAAAAGTTTCAATTGGGAAAGAGTTGTTTTGCTATAATTAAGGGAGAGGAAATTATACTTCATCTCAAATCTATAAGCTTAGATCGTGAGGTTTTAATCATTTAGTCAAGGATATATATGAATTTCATGTTGGAATGGCTCAACATAAGGAAATTTTGTATATGAGTCCTTTATTTGCGTTCTAAAATTCGATTATGATTACGACATCCCTTTTCATAATCTGAATTATGAGAACTTGGCAAATTGAAATGGAAATGTTATAGCAAAAGACTGGTTTAGTCTTTATGTGAGACATCATGAATCGTGTCCCATATGCTTCGGATATAGGATCGATTGCATGTGCTATATTCATCCTTTCTAAAATTTTCCAAATGCCTGGGGCATTAAGAAGGGAAAAGGTTTGGAAATGGATATGACTAAAAGGATTAAACAATTGTCGAGGGCAATCTAAGGTTTACCAAAGATTGGGTGCTCATGGACAGTTGGAAGTATAGTGATAATTCTGGAAGGACCATATTGACATAGTCTGTAAGGAGGCAACTCTTGTTCATAAGTGATAGTCAAAATGGAATCTGGAAATGTTTCAAAGTTAGAATTTTCAATATGTTTAAGCTTAGGAAACTTAATGCAAGAAGGATGTTTCCAAGGAGCTGATCTCCTTTGGAATACTTTGTAATGATTGTTGTCAAGTCTTTCTGACTTTGTGCATAATCATTACAAGAGGATGAATGCATATAAGTTTAGAATCTAACAAATTTCAGTAAATGACATGAATTTGGAATTCGTGTATTTGCAGTAAGGATTTGGGAGTGTGAAAAGAGAATCATTGAAGTTATGTTCAATTGATCTAGTTCACAAAGTAAAGATCATAGACAAACATAGTATGCATACTTGGTGTGTGGCATGACTAGTGTGTAGAAAACATAGTGTACATGCTTGGAGCATGGGACAACTATTGTTTTAAATTCAAGAATAAAGTTGATAGCTGAAACAATATACAATGAATAATGTGTAATCATATTGTGATAAATAAAAGGTGTTTTATTTATGTTCATAGGTTTTGATACCATATTGGATTCAATTATTATTGTGTTTCACTTTGCATGTTTTGACTTCCCGAATAAACTGGTTTATTCTTCCGGAATGACTAAGTTATTCAAACCATCCACATTCGGTCATATGTTGGAAGTATATATGAATTAAGACTGTCATGGGTTGGTTGTAGAGGTCTAAGGTGTTGGACAAAGGGCTACAACACTCATGAGTGCTCATAAGTTCTGAGTATTGGATTCAACCCGCGCTCATTGGAATCACTTCATGGATTTTATCACGAGTGATCATGAGACGATAATATCTTATATTCTTCAAACCTAGAGATATGAGTTGTTACTATGAGTTGGTTGTACATTGATTGCACGGAAACGCATTTGGTAACTCGGTGCTATAAAACGTGTCTTTGTGTATGATTCAACAAGTAGTAGAACAAGCCATATGAGTCAAAGTTTATCCATTCCTTTTACCTTCGGGATAAAAGCGATATCTGTGGGCCCCTCGATGATTTGATGATGACAAATGGAAGTGCTCGGCCGGGCCAGGGCTGATTTGATTTGATCAATTAGTCAGTCGTCATAAATCGGAAATCGGGAAACAACAAATGGACAGAGAGAATGATTATAATCCATGTCTCAGTCCATATGATATCTAGAATGGAGGAATATATGATCCCTTATCTAATGGACAAGTCATTGACAAAGGTCAGAGTTCATGGACAAGGTCAGAGTTCGACAGAAGCTTTTGAGAGCTATGATTGCCAGTTGGTTCCTGAAGTCATACGCAATATTAGTTTTAGATTTATCCAAGTGGGAGACTGTTGGATTAATGTCTAAGTCCATAACTATAATTGGTAAGACTTGACTCGACCCGGCATGGTCCATTTGGGTTGCATGGCATCATGCATTTGGATAGACTATAATGAGAGAAATAAGACACTTATGGTATATTAATAATAAGAATAATAAGATTATTTAATTAGTATTAATCAAGAATTAATCTAGGATTAATTAAGTGATCAAAAGAAGACTAATTAAATATATGGGTTGATTGTGTAAATCATTCATACTTGTATAGTGGGCTAATGCTCCATGGATAATGAAGTTGGGCTAAAACCCATAGGATGGTCCATGGATGCTCCATGGTGTATTTGTACCCATGGATCATGGAAATGAAAGGCCATGTCAATTAGGGTTTACATGGTGTAACCTAACTATATAAGCATCATATTATTCACCAAAATCGGCCACTAGAGTGAGACAAGAAAGGGCTAGCCGATTTTCATGAAGTGTAGAATTCTCTCAAGTTATTCCAAGTGTATTTGGTGTTGTGTGAACCATTTGAGGTGTCACACTTGGGGCACTAGGCACTCAAGCTTCATGAAGACTTTGTACATCAAAGAGGTATGTATTCTATCTTGTTACACTCATACTTTTGTATGCTAGATTAGGATAATACCTTGGAAGTTCTTATTTGCATGTATAATAGAGAAAACATAGATCCAAGGTATTTAGGGTTGCATGTACACTTAGGAGTGTTAGAATACTCAAAACCCAACATACAATTCAAGTAAGAATCTTCGGAATACCAGGGATCAAGGAGGGATGAGTTATCGAGTGCGAGTACGCTCGAGTGAGTTTCTAATATATCGTTTGTTGTATTTCAGAGGCAGATCATGGTGAGGACACGTCATATGCCAGAGAGTAGCGAGTCTAGTGATGAGGAGATCCACCGGATCATCCATGAGGGGGTGGCTGCGGCCCTCAGGGTAGAGATACCAGAGATGTTCGGGTCTATTAAGACCACGTTGATTGAGACTTTTGACGAGCGTTATGCCGCTCTTTCTGAGGCTGCTGTTGCAGCGGCCACTACAGCTGTCGCTGCTGCTAGGCCGCAAGGAGGTGACTCATTGTTGTTCAGGGAGTTCAGCAACACGAAGCCGCCAGAGTTTGATGGGACGCAGGATCCAATTGTAGCGATGAGATGGGTATCTGACATTGAGGGGTGTTTCTATACTTGCTCGTGCCCGGACCACTTGAGGGTTCGGTTTGCACTGAACCAGCTTCGCCTGTGGGTGAAGGACTAGTGGAAGTTCGCGACAGCACACTATTCTCCAGCAGAGCTTGCTGCGGTGACCTGGGAGAAGTTCACCACCATGTTTCGTGATGAGTACGTTCCCTCGGTGGAACGAGATCGTTTGGCACAGGAGTTTTTGACCCTCAAGCAGGGTACGAAGTCTGTTACGGTTATCACCAGAATGTTTCATGAGAGGGCGATGTTCTGCCCTGAGCACATGTCTACTGAGCAGGCACGTATGAGCCGTTATTTGAGTATTTAGAGGAGAGATATTCCGAAGTTCATGGCAAACTCCTCATACCAGACATTTGCCGAGCTTCAGGCAAATGCCCGGAAGAGGGAGATCGAGCTAGAGACTCAGGCTAGGGAGGAGGCGGAGTCTCAAGGGAGGGATCGGCGACCGGCACAGTCCCAGCCAGCAGCCAAGCGGGCCAAGCCCGCTGATTCCAAAGCAGCAAGCCAGAAGGGCCGCACTTGTGGAAAGTGGGGCAAGGGTCATGATGGAGTTTGTAGGGCGGGATCTTGCTACAAGTGTGGCAAGGAGGGGCATATGGCCAAGGACTGCCCCAAGGGGTTTGCAGTGTGTTTTCACTGCAACCAGACCGGACACCGGAAGGCCGACTGTCCGCTGCTGCGAGGGACAGCATAGGGAGTTTCTCAAGGGTCTGCCCCTGCTGCTATTAGAGCTTCTGATAGTTGGTCGGTGAAGACTGAGACGCCGAAGGCTCGTGGGAGAGCCTTCTAGTTGACCGCGGAAGAGGTCCGCGCAGCGCCCGATGTCGTTGCTGGTATGTATTTTTTCATGTAATTATTTTAATGTTTGAGATTTTGTGCTTATATTATCATATGCGTAGGTACTTTTATTGTGAGTTATGTACCTGTTTTGGTGTTATTTGACTCGGGTGCGAGTCGATATTTTATATCGTTGGCTTTTAGTCGGCACATTAGTATTAGTCAAGAGGCGTTGAGTCGACCTCTGAGAGTCTCCATCGCTGACGAGAGAGTAGTGTATGCCACAGAGGTGATTCGAGGATGCGTACTCGAGATATTCGGTGTAGAGTTTCCTATTGATTTGGTTCCGATTACGATGGGAGACGTCTGTGTCATCGTGGGCAAGGATTGGTTGTGCAAATTTAGAGCAGTTATCGACTGCGAGCGACAGCTGGTGACTATACGAGACCTAAGTGGGGGAGTTCTTATGGTGTACGACGAGGGTACCCGTTCCGATTCAGCGTTTTGTTTGGCTGCTAGAGCGAGGCAGAGTCTACATCGGTGCTGTAGTGGGTTTGTAGCGTATGTGATGGATGCGAGAGTTGGTGCTGAGAGACCGAGTACGGTTGAGGAGGTCCCGATAGTGCGTGAATTCCCGGATGTTTTTCCCGAGGAGTTACCGGGTGTGCCTCCCGAGAGGCAGGTTGAGTTTCGCATTGATTTGATTCCAGGGGTAGCACCTATTGCCAAGGCGCCCTATCACCTTGCACCTCCAGAGATGCAAGAGCTATCCTCGCAGCTTCAAGAGCTGCTAGGGAAGGAATTTATTCGGCCGAGCAGCTCGCCGTGGGTAGCACCGATCCTTTTTGTGAAGAAAAAGGATGGTTCGCACCGAATGGGCATAGATTATCGAGAGCTGAATAAGTTAACGGTCAAGAACCGTTATCCTTGCCGAGGATCGACGATTTGTTCGATCAGTTGTAGGGAGCATCTTGGTTTTCCAAGATTGATCTGAGATCTGGATATCATCAGATGAGGGTGCGTGAGGAGGATATACAGAAGACCGCATTGAGGACTCGTTATGGGCATTACGAGTTCGTGGTGATGCCATTCGGGCTAACCAATGCGCCTGCAGCATTCATGGATCTCACGAACAGGGTATGCAGACCGATGCTGGATCGATCAGTGATTGTGTTCATTGACGACATTTTAGTGTATTGGAAGTCCAGGGAGTAGCATGAGGAGCATTTGTGAGAGATCCTCAGCATGATGAGATCGGAGAGGCTTTACGCCAAATTCTCCAAGTGTGATTTTTGGTTACGAGAGGTGCAGTTCCTTGGTCACCTCATTAACCAAAAAGGGGATTTTAGTCGATCCGGCCAAGATCGAGGCGGTGATGAGTTGGGAGGTGCCGAAATCTCCTTCTGAGATCAGGAGTTTTCTAGGTTTGGCCGGCTATTATCGGAGGTTCATCAGGGATTTCTCCAAGATTGCTGTTGCTCTCACCAGGTTGACCCGGAAGGGTGTGGTGTTCAGCTGGGGCCTAGAGTAGCAGGCCTCATTTGAGACTCTTCGCCAGAGATTGTGCGAAGCCCCGGTGTTGACTCTTCTAGAGGGGATGGAGGACTTCGTGGTGCATTGTGACACATCGATATCTGGGTTGGGCACGGTGTTGATGCAGAGGGGGCATGTGATCGCATACGCTTCGAGGCAGCTGAAGCCCCTTGAGGAAAGGTATCCCACCCACGATCTAGAGTTGGGGGCTATGGTGTTCGCCCTCAAGATTTGGTGCCATTATCTATATGGGGTTCGGTGTATGATATACACGGACCACAAGAGTTTGAAGTATTTGATGGATCAACCAAACCTGAACATGCGTCAGAGGAGATGGTTGGATGTGGTAAAGGATTATGATTGCGAGATCCTGTACCACCCGGGCAAGGCTAATGTGGAAGCCGACGCCCTGAGTCCTAGAACAGAGAGCGTCCCGATTCGAGATATTTGTATGAGATTGACGGTGATGACTCCGGTGTTGGACATCATCAGAGAGGCTCAAGCTGAGGCAGTGAGACCGGAGAACCACAAGAGAGAGCGAGTTATCAGACAGGTGTCAGAGTTCGTGACCGATAGCAGAAGGCTTATGACCTTCCAGGGTCGGATTTGGGTACCGTTTGTTGGTGGAACGCGTACCATCTTGATGGAGGAGGCACATAGATCGAGATTCTCGATCCATCCCGGGGCCACTAAGATGTTTTTGGATCTTAGAAGGGAGTATTGGTGGCCCTGTATGAAGAGGGATGTAGCGTGGTCTGTTGAGAGGTGCCTAACTTGTCGTAGGGTTAAGGCCGAACATTAGAGACCGCATGGTAAGTTGCAGCCACTGGAAGTGTCAGAGTGGAAATGGGAGCAGCTATCCATGGATTTTATCACCAAATTTCCGAGAACGACGAGGGGTGTCGATGCAATTTGGGTGATAGTAGACCGCTTGACAAAGAGCACTCACTTTCTCGCCATTAGTGAGAGTTCTTATGCGGAGATGTTGGCAGAGATATATGTGAGAGAGGTGGTATCGCGGCATGGGGTGCCAATCTCGATTGTGCCAGATTGAGATGTGCGTTTCACTTCCAGATTCTGGAAGAAATTTCATGAGGAGTTGGGTACGAGGCTGCATTTTAGTACCGCATACCACCCACAGACTGACGGACAGAGCAAGCGGATGATTCAGATGCTCGAGGACATGCTCCGAGCATGTGTGTTGGATTTTGGCAGGAGTTGGGACACGTATTTTCCTTTAGCAGAGTTCTCCTACAACAACAACCATCATTTGAGCATTGGTATGCTACCTTTTGAGCTGTTATATGGGAGGAGGTGTCGGACTCCCATTTGTTGGGGAGAGGTGGGGCAACGAGTGATGGGTAGCACAGTGATTGTGCTTCAGACGACAGAGCAGATACAGCGGGTCAGGCAGAGATTGTTGACCGCTCAGAGCCGCCAGAAGAGTTATGCGGATAGACGACGATCCGAGCTCGAGTTCCAGGTCGGTGATTATGTTCTCCTGAAGGTATCTCCTTGCAAAGGAGTGATTCGATTCAGGAAGAGGGGCAAGCTAGGGCCCTGGTATATTGGGCCGTTCAGAGTGATTGCGAGGGTGGGCAGGGTAGCGCATCGCTTGGAGCTGCCTGCGGAGTTGGAGCGGATTCATAATACCTTCCATGTGTCTCAGTTGAGGAAGTGTATAGCTGACGAGTCGGTGGTAGTGCCGTTAGAGGACATTCAGGTGGATGCGAGCCTGAACAATGTGGAGAGACCAGTGGCGGTTGTGGATCGGAAGATCAAGGTTCTGAGGAACAAGGAGGTGCTGCTGGTGCAGGTTCAATGGCAACATTGGAGAGGATCTGAGTTGACTTGGGAACCAGAGCGGGAGATGCGTGAGCAACATCCGGAGCTATTTCAGGGATGAGACTTCGAGGGCGAAGTCTGATTCATGTGGGGGAGAATTGTAATATCCAGAATTTCAGGTATTATATTATTCAATTTAATTTCTAAATTTGTGGAAGAACTCGGCGAGTTGATGCGTAGACTCGCCGAGTAAGGACGCGAATCATTATCCGGGTGGACGGCTGGACTCGGCGAGTCCACGCTATTTAATAAAACCCTAATTCCTAGGGTTTGGGGCCTATTTAAGGGGCCTTATGGCCGTCATTTGCGGCTACCAGACCCCAGGGAGAAACCCTAAGTGAGCTAGAGCGATTGTGAGAGGAAAGAGGCTATTTCTTGATCTTTGTTGGTGTTTTTGCACATAGAAGAGGATCAAGAAAAGAGGAGGCTGAAGAGGGTGCTAATCTAGTGATTCCAGAGTTCAGAGACTTCATTTTGAGGTATTCATTCGACCCCTCCTTCAGTTTATGGTGTAATTCTTAGAGTTAGGGTTTTTAGCCCCATTAGAGGATGCTTTATGGAGTATTTGGTCCTTTCTCATGTTGGTGCTGTAGATCCGGACCCAAAGAGGTTCATAGACTCTTTTTCCTTGAGCTTTATGGGTATTAATGGAGGTTATGAACTTAGGATGTCATTATAGAGGCCATATCTTAAAATAAGGCCTATGAGCCTTTGCATGTGCACCAAGATGATAGATTTATGTGATTATAATTCCTTGGGAAGCTGGATCTATGGTTTAGGGGAGTGGATTTGACCTCAGGAGGTCAGTTCAGCTTGAGCATGGCATGGACTCGCCGATTCCTTTAGCTGACTCGCCGAGTAGGACGAGGGTTTTCCCGATTATCACACAATTGGTGACTCGCTGAGTTGGGGAAACGACTCGGTGAGTCAGAGGGAATCTAGAGGACAGGGTGCACAATGGTACTCGCCGAGTCAGGAGCAGGACTCGGCGAGTTGGGTCGAGACATTTCACAAATGATGATCAGTGATGATTTGTAGAGTTGAGGTTGACTCAATGAGTCGAGTGACGACTAGGAGAGTAAAGAGCATGTGTGGACTCGCCGAGTCACAGTTGCACACTCGGTGAGTTTGGTCAAGGTTGACCGTTGACTTCGTTGACTTTTAGGGATTAGTCAATGTTTGGACTTTAGAGTCATCGGAAGGGTAGGATAGTCTTTTACCCTTCCTAGAGGATGTATTGAGAGGAAGAGATTAGCCTAGCCCTGAGAGTCGTATTAATTAGAGTATTTATTTCATGTGATTAGGCAGGGGCTAGACCAGAGTTACCGAGTCAGAGATTACTGAGATATCCTTGAGTAGGTAAATAGAGTTATGTGATTCAATGTTTGTATGCTATATATGTTTTATGTGTTGCACTGCATTCTTCGATGTGATTTATGTTGTGCATGTTATTAGAGTTAGAACCAGAAGGTTCACAGAGTTAGAATCAGAGGGTTCACAGAGTAGGGTCCACGGACCCACAAAGTTATAGCCTCGAGTGGCTAATATATGTTATATGTGGTATTTTAGGGAACTCACTAAGCTTTGTGCTTACAGTGTTCTGTGTTATGTGTTTCAGGTACTAGTGAGGATCGCGTGAAGGCACCGGCTTGATCAGTACACACACGGGTTTTTCATGCTATCAGATATTGGGATTGATATATGTTATGAATTGAGTTTGTGAACAAAAATGTTTTTATGAATATTAAATGAATTATGTTTTTATAAAATGTGAAAAATTGTTTTGCAAATTTACATTGTTACACATGGCATACCATTCGCCACATTGAGTTTCATGGTCTCCATGTGACCATTCCACCAATAGAGAGCTTGATCGACGAATGTGCAGGCCGTAAACTTCACCTTGCACTCCTCAGGGCATCCGCAGATCTCGAATACTGATTCCACCTTTTCTATCCATCTTTTCAGAGTTATCACGCCTCCCGTCCCGTAGAAGGTGTCGAGGCTTGGTTTTTGTGAAGTCTTTCTAGGTACTGGTTCTTGTGGGTCCTTGGTTGATCCCCTGTTTTGAACTTCCAGCCCCTTGCCCATTACCTCCCCAGATGTTCCCGTGGTAAATATGAGCCAGTGTTGTTGTAACTGCATTGGAAACTACTGCTTCAAATGCAACTGATTCCATTTCTGGTGTAGGCGGTGGTGGTGGTGTTGCGTTGCGGTTTCTGCGTATCGATCATCGAGGCATCTTTCTGTCATGGAAAGGAAAGATGTTGAGTATCCAGTGCATTCTAGCTTCACAATTTCTTGATTATAGAACAATATCGGTGATTTGGTTGTGTGTAAGTAAGTGAGTGCATGCAATCAACATATAATAAAAGTAATAGAACACATAAAAGATAACAACATCATGAGAAAATATCTAGCCGTTTTTCATTAATGATAATCTTTTGAGTACATGAAAATTTGCCTACATATGGCAGAGAATACGTGAAATGATATAAAATCTGACAGAGTAGCGACTCCATGAGTAGTGGAATCATTTAATCATGTAGTCGATAGTACATAGGGTAGTACTCCAAAAAGTCCTAACATTGGTGCTGATAAGTGAAATTGTTCCTAGTAATGGTGGGAAGACTCTGGTGGAGAAATCATATGCCAAAATTTCACGCCACGAGGTCAGCCATCTTGCTCATCTCCCTAGTGACCTCATCCCTCTTGTGCTCTGCTTGCATGGCTCGAGCCTCTGCGGCTAATAGTTGTTGTCGAAGGGTGGCAACCTCATCCTCTAAGGAGCAAGTCCTATCAATGGAATCCCTCGGTGTTGTGGGGTAGTCCTGCATCACCTTTGAGGTAGGAGACTCGATGGGGACTTCATTAGTGTCTCCATCCTCTTCCATGACCTCATCAGGTTCTCTGAACTTGTAGTTTGTCTCCGCATATTCCTTAGGCCCAACGCCGGGATCTACCTCCTGCCCTATCGTAGGGTCGTCTTCAATTAGCCCATTAGCGACCAGGGCCTGATAGTAAAGGATTCCTTGCTGATCCTCTTCAATGAAGACTGTATGAGAAACTAGAAGGGTGAGAAGTGTGTAAGGAGAGTATATGTAGATAGGATTCCAAAATACTACTATAGTATTTTACTTGTTGATGTTTGAGTTCCTTAGAGCCTTTTGGATACGAGGTAAGTTTCTAGATTCATTTCCCAACTCACTCCCAAACACATGTTGGTCATATTTTGAACAAATACAGTTGATCGGGCAATATTTACCCCCAATACGACTACATAACTGTCTGGGTTTAACCACGGTGTTCAATTTCCTCCAGAGCCTTTTACTGTTATAAATTTAATGCATACTTAAGTATTATTCTATTCAGAGTGTTTTAGTCCCATTGTATTTATAGTTGCATATCTTGTATGACAAGATATCCCAGATCACTATACACAATGCTCTGATACCAATCTATCACACCACCGAACCAGACGGAGGACACGTTCGGGGGCTTGATGTGACTTCATTCTTTTAGTATCATCACATGGTATATAACTGAAACATAAAATCATCATCATCACACATGTAATATAACAACATACATTGTTTACATCGAGTATTGTGTTTGAATATTACATGCCAAAATAGTCAATGTATGATAAAATAAAATATAATAAAATATCCATTAGTTTTGTCCGCCCAACCTACTTCAACGGTTTCCTGAGAATACAAGTTAATTTAAAAAGGTCAGCATAAAAATGTTAGTGAGTTCATAGGCATGTTTTGAGAAAATGATTTGTAAAATTTTGTAATCACCAAAAAATCCTATATTTTCTGAAAACAATTCAGTAAGTTTGTGTCTGATCTTGTACTAATGCATGTATGTTACTGTCTACTTGAATGCGAAAGAAAATGAAGAGAATGGAAAGAGAATGGAAAGTGAATGCCCCCAGATAACCCGATGTTGTCTGTGAAAGAGAATGCTGGTAAATCAACCCCTGAGGTTGAGTACCGGCGCGAGTATGTTACCGATTAATCCAAAGAGAAAGAGAATGGTTTCTCGTATATTTACAACATTAATTTCTCTATGTGAGACGTTATAACCATACTAGATACTGACACTTTCGCCTTTCTTGGCATTTATGGACGCCAACGGAATAGAATAAGGTTTTTGTCACCCTAGACTAGTCTAATCTAACTGTAGCGAACAACTCAGGTGTGGGGTGTCACCCCCGTATAGATCTATACAAAAACCCCTGCTCTCCCTCCAAAAGACTCTGGTTATAACTACAGGTTATAACTACAGGTTATGATCATACACTCGATAGGTGTCAATCGACATGTATCACTAGATCCTTAATCGGATTTACACAAAGAGAAACATATAAATCACATTTGAGGCCCAAATTAACATGTAAGTGAGAAACTAAGGCCCACTAAACATGTAAACTATTTCTAGGCTCATAAGAAATGAGATTATATAACTTGGGCCAAAATATATGTAAAATGAAAACTAAGGCCCATTTCACATGTAAGGTATTTACATGCCTAAATAGCACGTAAAGAGTATCCAAGGTTCGTCGAGCATGTAAATGGGTCAAGGAGTGTGACAACCGTCAAAATTCGAGTCGGTTCTAGATTTGACTAGACGTAGTTGCACATATAGGCACAACAGATATTAGACTTAGTAAGTAGAAGCTATGTTATAACCTAGTAGAAACTTGGAAACAGATAGAAACAATGGATGGCGTACTTAGATTTCACATTGATATGTGCATTCTACAACTACTTAACTGTAATGACTATCCATATCCGGGTCGCTCTTTGAATCGAACACATTTTTATGAATCATATACACACATCATGCACTTGACCTAGTAGTAGAAATTAGGTCAAAGTTGCATAGAAACTTAAGTCAAAGTTGAAGACTAGGACTAGTATACTTGATTTCTCAATTTCGCTTGAATCTCGGAATCACTACATAGAATGCCAATAAACCGATAAAAATAAATTACAAACATTATTTATAACTATAAAAGAGTTATAATACCATAAGATAATTTGAAGTCTAAAATATTCAATTTATTTTGATATTCAAAGTTTATTAAACTCCAAAACCCTAAAAGCCCTAAAACCTAAATTTTATAAAGTTTAACATCAAGAATTTTATAAAAATAGTTATGAAACTTATAATATTATCTTAAAATAATTAAATTCAAGGAAATATAATCAAGAAAAATAAAAATTGAAGTCATTAACATATACCCTTAATTCATAAGTCAAAAATCAAGGTTTATGAATAAAAACTTGATTTTAGTGCACATTTTATAAAAGAGTTTGATATTTTTATAAAAGATATGATTTTTTATAAAATAGAAGAGAGGGAAACCCTTTCTTATCCCCTAAAATGGGATCCCTCTCTCCCCATATCTCTCTCACACTCTCATTCTCCAACACACATACATCTCTCTTCTTTCTCTCTCTAGAAAACTCTCTCTACCTTCTCTCTACTTTTTCTCTCCAAACACCACTCCATTCTCTCTTCCTCCCTATAAGAACCAAGAAATTTTCCAGAAAAAAACCTAAGAACACTCCTCAAACTCGAAATCTTCATCATCTTGTGGTATTCTTCAAGGTAAAATCGATTTCTACTTCACTTTTCCTTCATGTTTTGCTCTTTTCTTACACTTTCTCCTTCTTCATCTTCTTCAAACTTGTTTTCTTTTTGTTAAAATGGTTTTTACAACATGATGGATGTGTTTTAACACCATGCATGTATGATAAACAAGGTTGCATGTTCATGATCTTAGTGCAAAAATCGATTTTAAGGATTAAAACATCAAGCTCAAGTTAAGAGTTTTTGAGAAACAAAATTTTGTTCATAAATGCATGTATACATTTTGATAAGTTTTAATCTTTTGATCTCTGGAAACATGACTAAAATATGAGTTTATCATGATATATTTAAAATACTTGAAAAGATTTACTCAAGGAAATGATGAAAACCCACTTTTCTAACCAATCATCATGCATGCAATCTACCAGATTTCTTTACCTGATTTTAAACTATCATATCTCACTCATTTCTTAACAAAAATTCGTGATTTGTTTTCTGAAATATAATATTTTGAGTTAACTTTTAAACCCAACTGGTCTCACTGTAAAATATTAAATATCCGATTTTTGACAATTTTTACAAAATGATTGCACAAACAGCTCTTTTTCTGTGATCACCATTTTTGCCTTGTATGATCTATGGCCTTAAACCCAACCATAAATCTGGGGAAAAATAATTTAGAAACTTAACATATCCAGTGATGATGGCTGAAATTTCGTGGCTTAAAACCCCACTGAATGGGCTTTACAAATTCATGAACTTCAGCTACATTTACATCTCATGCAACATTTCTTAACTTGTCTGGGTACAATACCCCTACTTCCCTTCTGAATAAATTTTGAACATTTTTCCTTTTGAAAGCCCTCACATGCATGTGATAATCTGTAAAATACCAAAAGCATTTATTATTTCTTTGATTTATTAAAATTATTGCTAGAAACCAAGGGCATAAATCATATAAAATACTTCCATAGGTCAATAAATCAGGAATAAATTGATGGATGACCCCTATGGTGAATAATGACACCTCATTAAATTTAATCAATTTTTGTTGCTATTTGGTATGATTTCCGATTTTCTTTTCGTTTGGGTATAATAAATCACAAAACCACTTTTACAAAATGATTGCACAAACAGCTCTTTTTCTGTGATCACCATTTTTGCCTTGTATGATCAATGGCCTTAAACCCAACCATAAATCTGGGGAAAAATAATTTAGAAACTTAACATATCCAGTGATGATGGCTGAAATTTCGTGGCTTAAAACCCCACTGAATGGGCTTTACAAATTCATGAACTTCAGCTACATTTACATCTCATGCAACATTTCTTAACTTGTCTGGGTACAATACCCCTACTTCCCTTCTGAATAAATTTTGAACATTTTTCCTTTTGAAAGCCCTCACATGCATGTGATAATCTGTAAAATACCAAAAGCTTTTATTATTTCTTTGATTTATTAAAATTATTGCTAGAAACCAAAGGCATAAATCATATAAAATACTTCCATAGGTCAATAAATCAGGAATAAATTGATGGATGACCCCTATGGTGAATAATGACACCTCATTAAATTTAATCAATTTTTGTTGCTGTTTGGTATGATTTCCGATTTTCTTTTCGTTTGGGTATAATAAATCACAAAACCACTTTAGGAAGTGTTCAAAATTGTATCTAACAATTTTCTCAGCTCTTAACTGTGTTGGGAGACTTAGAAAAAAAATTTCAGAATATTTCATCATTCCTTCCTATTTTTCTCAATTTTTGGTAATTATAATGGCCTAAAAATAGTAAAAATAGTTCTGATTATCCAAAATTAATACAATTTTACCAGAACATCATTTTGTACAGTAGGAGGTTACATAAACATTTTGATGATTTTTCTGTACTGTATACTATTTTTCTCCTATTTTCTAAGGTTAAATACATTTAAATACACATAAATACCCAAAACCGGATTTTACAATATGAAAACCACTTTTGGTATTTTTCCCAGATAACTTCCACTGTAAATGATGTTACAAAAATTTTTAGTAATTTATTTTAACTGTTTATTACTTATTCTTCAATTAATGATTATTTAAGGGGATAAAACAAGGAAAAATAGAACTACCCTCTGAAAAATATCTTTTATATTTTTCCCATACTATTTATGTACAATACAAGTTAAATAAAAAGTATGGGTAATTTTGGAAACTATTTTATATTTATTTCAATTTTTATTGGAATAAATGCTCAAAAACCATAAAATATAATTAATCAGCTTGTAAATCCATTTTTATATTTTTCCCAGCTTAGTAATGTTTAATAACAGTAATATAAAAAGTTTGGGGAATTTTATTAACTCATTACTATTTTTCATGAATTTACGGTTATTCGAGAAACTAAAGTGGTGAAAAATAGTTAGACAAATAAAAAATTCAAGAAAATTTATCTTGAGGCCTTTGACTTCAATTAAAACTGAAATGAAAAGTTTGGGATATTTTAGAACTAAATTGATTTAGTTTTGAATATTTAATCATTGGAACGCCTCTTAAAATGTTAAATATTAACATTTCAATAGTGAGAAATTACACTTAAATTGTTATATAACAATTGATTCATTGGAATTTAATTTTAACAGAAAAATGTTTATAACTTATCAATATTAAATTTTGGCACATTATTGGCATAATTCTATTGTAGTAGTAAGTATACTAGTGTTAGATTTTGATTAGAGATTCACTAGCGAATACCATTATTGTAGGAATCGATAGTGGTACGAGTGGAGCATAGTCAAGGCACCATTTGCATCATCTCAATGCATATTGTGAGTATTCACGCACTCCCCTATTTTCGGGTTTTAAATGTTCTGGGGTGGAAAAGCATGTCCTAAACTATTTTTATGTTTGTTGTATTTATTTTGACTTGTATGAAACTTGGTTGCTATATTTCGTATGTATGTGTATGTTACTTTAATTCATGAGGACGGTATCGTGGTTAAGTCCCTGGAATCTCTAGACACAACTCATTAACTCTTTTGAGCCTATGGTTATTATGGATAGCGCTATCAGGAGGTAGACAACTCCTCACTCGCACGATTCGCTGGAGTGCATTTTACCATTTTCTACACTATGTTTGCGATACGCATAGTAGTCAATAGGGCACGATTCGGTCATTAGGCTTGGGTTGTGAAATCATGAATGAAAACTTGATGCACATACGAATCTTTATGCACATACGAAACTTGTATTCTCATGTTAGCAACGACACTTGTATACTTATTTTTAGCAATGAAACTTGTATACTTATTATAGCAACAAACTTGTTATTTATTATGGCAATAAAATCGTTTATCAATTATAGCAATCAACTTTGTTTTCTCATTACAACAACGAACTTTTACTACTGAAAACTCATATACATGTTTTAGCAATGAAATTGTTTCCTCATTGTAGCAACGAAATTGATTGCTCATTTTAGCAATGAAACTTGTTTACTCGTTTGAGTAACGAACTTTATCTTCCATGAGAATATGAATGTTGCATCCTATTCGGGCAACATACTTTATCTTTCATGATGACAAAGAACTTTGTTTTTACAAACTTATTTAATCCTTTTAACAATATACTTTTATTATTGGAAACTTTTATCAAAACATTGATTTCATTTCATGAACCAATATTAATTTGTTAAACTTGTGAGTACTCACCAACTATTTTTATAGTTGACGCTCGTTGTACATGCTTTTTCAGGAATCATCGAGTAAGTGGCACTTAGGGACACTTCACTTTTAATAGCATTCGCATGTGTTGTATTTCAATTTACATTGTAATTTCTTTTAAAAGTTGTTCAAACCCATTGTAAAATTGTAATGATTTTGAATACTATGGTTGGTGTTGTCTTTTAACTTTTGCTATTAAACCCTTTGTACTGCCACGCCCTGTGTTTCCGCTTTAGCGGGGTGCGACAAGGAGGCCCAGTAAACATGTAAAGAGTATTCAATTCAGGTCCTATCAAGCATTTAGATGGGTCACTAAGACCCAATAACATGATTAAGGCAAAATTATCCCATTTTTATATCATTGCTTGTTTTAATTCAATTATTTACCAAAATGGCATAAAAGGCCCACTTTTTGTAAAAATAACATTTTTAACTCACTTTTGTCAAAAATATCATTTTTGGCTTGATCTTTGTAAAAATGTGCATTTTCGGACCAATTATTGATAATTTCATCTTTTTGGCCCAAATTTTAATAGTTTGACAACTTTAACCCTTCTTATAAAAAAGTTACATTTTTGGCACAACTTTGTTGAAAATGACACTTAAGCCCACAAAAGTCCAAAAAGATACAAATTTTGACCCAAAGCCGTAAGAAGCCCAAATAACGCCCATTTATAAAAATGTTTACATTTTTAGTCCTTATAAGGTCTCAAATATTGCAACCAACCATGTTTAGCAAGAGTTATGATTTTTGAACCTTAATAATTGTGAGTTTCATGAATAAGACCATTTTTTGTGAAAATTGACATATTTGGCCGATGAAAACCGTGAAGGCCCATATAGAAGCCCATTTGTGAAAAAATTTCACTTTTGGCCCCTCTAAGACCATGAATATCATAAAGATCCATTTTGCTTTTAAAGTGACTCTTTTGGTCCTCTAAAAAACGTGAGTTACATAAGAACCTCAATTTTTTTTATTTTGTCAAAAATGGCCCTTTAATATATTTTGGTCAGCTTTCACACAATTTTAGCATGTTTCATCCTTTCCACCACATGGTATGTCACATAAGTTGGTTTAGTTAAATACAACACCAAATATAGTAGATATTTCGAGATTTGTAAAGATCTAGCATGTTTTCATAATATAAAAATAACATATAACATGAAAACACACATATACGTGCATAAACACATAGATCTACACAAAATAACTTGTATTATCCCCCAAAACGTAGTAAAAACCAAAAAAATGGGGTATGAATTCACATTGGGTTGTTTTTTTCGGTCTTTGATGAAGGTTGAGAAGGATATCGGCCCTAGAAGTGTTCATGAGAGGAGATCTTCGAATTCAAAGGAGTTTTAAGAGCATGATCATGAACTGAGAGTGGTTTAAGGAGAGATTTTTAGTGTAAACTTAAAGTTAAACCATAGAGTTAAACATGAACTTACCTAGTTGGGATCGTTTGTATGGAACTCATGAACACCCACACACACACTCACAATTTTTGGAAAGGGAAGTATGAGAGGATTTCTTTGAGTTTGAGAGGAAAAGATGAGAGAATGTTGTGTTTAAAATAAAAGTTGGATGAGGTATAATGAGGGGGTTTAGGCCGATGAGAAGGGGAGAGAAAGTAGATAGAGGCTAGTTTCTTGAAGCATGTTGGATAACAATGCGAGTCTTGGATATATGGGAGGTAAATGCATGGATATCCTCTATACAATATGGAGGTGGCAAAATTTTATCATTTTCAATTTTTTTTTATGGCCGAGATTTTAGGAGAGGACGGAAGAAATTAGATGTTAGGCTTGAACTTAATTTCCAAATTGAGTTTGTATACTCCAACTAGAAGTTTTTCGGCCTATTGGGCCCTTCTTGAGGGTTCACGACCCAATCACTATGAGAATATGGGTTTATGGCCCATCATGGTTCAATAGGGTGGTTCACGGCCCATAAAGGCCCATGAGAATAAAGTGAGTTATTTTGGGCCCAACATGGCCCAATTGCTATGGTTTGACGAATATGGGCCCAACTAGAGCCCAAATGGGTTTCATTGGCCTAAAATCATCAAATAGAAGGTTTACTGGCCCATTAGGCCCAATAAGAGGATCCTAGTCCATACTAAATTAGAACTCGGATATTTAGGGTTTCATACCCATAGTTAAGTATATAAGATGCATTGTATTAGGTTTTAAACTTCACTCATAAGTTTTGATTCAAATGGTTGATTTTGATTGAGCATAGAGTATGATATCTACTTAGATTGCAATTCATACAATAGTTAATGGTTACATGAAAATATAATTTCCTAGCCAAAAAATGCTAGTTGTGACAAGATTCAACAATATTTGAAAACTTTCTAGTTCCAAACTATGATGCATTTAGCTTATGGATCTTTATCTCTTAAATCTCTAAATTGCTCCCACTTAGAAAAAGCACTTTCCAATCACTTGTCTTATGGAATGACAATTTGTGGGGTTAGTAGAGACTTCATCCTAAACAATCATTTAGGATAGTGTACATAAATGTAATTTGTAGATGCTAGAGTAGTTAAGCTTATTTTCAAACATAAGCTCTATAACTCCATACCTTTTAGATAAGGACAAACCATTACATCCTTCGCCTAATGAAAGTATTTAATCCATTTGCTTTGTTGGAAAATATATATGTTCGATATATTTGTTGCAGTTAGCATAATTCGAATTTTTTTATAAAGTAAATAGTTCTTTTAAAAATCATACAATAGACTGCAAGGTCTATGTTTTATCCTCATTAAAACATGAACTATCGACATTCAACTAGTGGCCAGGTGACCCTATCTAACTAGAGAATACGAAGGCTACCTCGAATATCCATAGATAGATTCAAGTGACCATGTCATCCTGTGCCACAAGGAACACAGTAATCACAAGTGAGTGTTTTTGTCGGAATGAGTTGTGAATCAATTCCACAACTCCTAAGATGTTCCAAGAATACTTGGTTTACAAAAGTCATTTTCTTTATCACAATGAAAGGTTAATGATGGTCTCATTAAGTCGTATTTCAATCTCCACTAGGAAACAATTTGAGCAAATCAAAGGTTTTAATAATAAAGAATAAAAGTCGTCAATTAAATCGAATAACTATCTATCACCAAATCTATTCATGGATTGAAAATGATTACATACATCACTTATGTATAACTCTTTGTCAAGCCTTTTGTTCTTTTACAATTAATAGACAAAGACACTTGTTGTTGATACAAAAGGTGACCCTATTTAGCTAAAGGAACCACAACCTAAAGTGTTGGAGTTGATACCGCAGTAGGAGTTGACTACGGAAGTTGAACAAGATCCTTGTGAATCGTAACACCTACCGCAAAGATGGAGATTACATGAAGATTTGTTTTGTTATATTACTAACTTAACGTGTTCACTTTGTATTATCCAGTGAACCTTTTATGGTCACTAAAGTCACTAGTTTAAGAGTTGTTTATTTCTATATGTAACTTTTCGGGACTCTATAAATAGAGTATCCAACTTCATGTAATGTGACACCTTCACGATCTTTCTAAACTTTTATTGCAATACAAAGATCATTCATCTCTATTTATTATGTTCTGATAAACCGAGTTCCTCTTCACCTTAATTTGTTTGCATTTACTAACTTGTGTTTGACTGCAAACCTTGTTATGAATCATCTTGGTGTCTACTTGATATAACTTGTTGTGATTTATATTTCATTTATATTTCCACATCTAACAATCTAACATTCCTAACTGATTATTGTTGAGCTATCAAGATCCTTGAGATTAACTTATTTCGATACTTGTTATCTTGTACTAACGTTTCTTCAAATGTTCCTCAAAGTTTTTCTCTCAAAAATTGGTATCAGAGCCAAAGTAGTTCTTTTTAAACGGAAATATGATTTTGAGAGGCCTTCTATACCACTGAAGCTCATTCTTGAAAATAAAAAAAATCATCGAAAAAAATAAAAACAAAGGAAATACGACACAAGCTTTATCGTTGAACGTTTCCAATTGTGTTGGAGGCTCGAACAGAGCTCCAATACTTGTTGCAAATGAATACCACCATTGGTCTCAGAGAATGGAAAGGTATCTCAAGAGGCTCAGTAGAGATATATGGAGGTCTTTTGAAGAAGGACCTCATGTCCCTGTTCTCACTCTTGTTCAAGCAGATAATGCTCAAGCATGACTAGGTGGAGCTTAGGCAGCAATGAATCGACCAACAAAATATGATTTTGACAAAATGAATAATGATGCCATAGCTTTTTATGAAACCTCTTGTGGTGCTCAAGAATCTTTTATGAAATCTCTTGACAAGGAAATCTAGGATGTGCTCAAGAATCTTTATCAGGGGTCAGAACAAGCATGGGATAAGAAACTCACCATAACTCTCAATGAGTATAACAACTTTAAAGCTCTTCCTAGTGAAAGTCATGACAATTTGTTCAAACGGTTTAATCTAATCATTAAAAAGTTATCAAATGCTGGTATAGTTTGAATTAATCATGAAACAAAACTGCAATTTCTGAACGGTTTGGGAAGGCATTAGTCTACTTCAAAGATGATTGTACAAGGGGATATAAAGATTCATACTTTATCCTTGTTCAAGTTATATGGAGAAATTCAAGCACAAGTCAAAACTCCTCAGTATTCATATCCCACAGAGCCATCATATCAACTTTCATATGACAGGCCACCACAGTCATATGAAACTAATGTTGAAATTGATGACGAAGAAGAATTTCAAAATGCCATCGCCTTGGTCACCCAAAAATTCAACATGCTCATCACCATTACTTCGTAAAAACCAAAAGTTCACCAAACCACCTTCTAACTGGAATTTCAATCCATAGAATAATCATTCTAGATATCCAAGAAACCCTCACCATGTAGCTCAGCCACAGAATGCACATCATACCAAGAGGCACCACAGTCCAACAAACCATCAGACTCTGTTATCCCTGTTGAAGATAAAGATGAAGTCATTATCTGCCATAAGTGTCATAAAAAGAATCACTTTGCCAATGAATGCAAAGAAAATGTGGTTAAGGCAAGGAATTCTATCTAAGAATGGCCCAAGAGATGGAGGAGAAAGAAAAGGCAAGAGCTTATGTTGCTCAAGTATAGAGAGATCATCTAGTGTGGTCATCCGAAGAAGAAGATGAAGAGTTTGACAACAACAAGAGAAAGGGAAGATATGCATGGTGACAACTACTAAAGAGGAAGGACCGACGAATTTGCAGAGGAATTATTGCTACATGGCCAAAGATGGCACTTTTAGCATCGTCGAACATGCAATGTGAAAGGAGGAACAAGAAGAGGAGTGGTTAATCGATAGTGCCTACTCCTTACACATGACCGGTAGGTTAGAATACATTCGCGATTTCAAGACAATCTGTAATGGTGGACACATCACTTTTGGAGACAATTCAAATAGAATAATCAGGGGTTATGGTGTATTGACCATGGGAAGTTTCTCAATTCAAAGAGTTTCATATGTAGAGGGTCTTAAGCAAAACATGATCACCATGGGCCAACTGTGAAAAGCTGGTCATCGGGTTGAATTTGATAGTGAATATTGCTACGTAACAAAAAATGATAGAAAAACCTACTTGATCAACTCCAAAGCCGAAGGGACACTGTATCCTTTGGATGTGTCATTGATCACTAGCAAACCGCAATTGTGTTTTCTGTCAAAGGCAGTATCTTAGGTAAGTTGGTTAGGGCACCACAAACATGATCATCTCAACTCAGGATACATCAACAACCTAATCACCGAAGAACTAGTATATGGTCTCCTAATCTTGAAGTACAATAACAATACGTTGTGCTCAGCCTGTGACTGTTGAAAACAAACAAAGAGTAGTCATCCTTTGATTGTCAATTCTTCAATCGTGGAACCTTTTGAGCTACATCACATTGATCTCTATAGTCCATCTACCATAGCCAATCTTCATCACAAGAAATATATTCTGGTTATAGCTGATGACTTTACTCGGTTAACTTGAGTCTTCTTTTTTATAGTCAAATCCGACACACCGTAGATCATGATAAACTTCATAAAATAAATAGAGCTCCAAACCATGCTACCAGTCGGAAGGATAAGAAGTGACAATGGAACCAAACTCACTAATCAACTCTTGAATAGTTTTTTGGTTTCCAAGGGCATCAGTCTCAACTTTTCAGCTCCCTACACACCACAACAAAATATAGTAGTGGAGAAAAGAAATAGAACATTGGTTGAAGTAGCTAGATCGATGTTGAACTTTGCCAATCTTCCTCCTTACTTATGGGCGAAAGAAGTGGCAACCACATGCTTTGTTCAAAACTGAAGCATCATTTGCAAACATCTTAACAAGACTCCATATGAGAGTCTCAACAGCCACAAACCTAATGTCCGATTCTTCAATATTTTTGGATGCAGGTGTTCTATGATCAATAACAAGGATCACCTTAACAAATTTGCATCGAAATCAGATGAATGCATTTTTCTTGGCTAATCAACCCACAAATTGGCCTACACAGTTCTCATAAGTTGTAAAAGACTAATAGTCGAAAGCTTTGATGTCAAATTTGGTGACTATTATGTCCGCAACACTGCTCCTTCAACTGAAACGAAATCTATCTTCGATGGTGATATCCCAGCCTCGTCTCCGTTGAGCATAGTTGAAATCAACCATGATCATCATTTTGACCCCGCAAAGACAACTCATCTCTTAAAAATATTAGTATCTCCGGTAGCCCAAAAAAAGGACGCTGAAGTATCTGGCCCGACCTTGTCTGAAGACATGTTACTCAAGACTTCCACCTCGGCGGTTGAGGGGGAATGTTCAACTCCATTGGAAATGACAAACATCGAGGTTCCAGTACTAAAAGATGTTGCTCTGGTTTCTACCCGCAGAGTCACTAACCAATCAAATGTTTTTGAAGACTCTGAGGATGATGAAGTTGAGAACATTATCAAAAGATCATATTCAAGGGTTATCGCTCACTCATCAGTCCAGGAGGAACCGACTTTACTGGTTCAAGGGAAGCGTCTTTGGTTCAGGGGGAACTCCCACCCTCAATTCCGAGGGAACCTCCTTCAACAACTACAGTTTAAATTCCTACAGTCCAAGATATATCTGTAGGCTACTCCCATGTCGAGAGGGAACTACCTTCTATAACCGCAGAGTCCTCTGACGTTGAAGATATTCCGTTATCCTCCACTGCAGATCACCAACAAACTCATCATCACATTTAGACTAAGGATCACCCACAGGGTCAAATCATTGGCAACCCATCATCAGGTATACAAACTCGATCCTCTAGTGATTTAACTAACCATTGTCACTATGTAACATTCATGTCTTCGGTCGATCCCAGAACAACAAAAGAAGTAGTGATGGAGCCCGACTGCATCAATACAATGCAAGAGGAACTCGCAAAATTTGAAAGAAATAAAGTTTGAAAATTGGTATCGAAGCCAAAAGGTCACACATATGTCAGTACAAGAGGGGTATATAAAAAAAAGCTAAATGAATCTGGTGTGGTGGTAAGAAACAAAGTCCGGTTAGTTGCTAAGGGGTATAGTCAACTTGAAGGCGTTGACTATGATGAAACATATGCCCCCATAGCAAGAATGGAAGCAATACGCATCTTCTTAGCATATGTTGCACACAAAAATATCAAAGTGCATCAAATGGATGTAAAAATTGCCTTTCTGGATGGAGAACAGAAAATGAAGTTTATCTTCAACAACCTCTAGGCTTTGAAAGTCTAGAATTTCCTAACCACTGCTATAAGCTGAAGAAAGCAGTATACGATCTTAAGCAGGCACCGAGGGCATGGTATGAGACTCTCTCTGAGTTTCTTGTCATGTCAGGATACAAAAGAAGTTTGATTAATCCCACGTTATTTAGACGAGCAAATGATAAACACTTTATTCTTGTTCAAATATACGTAGATGATGTCATTTTTAGATAAACATATTAGGGTATGGTGAATGATTTTGCAAGGCTCAAGACAAGGAAGTTTCAAATGAGCCTGAATAGAAAGATCAAATTATTTCTAGGAATTTAGGTTAAACAAGTCCCTCAAGGGATATTCATTAATTAAGAAAAGTGCACCATTGAGTTGCTAAAGAAATTTTCAATGGACAATTTCTCCTCAGACAAGGTCCCGATGGCCTTTGAGTATAAGATCTCAGTTGACCCTATCGGAGAGTCAGTTGACCACAAAACCTACAGAGGAATGATTGGGTCGTTGATGTAGCTCACTTCCAGCCAACATGATATTGTATTTGCAACAGGTTTATGTGCTTAGTACCGAGCTGACCCTGAATGTTACACCCCCAAACCAAGACGATGGAAACGTTCGGAGGCGAATGACTTCATGTAACTGTCATGACAATTGAATATGAATGAAACATAGCAACCAAACATCATACATTGCAATATACTAACATTCATTGTATTACACATTGTATTTGTTTTAACAACAGTTGAGCACAAAACATACCGATGAATGATTGGGTCATTGATGTACCTCACTTCCAGGCAACCGAATATTGTATTTGCAACGGGTTTATGTGCTTAGTACCAAGCTGACCCTAAATGTCACACCCCCGAACCAAGACGGCGGAAACGTCCGGGGGCGGATTGTTGGATTAATGTCTAAGTCCATAACTATAATTGGTAAGACT